>NC_134356.1:142575842-142933342 GCF_048569485.1 Anomaloglossus baeobatrachus | reverse complement strand
TCACGTTGTAAGTGACGCACATCCGGCATCCTAAGTATGATTGTAGCATTTAAAACCTCCGTGCAATTGCGATTGAATGAAAATCCATTCATCGCATGCACGTCGTTCATTTCTCAAAGATTGAACATCCGGTTGTGCAATGTTCCCGAGGCATCACACATTGCAGTGTGTGACACCCTGGGAACATTGAACGACAGCTTACCTCCGTCCGCGGCTCCCCCCGACAATGCGGAAGGAAGGAGGTGGGCGGGATGTTTACGTCCCGCTCATCTCCGCCCCTCCGCTTCTATTGGCGGGCTGCCGAGTGATATCGCTGTGACGCCAAACGTCCCACCCACTCCAGGAAGTGGATGTTCACCGCCCACAGCGAGGTCGTATGGACGGGTAAGTATGTGTGACAGGTTTTAATCGATTGTGCGGCACAGTCAAAAAATTGAACGTGCCGCACATACAATGGGGGCGGGTCACATCGCATAATATATCGTATGCGAAATTGAAAGGTGTAAAGCAGGCTTTACTCGAACTCCCAAACTTTTAGCAAAAGGCTCAAGTTCATCGAACGTCTCGAACACCCCCAAAATCACTCGAGCATGAAATTGGCGAACCTCAAACATCGCTCATCTCTAGTCGACAGGTTTGAGGAGAGACACATTGAACGAGATGGAAATACGCAAGGAGTCCATGAGCTTTAGCTTGTAGGGCACCTCATTGATCCACTGGAGCACCTCAAAGGGACCATTGAAGCGGGGACCCAACTTGTAGGATGGCAACTTAAGGTGAACGCATCTGTAAGAGAGCCATACCTTGTCTCTAGAACAAAAGAGGGTCTAGGCATCTTTTATTTGCATGCCTCTTCATTTCGAAGGAAGACTGCTCCATGGAGGACTTGGTCTTCTCCCAGATTTTAGAAAAACTCATGACGAAAGCATCAGTTGCTGGGTTGCCAGATATGATTGCATCAGAGATAGGGATTTTGGGCTGCTGTCCATATACTATGTGGAAAAGAGAGTTAGTGGAGGATGCACTCACATGGTTATTGTAGAACTCCACCCATGAAAGAAGCTTGTCCAAATCACTGTGGTGCACATTGACAAAGTGCTGCAAGATATTTTTTAGGATCTGGTTGACCCGCTCTACTTCATCATTGGTTAGCAGCTGGTAAGTCAACGAGAAATTCAAGGTGAAATCCAGCAGATTTCACATAGCCCTCCAGAACCGAAATGTGAACTGGACAAATATGTTGGACAACATATGGAGAAGTAGACTACACAGTCGCAAGACTTGCTGGATGAAGTGCTCAGCGAGCACTGGCACAGAGGGCAAACATGACAGTGGAGTGAAATGGGCCATCTTGGAAAACCTATCCACTACTATCTAGATGATGGTACAACCAGAAACTTTGGCAGGTTGGTGATGACGTCCATCAAAATGTGCTGCTAAGGAGCGAACAGCACGGTAATGGGAATAGTCACACAGCTGGAAGTTTCTTTGGAGTTTTGTTATGGGCACACCATTTACAGGCCAAGACAAAGTCCATGATGTCTTTCCGCATCACTGGCTACCAATAATGCCAAGAGATCAGCAGAATTGTTTTCTTTTGTCCAGTGTGACCAGCTAGCTTACAAGACTGACACTATTGCAACACACGCCCCCTATCCACCTCAGCAACGAACGTCTTATCGGGTTGATTGCGCAACAGATTTGTTAGCCACCAAGAGCATCTTAGAGGACTCAATATTATGTTGAGACTCTTCCTCTTGTTCAGTTGACAGAAAAGACCTGGAAAGTGCATCAGCCCTGACGTTCTTCTCATCCAGATGGAAATGTAGAACAAAATCAAAATGGACAAAGAACAGCAACAACCATTTTTTGTGGTTGGGGAGAATGATGAGTGGATGCACTGCCCCCTTCAGAAGGTATTGTTATGAATTCAGAACGATCTTGACTGCCAACAGTTCTCACTCACCAATTGAGTAGTTGCACTCAGAATCAGAGAAGGCCTAGAAAAAGAAATCACAGATTACTATCTTACCGGCAGCAGAAATCTGCGTGAGAACCGCACCTGTTATGATCCGGAAGCATGAAAGACCACCACAAATCATTGGTAAAAGGTGACAAGAGCATTGGCAACTAATCTGGCCGCCATCCCCTTACTAACCATCACAACTAGAAGTAGCCGAGGGGTGAACTAAGATCCTGTGCACTGCGAACCCAGCCGAAGAACTAACTATCCTAAAGGTAGGAAAGATGAATAACTCTCTGCCTCAGAAAATAGACAAGAATAGCAAGCCCCCCACATTTAAAGACTGCGGTGATATAGGAAAAACACAATACACAGGTAAATGACAGGATTAGCAAAAGGTGAGGCCCCTGCTGACTAAAATAGGAAAGGACAGGAAAGGGACTGATGGTGACCAGAGAAAAACCTTGCAAAATACCAACTTCCTGATAGTACAAAAAGGCCCTCAGATCGCTTGATCTGAACTCCGGCCTATACCAGGTGCCCTTGTCATACCAATGAACAGAAAACAAGATTCATAACAAATTCAACAAGCCACAAACACATGGACCCAAAGGAGCTATACTCTACACAGAACTGCAGGGAGTTCCTCAACAATCCACTGAGGGGGAAAATCCCTGGAAGGAAATAAACTGAAACCAACCACAACAAATAACAAACCCAGATAAGCAAAAGAACCAGACAATAAATAAAGAGCAAGCACTTATCTGGAGTAGATGTGGTGTAAAGCAGGGTTAAGCAGGCTGGAGATACAAGCAGAGAGTTAGCAAAGGAAACACCCACTGCACAACACACCTGGTCCAAGTCCAAACCATTCCTGGCCACCAGAGGGAGCCTCCCAGCAGCCAAAACATAACTAACATTCACAACAGTACCCCCCCTTGAGGAGGGGTCACCAAACCCTCACCCACGCAACCGGGTCACTCGGGATGAGCATGATGGAAGTCGCGAACCAAGCTGTCCGCATGAATGTCAGAAGCCACAACCCAAGAGTTATCCTCCTGCCCATAACCCTTCCATTTCACAAGGTACTGAAGCTGACGCCTACTGTTACGGGAATCCAGAATTTTTTCAACCTCATACTCCAGATCCCCTTGTACCAAAACAGGGTCAGGAGGCGCTGCTGCAGGAACTGCTGGCTCCACATGTTTGTTCAACAAGGACTTATGGAAGACATTGTGAATCTTAAATGACGCAGGCAGAGTCTAACGGAAAGATACAGGGTTAATAATCTCCGAAATCTTATAAGGTCCAATAAATCTGGGCTTAAATTTAGGAGATGGAACTCTCATAGGAATATTTTTAGAGGACAATCACACCATGTCCCCCACTTTAAACCGGGGACCAACAGTCCGACGCCGGTTGGCAAACTTTTGGGCAGTTTCTTGGGACTGAAACAATTTATCCACTACCTGCCCCCAAATCTGCTGCATTCTATTGACCACCGAATCCACCCCCGGACAGTCAGACGCCTCAAGCTGCACTGAGAGGAACCTAGGGTGATACCCAAAATTGCAGAAAAAGGGGGACACCAATGTGGTAGAGCTAGCTCTATTGTAAGGGCAAATTCAGCCAAAGGCAAAAACGAAACCCAGTCATCCTGATCCACAGAAACAAAACACCGTAAATAGGTCTCTAGGGTCTGGTTAGCCCTTTTAGTCTGACCGTTGGTCTGAAGATGAAACGCCGAGGAGAACGACAGCTGAACACCCAATTTGGAGCAAAAAATCCTCCAAAACCTGGATACAAACTGCACTCCTCTGTCAGAAACAATGTTTTCGGGAATACCATGCAAACGAACAACATGTTGGAAAAACAAAGGCACCAACTCTGATGAAGACGGCAACTTAGATAGGGGAACCAAGTGGACCATCTTGGAGAATCTGTCACAGATCACCCAAATCACAGTCATTTTCTGAGAGACAGGAAGCTCTGAAATAAAATCCATAGAGATGTGCGTCCAAGGTTTCTTAGGTACAGGCAAAGGCAATAATAGCCCACTAGAACGTGAACAACAGGGCTTGGACCTAGAACAAACTCCACACGACTGCACAAAACGATGGACATCTCGGGACAGAGAAGGCCACCAAAAAGAGCGTCTCACAAGATCCCGAGTACCAAAAATGCCAGGATGACCCGCCAAAACAGAGCAATGAACCTCTTAGACAACTCGGTCTCTCCATTGGTCTGGGACAAACAGATTCCCTGTAGGACATCTCTCAGGTTTATCCCGTTGAAATTCCGCCAGTGCCAACCGCAGATCAGGCGAAATAGCCGAGAAAACTACACCATCATTCAGGATAGTAGACGGTTCGACAACCTCCAAAGAGTCAGTGCAGAAGCTCCTGGAAAGGGCATCGGCCTTAACATTCTTGGTGCCCGGCAAAAAAGAGACCACAAAATTAAACCGGGTAAAAAACAAAGCCCACCTGGCCTGCCGAGGATTCAACCTCTTGGCCGATTTTAAATAGATGAGATTCTTGTGGTCCGTAAGCACCACAACTTGATGCCTAGCCCCCTCCAACCAATGCCTCGACTCTTCAAATGCCCACTTCGTAGCCAATAATTCCCGGTTCCCCACATCATAAATCCGTTCAGAAGGAGCAAACTTCCGAGAGAAAAAGGCACAGGGCTTAAGTTTACCCGAAGTAGCGTCTCTTTGAGACAGAACAGCACCTGCTCCGGTCTCTGAGGCATCGATCTCAACTTGAAATGGGCGAGACACATCAGGTTGCTGCAGAACTGGGGCAGAAGTGAATCGCATTTTAAGCTCCTGGAAGGCCACAATAGCCTCAGGGGTCCAATGCTCCGCATCAGCTCCCTTCTTTGTCAAATCCGTCAGAGGTTTGACAATGGCAGAAAAATTGGCTATAAATTTACGGTAAAAATTAGCAAACCCCAAAAACCGCTGCAGGGATTTTAGAGAAGTCGGTTGCACCCAGTCGTAAATAGCCTGAACCTTAACCGGGTCCATTTCAATAGCGGAGGGAGACAGGATGAAGCCCAAAAAGGAAATCCTTTGCACCCCAAAGAGGCACTTTGACCCCTTAACGTACAGTGCATTATCCTTAAGTATCTGAAAAACATCCCGTACTTGCCCAACATGAGAGTCCCAATATCAGAAAAAATCAAGATGTCATCCAAATACACAATCAAAAATTTACCAATAAGGTCCCGAAAAATATCATTCATGAAGGCCTGGAAGATGGAGGGTGCATTAGTGAGCCCAAAAGGCATCACTAGGTACTCAAAATGCCCCTCAGGAGTATTAAAAGCCGTCTTCCATTCATCACCCTCCTTAATACGGATGAGATTATACGCACCCTTGAGATCCAGTTTCGTAAACCATTTGACACTCTTCAATCTAGAGAACAGATCAGACATCAGAGGCAAAGGGTACTGATATTTAACCGTAATTTTATTAAGAAGACGGTAATCAATACAAGGCCTCAACGAACCATCTTTCTTAGCAACAAAGAAGAAGCCGGCACCCAAAGGAGAAGATGAGGGCCAAATGTGCCCCTTCTCCAATGATTCCCTGATGTATGACCGCATGGCATCATGTTCGGGCACAGACAAGTTGAAAATCCGCCCCTTGGGAAATTTACAACCAGGCACCAACTCAATGGCACAGTCACAGTCCCGGTGTGGGGGCAGAGAATCAGATTCCTGGTCATTAAATACATCACGGAAATCAGACAAGAAGGCCGGAATATCAACTGCCTGAGCAGACGTGGATGACACGGAAAGGTCCTGATGCACACCTTGACAACCCCAACTAGCTACCGACAAGGATCTCCAGTCAAGAACCGGATTATGGGTCTGCAACCACGGAAATCCCAGTACCAAGGTATCCTGTAGATTATGCAATACCAAAAATGTACAAGTTTCCTGATGCGCTGGTGCAACTCTCATAGGCACCTGGGTCCAAAATTGGGGTTTATGTTCTGCCAAAGGGGTATCATTAATGCCCCTTAAAGGAATAGGAGTTTGCAAAGGAACCATGGGAAAACCACAATCCCTAGCAAACCCAAAATCCATCAAATTGAGCGCTGCCTCTGAGTCCACAAAGGCAAATGCAGAAAAAGAAGACAATGAGCAAATCAATGTGACAGACAAAAGAAACTTTGGTTGCAAAGAACCCACAGTTACAGAAGTAGCCAATCTCCTTTCACGTTTAGGGCAGACAGAGATGCTATGAGAAGCGTCTCCACAATAGAAACACAGTCTATTCTTCCGTCTGAACCCCTGCCGACTAGCATTAGAAAGGACCCTATCACACTCCATAGGCTCCAAAGGCTGTTCCACAGACACAAAACCAGCAGGTATCTCCCTGCGCTCACGTAAACGCCTATCAATCTGAATGGCCAAGGTCATAGAGGCATCAAGACCAGAAGGGACGGGAAATCCTACCATTACATCCTTCACTGCATCAGCAATACCCTTGCGAAAAAAGAGCCGCAAGCGCATCATCATTCCATTTGGTAAGGACCGCCCACTTTCGAAATTTCTGACAAAACGTTTCTGCAGAATCCAAACCCTGAGTTAAGGACAACAAGACCTTTTCTGCTTGGTTCACAATATTGGGTTCGTCATATAATAATCCCAAGGCCTGAAAAAAGAAGTCCACATCATTGAGAATCGGATCATCAGACGCTAAAGAGAAGGCCCAGTCCTGAGGGTCACCACGCAGCAAGGAGCTGACAATCTTAACCTGCTGTACGGGATTCCCTGAGGACTTAGGGCGCAGGTCAAAAAATAATTTATAATAATTTTTGAAGCTCAAAAATCTCGACCTATCTCCCGAAAAAAATTCAGGAACAGGAATCTTAGGCTCTGCAAGGGGAGTCTGAGCAAGATAAGACTCTATACGACGAACCTTAGCATCAAGATGAGCAACACGCTCACCCAATTCCTCCATGCTAGAAAAAGAAATCTTCCACAGAACCCAAAGAAGAAGAGGAAAAACACCAAAAAAAAAAAAATATTTTCTCAGCAGCTTTTTTTTTTTTTTTCCTTTTTAAGAGTACCCTTTAAATTTGTTGGCCGGATGAACTGTTATGATCCGGAACCATGGAAGACCACCACAAATCATTGGCAAAAAGGTGACAAGAGCATTGGCAACTAATCTGGCCGCCATCCCCTTACTAACCATCACAACTAGAAGTAGCCGAGGGGTGAACTAAGATCCTGTGCACCGCGAACCCAGCCTGAGAACTAACTATCCTAAAGGTAGGAAAGATGAATAACTCTCTGCCTCAGAAAATAGATAAGAATAGCAAGCCCCCCACATTCAAAGACTGCGGTGATATAGGAAAAACACAATACACAGGTAGATGACAGGATTAGCAAAAGGTGAGGCCCCCGCTGACTAAAATAGGAAAGGACAGGAAAGGGACTGATGGTGACCAGAGAAAAACCCTGCAAAATACCAACTTCCTGATAGTACAAAAAGGCCCTCAGATCACTCGATCTGAACTCCGTCCTATATCAGGTACCCTTGTCATACCAATGAACAGAAAACAAGAATTATAACAAATTCAACAAGCCACAAACACATGGACCCAAAGGAGCTATACTCTACACAGAACTGCAGGGAGTTCCTCAACAATCCACTGAGGGGGAAAATCCCTGGAAGGAAATAAACTGAAACCAACCACAACAAATGACAAACCCAGATAAGCAAAAGAACCAGACAATAAATAAAGAGCAAGCACTTATCTGGAGTAAATGTGGTGTAAAGCAGGGTTAAGCAGGCTGGAGATACAAAGAACAACTGACATCCAGCAACAGCCTGCAATCAGACCAGGACTTAAATAAGCAGAGAGTTAGTAAAGGAAACACCCACTGCACAACACACCTGGTCCAAGTCCAAACCATTCCTGGCCACCAGAGGGAGCCTCCCAGCAGCCAAAACATAACTAACATTCGCAACACGCACCAACCCAAGAGGATGATGCATGCATTCCCAGAAGGAACTGCAGATTAATATCTGGTCAATACAACCCTGGAGCCAAAGAGAAGGCCTGCTTGAGGGAGATTAATGTGCTCTCTGCATCTGGAGTCCACATCTTGGGATTTGCCCCCTTCTGGGTTATAGCTGAGATGGGAAGAATCCATGATGAAAATTGCGAGATAAACTGGTGGTAATAGTTAGCGTAACCGAGCAGCTGCTGGATTGACTTTAATCTGTCAGTATGGAGACACTTCAACAGCGGTGTCTGAGATGAAGTAGCCTAGGAAAGGTAGGGAAAATAGTTCAAAGAGGCACATCTTGACTTGGCATATAGATGATTCTCCTGTAGTTTCTGTAGTACCTGTTGTATAGGCAGATGGGGAGAGAATTCAAGGATGTGGTCCAGGTACACCAACACACATGAGTAGAGCAGGTCTCGGAATATATCGTTGATTAATTCTTGGAAGACCGCCGGGGTATTGGTGAGTCCAAACGGCGTTACCCAACACTCATAGCAGCCGTCACATGAATTAAAGGCCATCTTCCATTGATCATCCGACTTATTTGGATTTGGTTGTATGCACCATAGAGGTTGACTTGGAGAACACTCTGGAACTTTGGAGACAGTTGAAGAATTATGGTAAAAGCAGCAACATGTATTTATTCTTGATGGTAATTTGGTTGTGACCTCTATAGTCATTACGTGGCTGAAGGGAACAATCTATTTTCTTTAGATAGAAGTATCAGGCTACAGCTGGTGTGGAGGACTTTTGAATGAATCCTCATACTAGATTCTCCTTGATGTACTCTGACATGACTTGGTCTCCGCCTGAGACAGAGAGTAGATATGACTGCTGAGAGAAGTGGAACCAGGAAGAATGATGATGGGGCAATTATTCCACCTATGTAGTGGAAGAGTCTCAGTCTTCTTGTCGAAGACATCCACATAGGACCAGTAGGAAAACGGCATACGAGGAAGATATGTGGCCTTTACAGATGGTTGAGCAGGTTGAAATGAGAGGAGACATTTTTCATTTCAGGAGGGACCCCACCTGAGCACATCTTCAGATCTCCAGTCTAAAACTGGTTAATGTCTCTGAAGCCATGGCAGGCCCAATGACAGTGGATGTAAAATTCCTGGTAGCAAGTAAAAAGTAATCTTGAGTGTACTGCATCCCCAACAAAAAGTCAACTTGCTCGGTGATTAATTGGATAGCCTTTATCAGAGCCCTTCCATCCACAAATGACACTGCAATGGAAGCTTAAAGTTGATGGACGGGACAAGCAGATGAGATAAAACCAACCAGGAGTATGCATTTTGGAAAGAAAATAGGAAGAAAGCATTTCAGATATATATAGATGAGCATAGACTGAAAATGAATTCATACGGATTGTGTAGACAGAATGATCTTATATGCTAAGGAGCTGCAGGTACCGTAGTAGTCAGGGTCCACGTTGAGCTGGTCAAACAGAGAAATATATATATATATATTAATAATGGTAAATACTAACGCACTACCATAAGGTAGCACAACGATGTCACTGTCTAGAGTTAGGAAGGCCGGACAGGGCTTCCTGAGTCTAGCCAGTAACATCACTCTGCTATTCAGTGCACGTCTGCCAGACACAGCAGTCTCCGGCTGGGACTCTCTGTTGCGTAGCACCCGTTGCTTCTCATGCCGCAGTTCACTCTTAGCTCCTGCCAGCATCCCTGCCAGCTCGCAGCTGATCTGATCTCCAGACCGATCTTCCCACAGCAGCCAGGAACATGCAAAGTTATCCGTAAGATTGCATATTACACATACCTAGCGTGCACCCTCTGCTTTATTCCGACGTAGTACTGTGTTTTGAAACCTTCATCATCTTTTCAACCCCACAGTTTTTGGGATACCTGCCATTTTTGAGCAGCACCTTCTTCTATATCTGATCCTCACCATGGCCAGTACTGTTAAATGCAATATATCCACTAGAAACTTAGGCAAGGATCTATGACTTTAATATTCATGATAAGATACATCTAAAAAAGTGTATTAATAATGAACTAATCAGTGACCCCTTTTTATATACAGTCATTTCCAGCAACCAACAAGTCCTGTACTTTTCCTGCATAAGGAAGTCTGCAAACCTCTGAGACCATTCTATGATAGGCAAGGTCTCCATATTTCATATATTTTATACCTTGTGTACATTTCTATTCATCTCCTACAGTTCACCCATCTTTTTATCACAGTGTACATCATATTCCTGAACCTTTACCCCTCCTTGGATGCCATAGATAAAAACTTTCCTTTATCAACTCCTATGTTGTGAATGTTAGTTATGTTTTGGCTGCTGGGAGGCTCCTTCTGGTGGGCAGGAATGGTTTGGACTTGGACCAGGTGTGTTGTGCAATGGGTGTTTCCTTTGCTAACTTTCTGCTTATTTAAATCCTGGTCTGATTGCAGGCTGTTGCCGGATGTCAGTTGTTCTTTGTATTTCCAGCCTGCTTCATCCTGCTCTACACTACATCTATCCCAGATAAGTGCTTGCTCTTTATTTATTGTCTGGTTCTTTTGCTTATCTGGGTTTGTCTTTTGCTGTGGTTGTTTTCAGTTTATTTGCATGCAGGGATTTTCCACCTCAGTGGTTTGTTGGGGAACTCCCTGCAGTTCTGTGTGGAGTATAGCTCCTTTGAGTCCATGTGTTTGTGGCTTGTTGAATTTGTTATGATTCTTGTATTCTGTTCATTGGTATGACAAGGGCACCTGGTATAGGACGGAGTTCAGATCGTGCGATCTGAGGGCCTTTTTGTACTATCAGGAAGTTGGTATTTTGCAGGGTTTTTCTCTGTCCACCATCAGTCCCTTTTCTGTCCTTTCCTATTTTTGTCAGCGGGGGCCTCACCTTTTGCTAATCCTGTCATCTGTCTGTGTATTGTGTTTTTCCTATATCACCACAGTCTTTTAATGTGGGGGGCTTGCTATTCTTATCTATTTTCTGAGGCAGAGAGTTATTCATCTTTCCTACCTTTAGGATAGTTAGTTCTCCAGCTGGGTTCGCGGTGCACAGGATGTTAGTTCTCCCCTCGGCTACTTCTAGTTGTGATGGTTAGTAAGGGGATGGCGGTCAGATTAGTTGCCAATGCTCTTGTCACCTTTTGCCAATGATTTGTGGTGGTCTTCCATGGTTCCGGATACTCTTAAGAAGGAAGAAAAAAAAAAAAAAAAAGAAGCTGCTGGGAAAATTTTTTTTTTTTTGGTGTTTTTCCTCTTCTTCTTTGGGTTCTGTGGAAGATTTCTTTTGTCTAGCATGGATGAATTAGATGAGCGTGTTGCTCATCTTGATGCTAAGGTTCGTCGTATAGAGTCTTATCTTGCTCAGACTCCCCTTGCAGAACCTAAGATTCCTGTTCCTGAATTTTTTTTGGGAGATAGGTCGAGATTTTTGAGCTTCAAAAATAATTGTAAATTATTTTTTGACCTGCGCCCTAAGTCCTCAGGGAATCCTGTACAGCAGGTTAAGATTGTCATCTCCTTGCTGCGTGGTGACCCTCAGGACTGGGCCTTCTCTTTAGCGTCTGATGATCTGATTCTCAGTGATGTGGACTCCTTTTTTCAGGCCTTGGGTTTATTATATGACGAACCCAATATTGTGGACCAAGCAGAAAAATTCTTGTTGTCCTTAACTCAGGGTTTGGATTCTGCAGAAACATTTTGTCAGAAATTTCGAAAGTGGGCGGTCCTTACCAAATGGAATAATGATGCGCTTGCGGCTCTTTTTCGGAAGGGTGTTGCTGATTCTGTGAAGGATGTAATGGTAGGATTTCCCGTCCCTTCTGGTCTTGATAACTCTATGACCTTGGCCACTCAGATTGATAGGCGTTTACGTGAGCGCAGGGAGATACCTGCTGGTTTTGTTCCTGTGGAACAGCCTTTGGAGCCTATGGAGTGTGATAGGGTCCTTTCTAATGCTAGTCGGCAGGGGTTCAGACGGAAGAATAGACTGTGTTTCTATTGTGGAGACGCTTCTCATAACATCTCTGTCTGCCCTAAATGTGAAAGGAGATTGGCTACTTCTGTTACTGTGGGTTCTTTGCAACCAAAGTTTCTTTTGTCGGTCACATTGATTTGCTCACTGTCTTCCTTTTCTGCATTTGTCTTTGTGGACTCAGAGGCAGCGCTCAATTTGATGGATTTTGGGTTTGCTAGGGATTGGGGTTTCCCCATGGTTCCTTTGCAAACTCCTATTCCTTTAAGGGGCATTGATGCTACCCCTTTGGCAGAACATAAACCCCAATTTTGGACCCAGGTGCCTATGAGAGTTGCACCAGCGCATCAGGAAACTTGTACATTTTTGGTATTGCATAATCTACAGGATACCTTGGTACTGGGATTTCCGTGGTTGCAGACCCATAATCCGGTTCTTGACTGGAGATCCTTGTCGGTAGCTAGTTGGGGTTGTCAAGGTGTGCATCAGGACCTTTCCGTGTCATCCACATCTGCTCAGGCAGTTGATGTTCCGGCCTTGTCTGATTTCCGTGATGTATTTAATGACCAGGAATCTGATTCTCTGCCCCCACACCGGGACTGTGACTGTGCCATTGAGTTGGTGCCTGGTTGTAAATTTCCCAAGGGGCGGATTTTCAACTTGTCTGTGCCCGAACATGATGCCATGCGGTCATACATCAGGGAATCATTGGAGAAGGGGTACATTCGGCCCTCATCTTCTCCTTTGGGTGCCGGCTTCTTCTTTGTTGCTAAGAAAGATGGTTCGTTGAGGCCTTGCATTCATTACCGTCTTCTTAATAAAATTACGGTCAAATATCAGTACCCTTTGCCTCTGATGTCTGATCTGTTCTCTAGAGTGAAGAGTGCCAAATGGTTTATGAAACTGGATCTCAAGGGTGCATATAATCTCATCCGTATTAAGGAGGGTGATGAATGGAAGACGGCTTTTAATACTCCTGAGGGGCATTTTGAGTACCTAGTGATGCCTTTTGGGCTCACTAATGCACCCTACATCTTCCAGGCCTTCATGAATGATATTTTTCGGGACCTTATTGGTAAATTTTTGATTGTGTATTTGGATGACATCTTGATTTTTTCTGATGATTGGGACTCTCATGTTGGGCAAGTACGGGATGTTTTTCAGCTACTTAAGGATAATGCACTGTACGTTAAGGGGTCAAAGTGCCTCTTTGGGGTGTAAAGGATTTCCTTTTTGGGCTTCATCCTGTCTCCCTCCGCTATCGATATGGACCCGGTTAAGGTTCAGGCTATTTACGACTGGGTGCAACCGACTTGTCTAAAATCCCTGCAGCGGTTTTTGGGGTTTGCTAATTTTTACCGTAAATTTATAGCCAATTTTTCTGCCATTGTCAAACCTCTGACAGATTTGACAAAGAAGGGTGCTGATGCTGAGCATTGGACCCCAGAGGCAATTGTGGCCTTCCAGGAGCTTAAAAGGCGATTCACGTCTGCCCCAGTTCTGCAGCAACCTGATGTGTCTCGCCCATTTCAAGTTGAGATCGATGCCTCAGAGATCGGAGGAGGGGCTGTTCTGTCTCAACGAGACGCTACTTCGGGTAAACTTAAGCCCTGTGCCTTTTTCTCTCGGAAGTTTGCTCCTTCTGAACGGAAATATTATGTGGGGAACCGGGAATTATTGGCTATGAAGTGGGCATTTGAAGAGTGGAGGCATTGGTTGGAGGGGGCTAGGCATCAAGTTGTGGTGCTTACGGACCACAAGAATCTCATCTATCTGGAATCGGCCAAGAGGTTGAATCCTCGGCAGGCCAGGTGGGCTTTGTTTTTTACCCGGTTTAATTTTGTGGTCTCTTTTTTGCCGGGCACCAAGAATGTTAAGGCCGATGCCCTTTCCAGGAGTTTCTGCGCTGACTCTTTGGAGGTTGTCGAACCGTCTACTATCCTGAATGATGGTGTACTTTTCTCGGCTATTTCGCCTGATCTGCGGTTGGCACTGGCGGATTTTCAGGGGGATAAACCTGAGAGATGTCCTACAGGGAAACTGTTTGTCCCAGACCAATGGAGAGACCGAGTTGTCTCTGAGGTTCATTGCTCTGTTTTGGCGGGTCATCCTGGCATTTTTGGTACTTTGGATCTTGCGAGACGCTCTTTTTGGTGGCCTTCCCTGTCCCGAGATGTCCGTCGTTTTGTGCAGTCGTGTGGAGTTTGTTCTAGGTCCAAGCCCTGTTGTTCACGTTCTAGTGGGCTATTATTGCCTTTGCCTGTACCTAAGAAACCTTGGATGCACATCTCTAAGGATTTTATTTCAGAGCTTCCCGGCTCTCAGAAAATGACTGTGATTTGGGTGATCTGTGACAGATTCTAGAAGATGGTCCACTTGGTTCCCCTATCTAAGTTGCCGTCTTCATCAGAGTTGGTGCCTTTGTTTTTCCAACATGTTGTTCGTCTGCATGGTATTCCCAAAAACATTGTTTCTGACAGAGGGGTACAGTTTGTATCCAGGTTTTGGAGGATTTCTTGCTCCAAATTGGGTGTTCAGCTGTCTTTCTCCTTGGCGTTTCATCCTCAGACCAACGGTCAGACTGAAAGAGCTAACCAGACGCTGGAGACCTATTTACGGTGTTTTGTTTCTGCGGATCAGGATGACTGGGTTTCGTTTTTGCCTTTGGCTGAATTTGCCCTTAACAATAAAGAGCAAGCACTTATCTGGGATAGATGTGGTGTAGAGCAGGATGAAGCAGGCTGGAGATACAAAGAACAACTGACATCCGGCAACAGCCTGCAATCAGACCAGGATTTAAATAAGCAGAGAGTTAGTAAAGGAAACACCCATTGCACCACACACCTGGTCCAAGTCCAAACCGTTCCTGGCCACCAGAGGGAGCCTCCCAGCAGCCAAAACATAACTAACATTCACAACAGTACCCCCCCTTGAGAAGGGGTCACAGAACCCTCACCCACACCACCGGGTCGCTCGGGATGAGCATGATGAAAGATTTATGGGCAGGAGGATAACTGTTGGGTTGTGGCTTCTGACATTCATGCGGACAGGTTGGTTCGCGCCTTCCATCATGCTCATCCCGAGCGACCCGGTTGCGTGGGTGAGGGTTCGATGACCCCTCCTCAAGGACGGGGTACTGTTGTGAATGTTAGTTATGTTTTGGCTGATGGGACGCTCCCTTTGGTGGCCAGGAATGGTTTGGACTTGGACCAGGTGTGTTGTACAGTGGGTGTTTCCTTTGCTAACTCTCTGCTTATTTAAATCCTGCTCTGATTGTAGGATGTTGCCGGATGTCAGTTGTTCTTTGTATCTCCAGCCTGCTTCATCCTGCTCCACACCACATCTATCCCAGATAAGTGCTTGCTCTTTATTTATTGTCTGGTTCTTTTGCTTATCTGGGTTTGTCTTTTGCTGTGGTTGTTTTCAGTTTATTTGCATGCAGGGATTTTCCCCCTCAGTGGTTTGTTGGGGAACTCCCTGCAGTTCTGTGTGGAGTATAGCTCCTTTGAGTCCATGTGTTTGTGGCTTGTTGAATTTGTTATGATTCTTGTTTTCTGTTCATTGGTATGACAAGGGCACTTGGTATAGGACGGAGTTCAGATCATGCGATCTGAGGGCCTTTTAGTACTATCAGGAAGTTGGTATTTTGCAGGGTTTTTCTCTGTCCACCATCAGTCCCTTTCCTGTCCTTTCCTATTTTAGTCAGCGGGGGCCTCACCTTTTGCTAATCCTGTCATCTATCTGTGCATTGTGTTTTTCCTATATCACCGTAGTCTTTTAATGTGGGGGGCTTGCTATTCTTGTCTATTTTCTGAGGCAGAGAGTTATTCATCTTTCCTACCTTTAGGATAGTTAGTTCTCCGGCTGGGTTCACGGTACACAGGATGTTAGTTCACCCATTCGGCTACTTCTGGTTGTGATGGTTAGTAAGGGGATGGCGACCAGATTAGTTGCCAATGCTCTTGTCACCTTTTGCCAATGATTTGTGGTGGTCTTCCATGGTTCCGGATCATAACACCCCTACAGGTAATAACACCACCTATTAGCTAACTACTCCTTATGGTAGAACAGTAGTACTTACCATTATTAATCTACTAAAGCAGCGATAGAGAAGTGGAGAGAATAGGAACCTGTGGTGGAAAGACTATGAAAGGAAGCACCACATATACATTGCGATGCAACATATATTGGCCCAGCACAAGGAAACCTTGGATTGGTTTTCTCACTGTATAGGGTGCTTTACACGCTGCGACATCACTAACGATATATCTTCGGAAACACGTCTTTAGTGACGCACATCCGGCGCCGTTCGCGACATCACAACGTATGATACCAAGGAGCGACGATCAATGAGCGCAAAAACGTGAAAAATTGTTGCTCATTGACACATCGCTCCTTTTCAAAATATCGTTGCTGCTGCAGGTACGATGTTGTTCGTCGTTCCTGCGGCAGCACACATCACTATGTGTGACACCGCAGGAACGACGAACATCTCCTTACCTACGTCCACTGGCAATGAGGAAGGAAAGAGGTGGGCGGCATGTTCCGGCCGCTTATCTCCACCCCTCCTCTGCTATTGGACGGCTGCTGTGTGACGTCGCTGTGACGCCGCATGAACCGCCCCCTTAGAAAGGAAGCGGATCGCCAGACAGAGCGACATCGTAGGGAAGGTGTGACGGGTGTTAGCGATGTTGTGTGCCACGGGCAGCGATTTGCCCGTGATGCACAACCGACGGGGACGGGTACGCTCGCTAGCGATATTGGTACCGATATTGCAGCGTGTAAAGTACCCTTATGTGTATGTCATTCCAGGGCAGCGGATGTGTCTCAGTCCTCGAAGGCTATTAAACTATTTTTTTCCTTAAACGCTGCAGCTTTTCAAAATTATACATACAGTATATGGCTAAAATCATGCAGCCAGTATCTAATATATACTACCCATGGATCAGGCAGTATGTATCAGCTGCCAGGTTACCGTTAATTCTCTGGTATTGTATTATCTCACTTGGAAAGAAGCTTCTTTCCACTGCAAGATTATGGAGTATTGTAGACTTCTATTTTGTTATTAGGATCCAAAAAACTTTACTTACCTTTTTTAATATTCTTGGAAATAAAAATGGTATCTTCATAATTGCTACATAATGCAATGCTTTTTTCCAATATTAAATAAATAAGGTTTATAGGCAGATCATTGTTTGATCTACCTACAAACCCTAGAGAATGTTTTACACTTTTTATTATTAATCCGATAGCATGATGACATTGTTTTGATAAAGAAAACAAGGAATTATTAGTATGTTTATTGTTTTATGTATTAGGTTTGTCTGAACAAAAATGAGTATATCAAACTAATTATTCAATTATTGCCCCCTACCGAGAGTTCTTCAACCGAAAAATTGACATAAAATTATCTCTATTGTTAAACAAAAATGAATTAGCAGTGTGAAAAAATCAGTATCTAATAGTTTATGCTGTTGAATGAACTATAATAAGCAGATTTATATGTAAATTGTCATTACATACATGGCATAGCTGTACATTTCTCATTAGTCATGCTAGCACAGTTATAAAAAATAGAAAAGCACACACTAATATGATGTGCAGCAATAGTGAGTTTTGCTTTCAAATATATATATATATATATATATTTACAGGGAGAAACATATACTGGGCACATTGTGCAATACTAAGAGTGAGAGAGGAACAAATTTGAACTCGGCACCAATTCCATAAAAACATTTTGGTCCTTTATTGAAAAAACATTTTCTTAAAATTCCATCCAAATACGTGCAGTGCAGGAGTGACTGACAGGGTAAACTTTACGCGTTTCGGGCTTTTTTTTCTTGGGTGTTATATATCAATACATGTTTTAATGTGCTATTAATTGCATGGTTTAATTCTTTGTATATTTGGTCTTTTATAATATGTATATATAATTAAGATAATGCGTTTTTCAAATAATCTTTGATACTATATATAAATATATTTTTTCATATTTATAGTCACCCCATGTTATTTATATGAAATGTGCCCTTGAATAATTATGTGCACTAGTGCTAGTATTTATTAATCACTGCTATATATATAAGGGATATATTTTCTATGTATGATTTGCACTTTTATAAAATATAAATAATTTTCTACTCTAAAAATAATCCTTTACTTTGATTGTTGACTCATATTCATGTTTCTGTTGTATTTATGTGGAATTCTTATTGAAATTTTAGATTTGTAATAATTTTAATATTATTTGAATAAAAATTAATATTTTATCACTCAGTGTTCTATAGCTTCATTGTTCTGAAAATACCAATCAGACATTGTGTGTTATGTTATAGTTTGAAGCTTACCCATATTGGGGAAAGAGCACTTATATGGGCATTTTTTTTAATGAAATTAACTATATACGTATATATATATATATATATATATATATATATATATATATATACAGTACAGACCAAACGTTTGGACATACCTTCTCATTTATCAAAGAGTTTTCTTTATTTTCATGACTCTGAAAATTGTAGATTCACATTGAAAGCATCAAAACTATGAATTAACACATATGGAATGAAATACTTAACAAAAAAGTGTGAAACAACTGAAAATATGTCTTACATTCTAGGTTCTTCAAAGTAACCACCTTTTGCTTTGATTACTGCTTTACACACTCTTGGCATTCTCTTGATGAGCTTCAAGAGGTAATCACCGGAAATGGTCTTCCAACAGTCTTGAAGGAGTTCCCAGAGATGCTTAGCACTTGTTCGCCCTTTTGCCTTCACTCTGCAGTCCAGCTCACCCCAAACCATCTTGATTGGGTTCAGGTCTGGTGACTGTGGATGTCAGGTCATCTGGCATAGCACACCATCACTCTCCTTCTTAGTCAAATAGCCCTTACACAGCCTGGAGGTCTATTTGGGGTCATTGTCCTGTTGAAAAATAAATGATGGTCAACTAAACGCAAACCGGATGGAATAGCATGCCGCTGCAAGATGCTGTGGTAGCCATGCTGGTTCAGTATGCCTTCAATTTTGAATAAATCCCCAACAGTTTCACCAGCAAAGCACCCCCATACTATCACACCTCCTCCTTCATTCTTCACGGTGGGAACCAGGCATGTAGAATCCATCTGTTCACCTTTTTTGCATCACGCAAAGACACGGTGGTTGGATCCAAAGATCTCGAATTTGGACTCATCAGACCAAAGCACAGATTTCCACTTTTCTAATGTCCATTCCTTGTGTTCTTTAGCACAAACAAGCCTCTTCTGCTTGTTTCCTGTCCTTGGCTGTGGTTTCCTAGCAGCTATTTTACCATGAAGGCCTGCTGCTAGAACTCTGTCTGGCATTGACCTGGTCTCTAATCTGAGCTGCGGTTAACCTTCGATTTCTGAGGCTGGTGACTCGGAACATCAGCCGTATTCATTAGAAAGTTATAGGAGGCATGAGAAACAAGAAGAAGAAAAGGCGAAACATTTGTTGGGGTGACGAGACGTGGAGTGAGTCTTTTGTAAGTATTGTGCAGTTTGTTTCTCATGCCTCCTATAACTTTCAAATGAATACGGCTGATGTCCATCACTTTAAACGGGGAGAAACTTAAGGTACCGTCACACTAAGCGACACTCCAGCGATCACACCAGCGATCTGACCTGGCAGGGATCACTGGAGCGTCGCTACATAATCGCTGTTGAGCTGTCAAACAGGCAGATCTCCACAGTGAACAGAGATTAGCCAGCAGCGACCCGTGTAACCACGCTGTGCTTCGTAACCATGGTACACATCGGGTTACTAAGCAAAGTGCTTTGCTTATAGTTACCGGATGTGTACCTTGGCTACGTGTGCAGGGAGCCGGCTTCTAGAAGCTGCGGACGCTGGTAACCAAGGTAAATATTGGGTAACCAAGCAAATCTCTTTGCTTGGTTACCCGATGTGTACCTTGGTTACCAGCATTCGCAGAAGCCGGCTCATTGCTCCCTGCACATTCAGATTGTTGCTCTCTCGCTGTCAAACACAGCGATGTGTGCTTCACAGCGGGAGAGCAACAACCAAAAAATGGTCCAGGACATTCAGCAAACGACCGGCGACCTCACAGCAGAGGCCAGGTTGTTGCTGGATGTCACACACAGTGACATCGCTAGCAATATCTCTGTTGCGTCACAAAAACTTTGACTCAGCAGCGATGTCGCTAGCGATGTCTCTTAGTGAGACGTGGCCTTTATACTGGGCACATTGTATAATACTAACAGGCTTATGTTAATCAGTGATTAGAGCATTGCACTTGGCACTTTCTATCAGCATTTAAGGCTGCAATACAGGGCTTTTTTTCTTGGGTGTTATATATCAATACATGTTTTAACGTGCTATTAATTGCATGGTTTAATTTTTTGTATATTTGGTCTTTTAAAATATGTATCTATAATTAAGATAATGCATTTTGCAAATGATCTTTGATATTATATAGAAATTTATTTTTTCATATTTATAATCACCCCATGTTATTTATATGAAATTTGCCCTTGAATAATTATGTGCACTAGTGCTAGTATTTATTAATCACTGTTATATATATAAGGGATATATTTTTCTATATTTATATATGTTTTCTACTTTTATAAAATATAACTAATTTTCTACTCTAAAATAAATCCTTTACTTTGCTTGTTGACTCATATTCATGTCTCTGTTGTATTTATGTGGAATTCTTATTGAAATTTTATATTTTTAATAATTTAATAATATTTGAATATAAATATATAAAGTGCCTTGTGAAAGTATTCGGCCGTCTTGAATTTTTCAACCTTTTCCCACATTTCAGGCTTCAAACATAAAGATAAAAATTTTAATGTTCTGGTGAAGAATCAACAACAAGTGGGACACAATTGTGAAGGTGAATGATATTTATCGCTTATTGTAAATTTTTGTAAAAACTAAAAAACTGAAATTTGGGGCGTGCAATATTATTCGGCCCCTTTACTTTCAGTGCAGAAAACTCACTCCAGAAGTTCTTTGAGGATCTCTGAATGATCCAATGTTGTCCTAAATCACTGATGATGATAAGTATAATCCACCTGTGCATAATGAAGTCTCCGTATAAATGCATCTGCTCTGTGATAGTCTCAGTGTTCTGTTTAAAGCACAGAGAGCATCATGAAGTCCAAGGAACACAACAGGCAGGTCCATGATACTGTTGTGGAGAAGTTTAAAGCCGGATTTGGTTGCAAAAAGATTTCCAAAACTTTAAACATCCCAAGAAGCCCTGTGCAAGCGATTATATTGAAGTGGAAAGAATATCATACCACTGCAAATCTACCAAGACCCGGCCGTCTCTCAAAAAATGTCATGTGAAACAAAGAGAAGACTGATCAGAAATGCAGTCAAGAGGCCCATGATCCCTCTGGATGAACTGCAGAGATCTACAGCTGAGGTGGGAGAGTCTGTCCATAGGACAACAATCAGTCATACACTGCACAAATCTGGCCTTTATGGAAGAGTGGCAAGAAGAAAGCCATTTCACAAAGATATCCATAAAAAGTGTCATTTAAAGTTTGCCACAAGTCACCTGGGAGACACACCAAACATGTGGAAGAAGGTGCTCTAGTCAGATGAAACCAAAATAAAACTTTTTGGGCACAATGCCAAACGATATGTTTGGTGTAAAAGAAACACAGCTCATTACCCTGAACACACCATCCCCACTGTCAAACATGGTTGTGGCATCATCATCATGGTTTGGGCCTGTTTGCATCAGCAGGGACAGGGAAGATGGTTAAAATTGATTGGAAGATGGATGGAGCCAAATACAGGACTATTCTTGAAGAAAACTTTTTGGAGTCTGCAAAAGACCTGAGACTGGGACAGAGATTTGTCTTTGAACAAGACAATGATCCAAAACATAAAGCAAAATCTACAATGGAATAGTGTGCAAATAAATGTATCCAGGTGTTAGATTGGCCAAATCAAAGTCCAGACCTGAATCCAATCGAGAATCTGTGGAAAGAGCTGAAAACTGCTGTTCACAAACGCTCTCCATCAAACCCCACTCAGCTCGAGCTATTTGCAAAGGAAGAATGGGCAAGAATTTCAGTCTCTCAATGTGCAAAATTGATAGACACATAACCCCAAGCGACTTCCAGCTGTAATCGCAGCAAAAGGTGGCGCTACAAAGTATTAACTTAAAGGGGCTGAAAAATATTGCACGCCCCACTTTTCAGTTTATTATTTTTTACAAAAATTTAAAATAAGAAATAAATATCATTCACCTTCACAATTGTGTCTCACTTGTTGTTGATTCTTCACCATAAAATTTAACATTTTTTTATCTTTATGTTTGAAGCCTGAAAAAGGGAAAAGGTTGAAAAATTCAATGGGGCCGAATACTTTTGTAAGGCAGTATATAAAAACTGAAGTGTATTATGTGGGATTTTGTATGATATACAAACACATTTGTTCAACAGACATAGGGCATTCAAAAAAAGCTGCTCATAAATCTTTGGCTTTGTGGTCTTTTTTTTTTACATAGTTACATAGTTACATAGTTACTTAGGTTGAAAAAAGACCTAGGTCCATCTAGTTCAACCTTCCTCCACCAGTTCTACATTTAGTCACTAAGTCATTTATAACCAACAATGTTTTGTGTACTGAGGAAATCATCCAGCCCTTTTTTAAAAGCTGTTATAGTATCTGCCATTACTACCTCTTGTGGTAGGGCATTCCACAGTCTGACCGCTCTAACTGTAAAGAACCCTTTCCTATTTAGGTTTCGGAATCGCTTTTCTTCCACTCGCAGTGAGTGCCCCCTAGTCCTTAGTACTGTCTTTGGAAGGAATAAGTCATGTGTCAGTCCTTTATATTGACCACACATGTATTTATACATATAAATGAGATCTCCTCTGAGACGTCTTTTTTCTAAGCTAAACATATCTAACTTTTTCAACCTGTCATCATATGGGAGGCCTTCCATTCCTTGTAATAGTCTAGTTGCCCGCCTTTGAACTGACTCTAACTTCTGAATGTCCTTTTTAAAATGTGGAGCCCAAAACTGGATCCCGTATTCCAGATGTGGCCTTACAAGTGATTTATAGAGGGGTAACAATACGTTGGGATCACGGGATCTAATCTCTCTTTTTATACACCCTAAAATCTGGTTTGCTTTAGCAGCTGCTGCTTGACATTGAGTGCTGCTGCTCAGCTTATTTGTAATGAGAATACCCAAGTCCTTCTCCTGTTCTGTAGTCCCGAGTTTACTTCCATTTAATGTATACGCAGCTATAGGATTACTCCGTCCTAGGTGCATTACTTTACATTTATCAACATTAAATCTCATTTGCCAAGTATCTGCCCATTCTGACATCTTATCCAGATCTTTTTGTAATATTGTACTATCCAGGTCAGTTTTTAATATCCTACATAGTTTGGTGTCATCGGCAAAGACTGACACTGTACTATCAATTCCATCCACAAGGTCATTAATAAAGAGAGTAAAAAGAATCGGTCCAAGCACAGATCCCTGCGGCACCCCACTGCTGACTACAGCCCATTTAGAGAATGTACCATTTATGACTACTCTTTGTTTCCTATCTTTTAGCCAATTCCTTACCCAGTTGCATATTGTGTCCCCTAGTCCTTGCTTCTGGAGCTTTAGTATAAGGCTATTATGTGGTACAGTATCAAATGCCTTTGCAAAGTCCAAATAAATCACATCAGCTGCATTACCAATATCCAGGTTTGAACTTACCCCCTCATAGAACCCCAACAGGTTGGTTAGACACGACTTATCTTTCATGAATCCATGCTGTTTGTCAGTTATCATATTATTTTCTGCAATATATTTTTGCATGTCATCCCTTAAAATGCCCTCAAAAACTTTGCATACTACTGATGTCAGGCTTACTGGACGGTAGTTGCCTGGATCTACCCTCTTACCTTTCTTGAATATCGGTACCACATCAGCAATCCTCTAATCCTGAGGCACCAACCCTGTTACAAGTGAGTCTAAAAAGATGAGATACAGCGGTCTGTCGATTACGGAGCTCAATTCCCTCAATATTCGTGGATGAATGCCATCTGGCCCTGGGGATTTGTCAATGTTTAATTTACTCAGATGTAGGCGTACTTCATCTTGTGTTAAATTAATTATATCGGGTGGTGGACTTTGATTTTTCACTTGTTGAATGATCCCTGGTACAGTCAGTTCCTTGGTGAATACAGATGAGAAATGTCTATTTAATATCTCAGTCTTTTGTTTGTCCTCTATAACTAACTTGTTATTATATTTTAAGGGGCCGATGCTATCCTTTGTTTTCCTTTTGGCATTAATGTATTTATAAAAGATTTTGGGATTTATTTTAATGTCATTGGCGATTTTTGTTTCAGTAGCTAATTTTGCTTGTTTGATTTCTTTTTTACATTTCCTATTGATATCTTTATACTCCTGCAATGCTATTTCTGTATTCTCAGCCTTTAAGATTTTAAATGCCCTTTGTTTTTGTTTTATTATACTTTGTACAGTCTTATTTATCCATAGTGGTTTCTTTTTATTCCTGGACATTTTATTACCACTGGGTATACGTTTTTTACAGGACTCTAGTAGTATATCCTTAAACTTACCCCATTTATGTTCGGTATCCCCAGTTACCATGACTTTGTCCCAATCTACACATTTAAGCTCTTCCCTTAATTTGTTGAAATCAGCTTTCCTAAAATTCCAGGTTTTAGCATTCCCCCTTTGAAATGTTCTATTGAATATTATGTTGAAGCTTACCATATTATGATCGCTGGTGCCCAAGTGCTCCCGGACCTGTAGATCTGAAATTGTATCCGGTCTATTTGACAGGACCAGATCTAGCAAATTATCTCCCCTGGTCGGTTCACCTACCATCTGAGAGAGGAAATGGTCTTGAATGGTAGATAAGAACTTACAGCTTTTAGCAGAACCAGAATATTCTATGTCCCACTGAATGTCTGGATAGTTGAAATCCCCCATAATAAGAACCAGATTATTATTATTAGCTGCCTTTTCAATTTGTTCCAGCATTTCACCCTCTATTTGTTCAGGTATGTTAGGAGGCTTATAGCAAACTCCAATTAGCATTTTTCCATTATTCCCCTCCCCATGTACATTTACCCATACTGACTCTACATTGTTGCTGTTCCCCTCAATGTCATCATACAACACAAGTTTTAGGTTAGATTTAATAAATATACACACCCCACCACCTTTTTGGCCTTTCCTGTCCTTCCTAAATGTACTATAACCCTGTATGTTTGTCACCCAGTCATGGCTTTCATCCAGCCAGGTTTCCGTAATGCCCACCACATCATAATCCATGGTTAACATAAGAGTCTCCAATTCATTCATTTTGTTTGCAAGACTTCTTGCATTTGCCAGTAGACATTTAATCCTATTAACACCTTTATTACTCCTAGCCTCCCTACGTTCCTTGTATGTCCCATCCCCCCCTAATCCTTCATTGACCCCTACCGTCTCCCTGTCTCTATCTGCTCTATCTATCCCCTTATTTGCTCCACTACCCTCCCTCCCCCCCGTTTCTATGGTAATGAATGCTACATCACATGAAAGCCTTTTATGTCTAATATATGTTTTCCAAATTTTGTGTTTGTTCCTTGTGGCAACAGTGTTCTACGCATGCGGGAAATAAAAATGGCGGAGTGTAATGTGATATTCACCGCAACTGAGAACAGAGGAGTGACAAAACTCTTGTTTCTGCAAGAAAAGTACGCAAAGGGTATTCATGATTATATGTTACAGACATTGGGGGCATAAATGCCCTTCATATTTCACAGTTAAGAACTAGGTTGCCAAATTTAAAACGGGCCATTTCAGCACAACTGCTGAGGAACATCCTGGACGACTGAGAGTGGTTATTGTTGTCGGAGATCATCGATGTTGTGCACAACCTCATACTGGAGAATCAACAAATTTTAACTAAAGCAATAGCAGACATCATGTGGATTTCCCTTGAACGTGTTTCTGTCATTATCCATGAACAGTTGGACATGAGGAAGCTATCTGCAAAGTTGTCAATGTTTGACAACAGATCAGAGAAGCATGATAGGGAAAACTTCCTGGTCCATTTGTCAGCGTGTCCGGACTGATAAGAACTTCCTTGATTGACTAGTCACTATGGATGAGACCTGGAAATATTTGTATGACCCTGAAAACAAGGAGCAGTCAAAAAAGTGGAAGCACAGTGGTTCTCCTCATCCAAAGAAGTTCAGGATGCTAAAATCAGCCACTAAGGTGATAGCATCTGTGTTCTGGGATAAGGAGGGCATGTTGCTAGTGGACTACCTTCAAAAGGGTTCCACCATCAATGCAAAGTATTACATTGAACTTTTGTACCAATTGAAGTCAGCTCTGAAGGTCAAAAGGTGCGACAAGCTGTTCAAAGGAATCTTGTTCCTGCAAGAGAACGCCTCTGCTCACACTCCACAAGCGACCATGGCAAAACTGTCAGAGCTGGGCTTCCAGTTGGTTAATCACCCACCTTATTCACTAGATCTTGCTCCCTATGACTATCATCTGTTTCCAAACCTGAAGAAACACCTCAAGGGTACCAAACTTCACACCATTTCTGATGCCATGGCTGCTACGGATGAGGCAAAACCGAAATCCTTCTTTTTGCTAGGCTTACAGAACTTGAAATACTGATGTAAGAAGTCTGTTCACATCAGTGGAGAGTATGTGGAATAAATGTAAAGTTTCATCATTCTATCTTGTTTCTTTCTGGGTAAAGCATAAGACTTCAGCAACCCCTCGTACAAAGGGTTTGTGCTTAACTGGGCAGTTGGAAAAATGTAATTTTACCCCTAAAAAATTGTGTGTACTTTCATACAATTAAGATTTTAAAATTTTTAATACTAAACAATTGTCATAAGTAATTTGTTGGTTTCTAATTATGTTATCCTTTAGATATGTGTTCATAGTAAATATAATCAAAAAAGCATTTTGGTCTTTTAAATACACATCTGTTTTCAACTTCTTGGTTTATTAATTGAAAGATGAGAAAAAAAAATGTGTTAGTAAATCACATTTTAATTTAAATAGTATAAGAAAATTCTTCCTGAGGTAAGTGAACTAACGATTTAAATCAATTTTACCTAATATCAATGCTTCTATGGTGCCTTGAAAAAGTATACATAGCCCGTTAACATTTTGACTTTTTTCAGATTAATCACAAAATCTTAAACAAATGCAACTTTTTATGAGATATACCAATAAAAAGTTGCATTTGTGAAGTATGAAGGAAATTCTACATGGTTTTCTATATATTTTAAAATAATAAATATAAAAATTGTGATGTGCATTTTGTATTAAGCTCTCATGAGTCATTACTTTGTGGGACCACTTTTCGCTGAAACTATTGCTGTAGGTCTTTTGGGGTATGTCTCTACAAGCTTTGCACACCTAGAGGCTGAATTTTGTGTTTGCAAAATAGGTCTACCTCAATGAAATTGAATGGAGAGCCTTTGTGAACAGCAATTTTGAAGTCTTGCCATAGATTCTCAACAGAATTTAGGTCTAAATTTTGACTGGGTCATTCATACATATAAATATGCTTTTATCTTTGAAGATGTACAGTTGAAACCAGAAGTTTACATACACTATCTAAAAAGACACATATGCATGTTTTTCTTACTATCTGATATGAAATCAGAATAAACCCGTGAGTTCAACCAATCAGAGATGCCGGCCCGCCGGCAATCTGAGTGCAGCCAGTTACAGATGCTGTCACAGATGTTGGGTGGGGGAAGTAGTAAATATGTATGAGATGTATTAGAGGACCTAGAAGCAGTGTGACAGCTGCACGCGCAGAGACTGGTAAGTAATTCCCTCATCCCATTCATCCAATCAGGCGAAGAAGGGCTGTAATTGTAGACAGCACACATATTAATGTTATCCTGAAATGGAGACTAAAAAATTAAATTAACTCCTTAACGACCGCTAATAATTATTTTAATGGCAGCAGTTAAGGGTACTATTCCTTTGCGCCGCTTTTTAATGGCGCTCAGAAAAAAGGTTATAGCATTGGCTATCAAAAATGGGGGGACTCCACATCGTTTTTTAATTATTTATTTTTTGGCTAAAGACAAGGCTAAACACGCTTTAGTGCCACATGAAAGTCACTAAAGGGTGCAAGCTCACAATATGCAGGGAGTGAGACATTATATATGTGTTTTACATCTGTCTGTCTATCTATCCATCCATCTTAGCTTTTTAGGCTGCATGCCTGCAATTAGGGTTTCAAGCATTTTAGACACTGTGTTTTCGTTGCATTCAAAATGCTGCGCTGTGCAGTACAAGTGCAGTGGAAAGGTTTTTTTTAGAAATCTCCTGCCTACTGTGCTTATTTTCTCCACAGCATCAACTGACATCCGATGCTGTAGAATGTCAATTTATGCTGTGGAGACAAGAGTTCTCCACAGGGAGAATAGAGCTAAAGCCAGCAGCGGCCTGAACCTGGATCGTGGTCATGGGCAGCTGCATTCTTCCGTGGACAACACTCACATCTCCACAGACTCAGTGTTGCTGGATTATGAGAAATTTGCTGCTACAGCAACACTTTTGTGATGCCACCAAAGATTCAAAATGCTCATTATGCCCCTGAATAAAATTCTTGAGAGGTTTAATTTCCAAATTGAGGTCACTTGTGGAGGGTTTCTGCTGTTTAGGTACCTTTAGGGGCCCTGCAGATGCGATATGGTGCCCGCAATCTATTTCAGCTTTTCCAAATTTCAAATGGTGCTCCTTCCATTCCAAGCCCTCCCATTTGTCCAAACAGACATTTTTGGCCACATGTGGTGTATCCCTGCGCTCATAAGAAATTGGGTAACAAATTAAAAGATCCACTTTTTGATGTGTTCTCTTGACAAAGTGAGAAACTTAGTGCTAAAGCAAGATTTTTGTGAAAAAAATTAAAATTTTCAATATGACAACCTAAGTTTATAAACTTCTGTGAAGTACCTGTGGGTTCAAAATGCTCACTATACCCCTGAATAAAAGCCTTGAGGGGTCTAGTTTCCAGAACTAGGTGACCTGTTGGAGAGATTTACTGTTTAGGCACCTCAGAAGGTCTGCAAACGCGACATGGCGTTAGCTATTGATTCCAGCCAATTTTGCAGTCAAATGGCTCTCCTTCCCTTTTGAGCCTTGCCATGCGCCCAATTAGTTGACTTTAAGCACATATGAGGTATCAGCATACTCAGGAGAAATTGGACAATAAATGTTTACTTTCACAGCTCATCATTATAAAATTCTGTGACACCCCGGGGGGTTCAGAGTTCTCAGCAAACATCTAGGTAAATTCCTTCAGGGGTCTAGTTTCCAAAATGGGAAACAGTGGGAGGTTTCTGCTGTTTAAGTACCCTAGGGGCCCTTCAAATGCAACATGGTTCCTGCAATCTTTTTCAGCAAAAGTTGCTTTCCAAAATTAAAATATTGCTCTTTCCATTCTGAGCCCTCCCATTTGTCTAAACAGAGGTTTCTCACTACATGTTGGGTATCACCGCACTCATAAAAAAGTGGTTAACAACTGTTGGATCCACATTTTGGTGTTAACTCTTGAAAAAGTGAGAAATTTGGTGCTAAAGCAATATGATTGTGAAAAAAATGAACATTTTCAATATGACGGCCTAATGTTATCAAATTCTGTGAAGTATTTGTGGGTTCCAAATGCTCACTATATCCCAAAATAAAATCCTTGAGGGATCTAGTTTCCAAAATGGAATCACTTGTGGAAATTTTTTGCTGTTTTGGTACCTTAGGGGCCCAGCAAATGCAGCATGGTGCTCGAAATCTGTTTTAGCCAAATTTGTGTTCCAAAATTCAAATATTGCTCCTTCTTTTCTGAGCCCTCCAATTTGTCCAAACAGAGGTTTCTGACCCCATGTGGTGTATCAGTGCACTCAGAAGAAACTGGGTAACAAATTTTGTGTTCCATTTTTTGTGCTGTTTCTTCTAAAAGTGAATAAATTGGGGCTAGAGCAACATTATTAGGTAAAATAATTTTTTCTTCATTCCACATCGCTGTGTTCCTGTGAGGTACCTGAAAGGTTAATAAACTTCTTGTATGTGGTTTTGAGTACTTTGAGGGGTGCAGTTTTTAGAATAGTGTCACTTTTGGGTATTTTCTGTCACCTATTCCTCTCAAAGTCACTTTAAATGTGATGTGGTCCCCCAAAAAATGGTTTTGTAAATTTTGTTGAAAAAATGAGAAACAGCTGATGAACTTTGAACCCTTCTAACTTCCTAACCTGCAAAAATTTTGTTTCAAAAATTGCTCTGATGTAAAGTAGACATGTGGGAAATAATATTTATTAACTATTTTGTATGACATAACTCTATGGTTTAAGGGTATAACAATGAAAATTGCAAAATTTTCATCAAATTTCCAATTTTTTCACAAATAAAAGCAAAAATATCATCCTAAATTTATAACTATCCTGAATTACAATATGTCACGAAAAAACAGTCTCAGGATCACCGGGATCCGTTGAAGTGTTTCTGAGTTATATCCTGTGAAAATGACACTCTTTAGAATTGCAAAAAATGGCCTGGTCATTAAGTACAAAATTGGCTTCGTCCTTAAGAGGTTAAATAATGCAAAAACTGTATTTAGTATTCTCAAAAACAAAAAATCCTATCTTCTAACCATGTTTAACAAGAATGCTTTAGTATCTTAATAACAGTAAAAATTAAAATGTATTTTTACATTGTAATATATTATTACATTATAGCTTAATATAGGATAAGATATTCAGAGCCAAGCAAATTGGTGATCAGATTTCTGAAATGAGTGCTGATGTGCATCATTTGTGAAGCAGCAGACATTGCAATGGGCATTAATAATTACTTACTGTAAATGCTCTTATGAATCATGGATTTTTTTAAATAAATGACTAACATAAGCCAAAATGTTATCACTGTTATGATATCTCTACCACCCTTTTTTGATTGTTGGCATTCGTGCCTATTAATCCTTTCCCAAACTATAAATGTAGGTCTGAATAAAGCATACTAAGATAGCTCAATTTTATGGCTCCTGATATGGTAAAATCATTATGAATCAGTTTTCTTAGATGGACATAAGCTTTGACAACTGACACACTACTAAGCATTTAATTTACTTTAAACGGCAAAATTATGCGGAAGTTGCGAAAATGTGTAAAACAAATTCTTTCCTTTATTGCGTTATGAACAGTACTTTCATAAAATGTTTCCTCATTAACTTTGAGAGTGAGATTTTTTTTCTACTCACTATACAAATCCCTATTCACTGTCCAGCAATACAGACGTTTAGGGTTGGTCCAATATTTTATCCCTACTGATCTTGCCTCAACCTCTCAGGAAATCCCTGATCATGATTCTACAGTAAATGTTGTTTAATCCAACTGAGTGCTCACGGGGATTTATTCAGTGCAGTACAGACAATGCACAGAGACGTAACCGCATTTCTGGCTTGACGCCCTTAATCATAACCGGGTTATGATTAGAGATGAGCGAACCGGTCGCGGTTCGACTCGAGTTCGGTTCGCCGAACGGAGGTCTCGTTCGAGTTCGGTTCGGCGAACCACTCGAACCGCATAGGAAACAATGGGAGGCAATCACAAACACATAAAAACACCTAGAAAACACCCTCAAAGGTGTCCAAAAGGTGACAAACAACTCACAACACAACACAAACACATGGGAAAGTGACAAAGACATATACTCATGCGAAAACAAAAGAGCTGGACAAGGAAAAAGAGGAGGAGACACAGATATAGGCATGGCACGCCCTTCTAAAATCATGTAAAACACCGCAAGGTGACTCCAAGCGGAGTCTCCCTTTTTTCCAAAAATTGGGCCACACACACACCCACCCCTTCAGTGGCAGCACTTGTGCCCCAGTTGTACACTTCACAGCTAGATTTGCATCAAGCACATTCAAAAATACGCCATACTTAACCGTCCCCAGGATGACACCGGGGTAGGTAGAAAAGTCTTTCCTGATCCCAGCTCTGTGCATCTTGGATCATTTTTAAAAACAATGAAAGCAAGGGTTACTCCAAGCGGAGTCTCCCTTTTTTCCAAAAATTGGGCCACACACACACCCACCCCTTCAGTGGCAGCACTTTTGCCCCAGTTGTACACTTCACAGCTAGATTTGCATCAAGCACATTCAAAAATACACCATACTTAACCGTCCCCAGGATGACACCGGGGTAGGTAGCAAAGTCTTTCCTGATCCCAGCTCTGTGCATCTTGGATCCTTTTTAAAAACAATGTAAGCAAGGGTTACTCCAAGCAGAGTCTTCCTTTTTTCCAAAAATTGGGCCACACACACACCCACCCCTTCAGTGGCAGCACTTGTGCCCCAGTTGTACACTTCACAGCTAGATTTTCTTCAAGCACATTCAAAAATACGCCATACTTAACCGTCCCCAGGATGGCACCGGGGTAGGTAGCAAAGTCTTTCCTGATCCCAGCTCTGTGCATCTTGGATCATTTTTAAAAACAATGTAAGCAAGGGTTAGTCCAAGCGGAGTCTCCCTTTTTTAGAAAATTGGGCCACACACACACCCACCCATTCAGTGGCAGCAGTTGTGCCCCAGTTGTACACTTCACAGCTAGATTTGCATCAAGCACATTCAAAAATACGCCATACTTAACCGTCCCCAGGATGACACCGGGGTAGGTAGCAAAGTCTTTCCTGATCCCAGCTCTGTGCATCTTGGATCATTTTTAAAAACAATGTAAGCAAGGGTTACTCCAAGCGGAGTCTCCCTTTTTTCCAACAGTTAGGCCACACACACACCCACTCCTTCAGTGGCAGCACTTGTGCCCCAGTTGTATGTGACGCCCTGGGCAAGCCAGAGGTCACAGGTCATGACACCACCACACCCTACACCCCGGATAGGTACACCAAAGCTACACAAAAATCCTTGTTACCTTCCTCCAGGGGCTGATGTCCACACCAGGGGGTGGGCCAGGTGGTTGGCTCCACCCACCGAGGAGTTCTCAGCCCTGGAGGCGGGAAAACCAGGCAGATCAGTTTAGGGAGAGTTAAGAGTGATGTGGTAGAGGAGCAAGTGAGAGGAGTTAAAGTGGAAGAGAAAATGACAGTTGAAAAAGCCTGAAGTTGGTCCGGGTGTGTGCCCCGGACTGAGACAGCAAGGTTAGCAGACGGCGGTGACCGTCTGCAGGAGAGGCTTCTTGGAGGTTGCCGAAAGGACCATGGACGGGTGGTGGCCCGGCGGTACCGGAGCGGTATACGAAGAGAAGCCAGCACCATTGGCAGGGGTCTTTCGGATCCCGGCAAGGCTAGGAGTCGCCGTGAATTTGCCAAATCCGTCAGTGAAGGGGACCTCATGGGTCTCCCAACAACAAAGTCCTGATTGAAGGCAACAGTCCAACCGTTAGAGAGAGACACCGCCACCGCCAAGGCACCAGTTTCTAAGGGCCAGCGCCTGCGGGCAAAGAGGGGCTCCTCCAGCCCATATCCAAGCCGGGAAGCGGGTTACCGGTGGGAACCCATCGCTACCAACATAGACTTAGGTGCAGGAAAAGGGACGGTCACCGTCAACTACTGGGGAAAAGCAACAGCAGCCGTCCATGGGAACCGTCTTTCCAGCCGTGTATTTTACCGAGAACTGTGTCCCCATCTCAGGCTGAGTGAGTACCACAGTGCCGTGAGGCACAGCGCTGCCCCCGCGTCCCTGCACCCCACCAAGCCCTGCACCGTCCCCGCCATCCCTCATCCCCCAACTCATCACTGGGCCCTGGGACGACCACCCCCTACCCACAGAGGGGAGAACCAACAACTTTTCTGCTCCCTGTCACCGCTCCCGGGATCCCCATACAGAGCAGCGGTGGTGTCCATACAATCACCATAACCGTGGGTGACGTCACGGACAATAAACAATCCCAAGAACCAATTCCCTTTCACTCACGGGCGAGGAGCGCCGCTCGAGTCCCCGGGATCCGGCCCATCGCTCGAGCCACCGAGCAGCAGCAGGCCGCAGCAGCAGCGGCAGCCAGACCCGAGCAGTGGGAGAGCGCTGCGTCCCCTCCTCCGCCCGCGACAACTTGGCGTCACAAACAGAATCTTACCGCTCTGCCATTGGGTAGAGGTGCACCTTGTGAACGCCAGAGGTGTCCAGCTGGAAAATTTCAGAAGCCGCCATCTTTGGCGCGAAGAGTTCCCGCTCGAGCGTCTTCTCGAGTAGCGGAGTCGCGAAGGCCAAAACCCCGCCCCGATAGAGGAGGGGCCGGAAAGAGGCTAAGGGGGACAGAAACAAGATGTCTGCACCCGACGGAGCCGCAGGAGGAGCGGTGGTCGCAGCCGCAGTGGCACCAGTGGATGGGAATGGGCCTGCCCAGGTCCCGGCCGTGCTGGCAGGAGGTGCCGCGGCCCCCGCTCTCGCTCAGGTGATGCCGTTCTCCTTGCCCTATGTGCCCGGAGCTACCTGGCTACCGCAGTATGACGGGAAACCTGATGCTTTACAGGTGTTCTAGAAAAAGCTCAATCCGTTTCTGGAATTGTACCCCCTGACAGATAAGCAACGTGCAGCGATAGTGCTGGGCCAGCTAACCAGTGCGGCTGAGCAGGAAGCGGAGACCTGGGCCGAGGGGGACCGGTTCTCTGTAGCCACCATCTTTGAGAAGCTACAGACTGCCTTTGAGACCCGTACTGAAGCTGAGCTGAGGATGCAGTTTTACCAGTGCCGGCAGCGGTCTGTGGATAGCATTCGGGACTACGCTTTACGTCTGCAAAACCGCCCTTCGCACCCTAAAGCGGGTAGACACTATCAATGAGGCGGACAGCAACAAGATGTTGGTAGAGCAATTTGTGCAGGGGATGAGGTCATCTGAGGATCGCAAACAGCTCCGGCTGTGGGCCCTGGAACACCCTGATGTGGACTTTGCTGTGTTAAAGGAACGGGCCATTAAAGCACTGCAACCCCCAGCTTCAGAAATCTCGGAGCCAGCCCCGTGGCCAATTGAGACGGCCCCCGTCATGGTGGCCCCTGCCCCACCAGCCTCTCCAATGCCTACAGCTCCCAGCAGCACAATGGAAGAACTGGCAGCCCAGGTCCGCCGCATGGACGGAGACCTCACCAAGATTCTCGCTGCACTCCAACCTTTGACCAGATCCCAGCCTCCAACCAGGATACAGCTCGCTGACAGCCCTGAGGATGTTCCCTGGATGCAGCGGAGAAGTGCTAACAACTCACGGAACAGACCTCCTACCTGCTACAAGTGCAGCAAGCCTGGCCATTACTTCCGACAGTGCCCGTTAAACGAGCAACCCCTGGGGCCACGGGCCAATCCTCAGCAGTAGAATTCCGTGGCCCCCCAGACTGGCGGGACCGGTATATCGGGGCCCGCCCCATCATCCCCGTGGCTGTGGACGGCATACCGGTGAAGGCTCTCTTGGACACTGGATCACAGGTAACCACCATACCATACACATTATACCAGCGGTATTGGGGGACAGACGAGCTGGCACCCCCAGATACTAGTATAACACTGATTGCTGCTGATGGACTCCCATTGACCCAAGTGGGGTATAAACAAGTGGCTATGACAGTGGGGCGAGCTGAACTGCAACACCAGGGTATGATTGTGATCATGAATGAACCCAGTGACCATAACCCGAAGATAGTGCTAGGAACCAATGTGATGGAGCACTGTATGGGTGATGTGTTGGCCCTACTGCAGCAGCTGGCTGCCACGGCGGCGGGGAGCCGACAGAGAGCTGTGCAGCGTGAGATCCGAGCCTTGATGTACCGCCAGCATGTAAACTCAACAGGAGGAGAGATTGGTGGAGTGAGAGTGATGGATGCTGCTCCGTTGATTGTACCCCCTAGGAATGAGATGATGATTTGGTGTAGAGCGGCAGTAGGGCCTCAGGGGCGTGACTACCCTGCCATGATAGAGCCCATGCCCTCTGAACACTGGCCCACCATAATGGCCGCCCGAGGGGTGGTAGATGTAAAGAAGGGGGGAGTGCCCGTGAGGGTGCTGAACTGTAGGGAGGAAGAAGTCAGGCTTCCCCGGTATGCCACCCTTGCCAAGTTGCTCACCCTGGATCCCCACACTATCCACGAGGCAGCTTCCCCAGTCTCCCCACCTACTACCAGCACTCACCCGCCCCAAGAGGAGTTAAATGAGTGGCACCAACAGCTACACGTGGGCACTGACGATACCCCTACACATCACAAAGAAGGGGTATACAGGGTGGTGCGGGAGTATGAGCAAGTTTTCAGCAAACATCCATTAGACTTTGGGCAGATCAAAGGGGTCCAACACCACATCCCCACTGGTGAGCACCCCCCTATCAAAGAGAGGTACAGGCCTATTCCCCCTGCGCATTACCAATGCGCCGAAGATATGTTGAGGAACATGAAAGAGGCAGGGGTTATTCGGGACAGCTGTAGTCCCTGGGCCGCCCCGTTGGTACTGGTCAAGAAGGATGGCACCATGCGGATGTGTGTGGACTACCGGAAGATTAACCAGATAACGCATAAAGATGCTTATCCACTGCCCCGTATCGAAGAGTCGTTGGCCACACTGAGAACTGCAAATTACTTCTCTACCCTTGACCTCACCAGTGGATACTGGCAAGTGGCAGTGGCACCGGAGGACCGGGAGAAAACCGCCTTCACCACCCCAATGGGGCTCTGTGAATTCAATAGTATGCCGTTCGGGCTGTGCAACGCCCCTGGAACCTTCCAAAAGCTGATGGAGTGCTGTCTGGGACATCTAAACTTCGAGACCGTCCTGTTATACTTTGATGATGTGATTGTGTACTCCCAGACGTATGAAGCCCATCTGGAGCACCTGGCCGAGGTGTTCGCGTCCCTTGCCAAATACGGGATGAAGTTGAAGCCCTCTAAGTGTCACCTGCTGAAACCCAGAGTGCAGTACCTGGGGCATGTAGTGAGTGCAGAAGGTGTCGCCCTCGACCCTGAGAAGATCACTGCCATCCAAGGCTGGCCAAGACCAACCACAGTGAGGGAAGTAAAGCAGTTTCTGGGTCTGGTGGGGTACTACCGACGCTTTATCAAGGGGTACACGAAGATGGCTGCCCCCATGCAAGATCTCCTCGTGGGACAGACCAAAGGTGGTAGACCCATCGGAGCCCCACTGGCGTGGGAAGAAAGGCATGAGGAATCCTTCCGCCAGCTGAAAGCAGCCTTGACCGGAGAAGAGGTCCTAGCGTACCCTGACTACGGCTGCCCATTCATCCTCTACACAGACGCCAGCAATGTGGGATTGGGGGCAGTCCTGTCCCAGGTCCAGGACGGGAAGGAAAAAGTGATTGCTTATGCTAGCCGAAAGCTCCGGCTAACTGAAAGGAACCCTGAGAACTACAGCTCCTTCAAGCTCGAGCTCCTGGCACTGGTATGGGCTATCACCGAGCGGTTCCGCCACTACTTGGCCGCAGCAAAATTCACCGCTTTCACGGATAACAATCCGTTGACTCACCTGGACACGGCCAAGTTGGGCGCGTTGGAGCAGCGGTGGGTGGCCAGGCTAGCCAACTATGACTTCACAATCAAATACAGGGCTGGTCGTGTCAACATTAATGCTGATGCACTCTCTCGGATGCCCCACTTGTCAGAAGAAGGGTGCGAGGATGACGACCTCGAAGAGACCGAGTTGCCTGCATTTCACCAGCCACCAACTGAGAAGGTACATGTCCACCAACAACGGGTGAACCTGGATCCACTGCCCAGTCAGGAGTGGCAGGAAGCTCAAAACCAGGCGCCCGCTGTCCGCCTAGTCAAGACACTGGTGGAACGAGGCGCTGTTGGGATGGACCCTGCCACTCCAGCTGAAGCCCAACGCTTGTGGAAGGAACGGAACCGGCTGTATCTACATCAAGGGAAGTTGTACCGTGAGCTGATCAACCCGAAGACTCATGAGAAAATCCGGCAGTTGGTTATTCCCCAAGCTGATGTGCCCACTGTTTTGCAGGCATACCATGATGGTGCCGGACACTTCGGATGGAAGAAGCTGGAGATGCTGTTGAGAGAGCGGTTCTATTGGAGTGGGATGCGGGAGTCTGTAGAGGCCTGGTGCCGAGAGTGCGGTCCTTGCACGCTGAGGAGGAAGGACGAGGCCAGCCAGAAGGCGCCCCTACACCCGATCATTACACATCAGCCGCTGGAGCTGGTCGCCCTGGACCATGTCAAGCTCACCCCCAGCCGAAGGGGGTACGCCTACGCGTTGACCATAGTAGACCACTATTCGGGGTTCATGGTGGTTGTCCCAGTCAAGGACCTAACTGGTCGTACTGCCGCTAGAGCGTTCCAGGCTTATTTCTGCCGACCACATGGATACCCAGAGAAAGTGCTTACTGACCAAGGCCCGGTTTTTGAAGCAGAGGTGTTCCATGAGTTCTGCCAGTTGTACAGCTGCAAGAAGATCCGGACCACCCCTTACCATGCCCAGACCAACGGCATGTGTGAGAAGATGAACCACTTGGTCCTGGGACTCCTCAAGACGTTACCGCTGGAAGAGCGGAACCTGTGGCCATAGAAGCTACCCGACTTGGTCGATATGTACAACAACATTCCGTCCAGCTCAACGAAGTGCACCCCAGCATATCTGATGAGGGCTCGCCCCGGCCGACTGACGGTGGACCTGGAAATCGGATTGGAGGCCCCAGAAGCACTCCCTTCGACAGCTGAATGGGAAACTCGGCGGAGGGTACAATACCGGCAGATTCAAGAATATGTTGAGAAGAACTTGAGTCGGAGTCGGGAACTGCAGGAGCAGCGCTTCAATCAAAAGGCGTCTGCTGGCCCTTTTCAGCCCGGAGATGTCGTACTGAAACGGAAGAGGAGAATCCACAAGCTGGATGATCAATGGGAACAAGCCCCGTACGTCATCCAGCCCACAGGATGGAGAGATGGGAAGGCCTACCAAATCAGTCGTGACCAAAGGGGCACTTTGGCCACGGTTTCCTGGGACCATCTGTAAAGGTGCCCACCAGCCTTAAGGGCGATGGCTGAAGTACCGGTTCCCCCACCAGCAGAGAAGGCAAAAGAGGTTATCCACACTGTAATGAGTGACTTCCCAGCAGACTGGCCTACACAGAACGGCGCGGTGATTCTTCCAGTGATACTGTTCCCACAACCCGTGAATGAAGAAGTGACGGAGGCGGTCAACCTTGAGTCAGTGCCAGTGCCCAGGGAGGAACCTGTACCCAGCTCCTCTATGCCTCCGCCTGCCCCACACGATAGCAGGGAGGTGGAACTGATTGTTCCCTCTGCCCCACTGCCTAGCCCCACGTACACCGGACCCGGAGGTCCACCCGTCCCAACCTAGGTAGGCCCCCACTTAGGTACAGGGAAACCGTTCCTTAAAAGGGCGGGAGGAGAGGAACTGTGTGTGTTTAAAAGTTGAAAGTTTTGCAAAAGATGATAAGTGATTAAACCGAGGATTTACCTGATTACCGTGATATGGAACCGACCGTTGCCGGCATTGTTGTCCCCGTGGGGACTCTTCAAAAAGTTGCATAGGGAACTCTCTATGAACAGGCCCGAGAACTTGCAGGGCAACCACAAACGTTAGTGGCATGTAAATAATGTTTTGTTGCAGCTAACCGTTACCGCCTCCGGAGAGGCAGGTTGGAGGGAGGGCCCGCAGTTGAGCAGGCTGGGGCCCAGCCACCACAGGAACCGGTGGCTACCCTCTGGAGGGGAAGGACAGATCCCGCTCGGGTAACTGGTTCAGGACTGGGATCAAGGGGTGCTGCCTGTTTCTAAGGGGCAGCATCAGGGCCAGGTTACTTGGGTGGGAGAGAGCGGCAGCAGCAACCGTTAAAATGTTACCGTAACGTTTAAGAAAAGTGCCTCCCGCTGTGGGATGAAGTTATTATACTTGTCTTGTGTTTTTTTATCTTTTCAGAAAAATAAAACCGGTGTTGGACGGGCAGCCCGCGGACGGTCTGCATTTTGCTAAGGGGGAATGTGACGCCCTGGGCAAGCCAGGGGTCACAGATCATGACACCACCACACCCTACACCCCGTATAGGTACACCAAAGCTACACAAAAATCCTTGTTGCCTTCCTCCAGGGGCTGATGTCCACACCAGGGGGTGGGCCAGGCGGTTGGCTCCGCCCACCGAGGAGTTCTAAGCCCTGGAGGCGGGAAAACCAGGCAGATCAGTTTAGGGAGAGTTAAGAGTGAAGTGGTAGAGGAGCAAGTGAGAGGAGTTAAAGTGGAAGAGAAAGTGACAGTTGAGAAAGCCTGAAGTTGGTCCGGGTGTGTGCCCCGGACTGAGACAGCAAGGTTAGCAGACGGCGGTGACCGTCTGCAGGAGAGGCTGCTTGGAGGTTGCCGAAAGGACCGTGGACGGGTGGTGGCCCGGCGGTACCGGAGCGGTATACGAAGAGAAGCCAGCACCATTGGCAGGGGTCTTTCGGATCCCGGCAAGGCTAGGAGTCGCCGTGAATTTGCCAAATGCATCAGTGAAGGGGACCTCCTGGGTCTCCCAACAACTAAGTCCCGATTGAAGGCAACAGTCCAACCATTAGAGAGAGACACCGCCATCGCCAAGGCACCAGTTTCTCAGGGCCAGCGCCTGCGGGCAAAGAGGGGCTCCTCCGGCCCATATCCAAGCCGGGGAGCGGGTTACCGGTGGGATCCCATCGCTACCAACATAGACTTAGGTGCAGGAAAAGGGACCGTCACCGTCAACTACTGGGGAAAAGCAACAGCAGCCGTCCGTCGGAACCGTCTTTCCAGCCGTGTGTTTTACCGAGAACTGTGTCCCCGTCTCAGGCTGAGTGAGTACCACAGTGCCATGAGGCACAGCGCTGCCCCCGCGTCCCTGCACCCCACCAAGCCCTGCACCGGCCCCGCCATCCCTCATCCCCCAAATCATCACTGGGCCCCGGGACGACCACCCCCTACCCACGGAGGGGAGAACCAACAACTTTGCTGCTCCCTGTCACCGCTCCCGGGATCCCCATACAGAGCAGCGGTGGTGTCCATACAATCACCACAACCGTGGGTGGCGTCACGGACAATAAACAATCCCAAAAACCAATCCCCTGTCACTCACGGGCGAGGAGCGCCGCTCGAGTTCCCGGGATCCGGCCCATCGCTCGAGCCACCGAGCAGCAGCAGGCCGCAGCATCAGCGGCAGCCGGACCTGAGCAGTGGGAGAGCGCAGCGTCCCCTCCGCCGCCCGCGACATGTACACTTGACAGCTAAATTTGCATCAAGCACATTCAAAAATATGCCATACTTAACCGTCCCCAGGATGACATCGGGGTAGGTAGCAAAGTCTTTCCTGATCCAAGCTCTGTGCATCTTGGATCATTTTTAAAAACAATCTAAGCAAGGGTTACTCCAAGCGGAGTCTCCCTTTTTTCCAAAAATTGCGCCACACACACACCCACCCCTTCAGTGGCAGCACTTGTGCCCCAGTTGTACACTTCACAGCTAGATTTGCATCAAGCACATTCAAAAATACGCCACACTTAAATGTTTCCAGGATGACACAAGGGTAGGTAGCAAAGTCTTTCCTGATCCCAGCTCTGTGCATCTTGAATCATTTTTAAAAACAATGTAAGCAAGGGTTACTCCAAGCGGAGTCTCCCTTTCTTCCAAAAATTGGGCCACACACACACCCAAAGTGCTTCAGTGACAGCACTTGTGCTCCAGTTGTACACTTCACAGCTAGATTTGCATCAAGCACATTCAAAAATACGCCATACTTAACCGTCCCTAGGATGACCCCGGGGTAGGTAGCAAAGTCTTTCCTGATCCCAGCTCTGTGCATCTTGGATCATTTTTAAAAACAATGTAAACAAGGGTTACTCCAAGCGGAGTCTCTCTTTTTTCCAAAAATTGGGCCACACACACCCACCCCTTAAGTGGCAGCACTTGTGTCCCAGTTGTACACTTCACAGCTAGATTTGCATCAAGCACATTCAAAAATACACCATTCTTAACCATCCCCAGGATGACACCGGGGTGGGTAGCAAAGTCTTTCCTGATACCAGCTCTGTGCATCTTGGATCATTTTTAAAAACAATGTAAGCATTGGTTACTCCAAGCGGAGTCTCCCTTTTTTCCAAAAATTGGGCCACACACACACCCACCCCTTCAGTGGCAGCACTTGTGCCCCAGTTGTACACTTCACAGCTAGATTTGCATCAAGCACATTCAAAAATACGCCATACTTAACCGTCCCCAGGATGACACCGGGGTAGGTAGCAAAGTCTTTTCTGATCCCAGCTCTGTGCATCTTGGATCATTTTTAAAAACAATGTAAGCAAGGGTTACTCCAAGCGGAGTCTCCCTTTTTTCCAAAAATTGGGCCACACACACACCCACCCCTTCAGTGGCAGCACTTGTGCCCCAGTTGTACACTTCACAGCTAGATTTGCTTCAAGCACATTCAAAAATACGCCATACTTAACCGTCCCCAGGATGACACCGGGGTAGGTAGCAAAGTCTTTCCTGATCCCAGCTCTGTGCATCTTGGATCATTTTTAAAAACAATGTAAGCAAGGGTTACTCCAAGCGGAGTCTCCCTTTTTTCCAAAAATTGGGCCACACACACACCCACCCCTTCAGTGGCAGCACTTTTGCCCCAGTTGTACACTTCACAGCTAGATTTGCATCAAGCACATTCAAAAATACGCCATACTTAACCGTCCCCAGAATGACACCGGGGTAGGTAGCAAAGTCTTTCCTGATCCCAGCTCTGTGCATCTTTCATCATTTTTAAAAACAATGTAAGCAAGGGTTACTCCAAGCGGAGTCTCCCTTTTTTCCAAAAATTGGGCCACACACACACCCACCCCTTCAGTGGCAGCACTTGTGCCCCAGTTGTACACTTCACAGCTAGATTTGCATCAAGCACATTCAAAAATACGCCATACTTAACCGTCCCCAGGATGACACCGGGGTAGGTAGCAAAGTCTTTCCTGATCCCAGCTCTGTGCATCTTGGATCATTTTTAAAAACAATGTAAGCAAGGGTTAAGGGGGTTTTACACGCTACGACATCGCTAATACGAACTCGTTGGGGTCACGGAATTGGTGACGCACATCTGGCCGCATTAGCGATGCCGTTGCGTGTGACACCGATGAGCGATTTTGCATCGTTGCAAAAACGTGCAAAATCGCCCATCGGTGACATGGGGGTCCATTCTCAAAAATCGTTACTGCAGCAGTAATGAGGTTGTTCCTCGTTCCTGCGGCAGCACACATCGCTCCGTGTGATGCCGCAGGAACGAGGACGCTCTCCTTACCTGCCTCCCTGCCGCTATGCGGAAGGAAGGAGGTGGGCGGGATGTTAAGTCCCACTCAGCTCCGCCCCTCCGCTGCTATTGGGCGGCCGCTCAGTGAAGTCGCTGTGACGCCGCACGGACCGCCCCCTTAGAAAGGAGGCGGTTCGCCGGTCAAAGCGACGTCGCCGGGCAGGTAAGTATGGGTGACGGGTCTGCGCGATGTTGTGCGGAACGGGCAGCGATTTGCCCGTGTCGCACAACAGATGGGGGCGGGTACCCACGCTAGCGATATCCGGACCGATATCGCAGCGTGTAAAGTAGCCTTTACTCCAAGCGGAGTCTCACTTTTTTCCAAAAATTGGGCCACACACACACCCACCCTTCAGTGGCAGCACTTGTGCCCCAGTTGTACACTTCACAGCTAGATTTTCATCAAGCACATTCAAAAATACGCCATACTTAACCGTTCCCAGGATGATGCCGGAGTAGGTAGCAAAGTCTTTGCTGAACCATGACTTGTTCATCTTGGCTCCTTTTAAAAAACACAGCAAGCAAGGGTTACTCTAAGCGGAGTCTCCCTTTTTTCCAAAAATTGGGCCCCACACACACCCACCCCTTCAGTGGCAGCACTTGTGCCCCAGTTGTACACTTCACAGCTAGATTTGTATCAAGCACATTCAAAAATACTCCATACTTAACCGTCACCAGGATGACACCGGGGTAGGTAGCAAAGTCGTTCCTGATCCCAGCTCTGTGCATCTTGAATCATTTTTAAAAACAATGTAAGCAAGGGTTACTCCAAGCGGAGTCTCCCTTTTTTCCAAAAATTGGGCCACACACACCCACCCCTTCAGTGGCAGCACTTGTGCCCCAGTTGTGCACTTCACAGCTAGATTTGCATCAAGCACATTCAAAAATACGCCATACTTAACCGTCCCCAGGATGGCACCGGGGTAGGTAGCAAAGTCTTTCCTGATCCCAGCTCTGTTCATCTTGGATCATTTTTAAAAACAATGTAAGCAAGGGTTTCTCCAAGCGGAGTCACCTTTTTTCCAAAAATTGGGCCCCACACACACCCACCCCTTCAGTGGCAGCACTTGTGCCCCAGTTGTACACTTCAAAGCTAGATTTGCATCAAGCACATTAAAAAATACGCCATACTTAACCGTCCCCAGGATGGCACCGGGGTAGGTAGCAAAGTCTTTCCTGATCCCAGCTCTGTTCATCTTGGATCATTTTTAAAAACAATGTAAGCAAAGGTTTCTCAAAGCGGAGTCCCCTTTTTTCCAAAAATTGGGCCCCACACACACCCACCCCTTCAGTGGCAGCACTTGTGCCCCAGTTGTACACTTCACAGCTAGATTTGCATCAAGCACATTCAAAAATACGCCATACTTAACCGTCCCCAGGATGACACCGGGGTAGGTAGCAAATTATTTCCTGATCCCAGCTCTGTTCATCTTGGATCATTTTTAAAAACAATGTAAGCAAGGGTTACTCCAAGCACAGTCTCCCTTTTTTCCAAAAATTGGGCCCCACACACACCCACCCCTTCAGTGGCAGCACTTGTTCCCCAGTTGTACACTTCACAGCTAGATTTGCATCAAGCACATTCAAAAATACGCCATACTTAACCGTCACCAGGATGACACCGGGGTAGGTAGCAAAGTCTTTCCTGATCCCAGCTCTTTGCATCTTGGATCATTTTTAAAAACAATGTAAGCAAGGGTTACTCCAAGTGGAGTCTCCCTTTTTTCCAAAAATTGTGCCACACACACCCACCCCTTCAGTGGCAGCACTTGTGCCCCAGTTGTACACTTCACAGCTAGATTTTCTTCAAGCACATTCAAAAATACGCCATACTTAACCGTCCCCAGGATGGCACCGGGGTAGGTAGCAAAGTCTTTCCTGATCCCAGCTCTGTTCATCTTGGATCATTTTTAAAAACAATGTAAGCAAGGGTTACTCCAAGCGGAGTCTCCCTTTTTTCCAAAAATTGAGCCCCACACACACCCACCCCTTCAGTGGCAGCACTTGTGCCCCAGTTGTACACTTCACAGCTAGATTTGCATCAAGCACATTAAAAAAAACGCCATACTTAACCGTCACTAGGATGACACCGGGGTAGGTAGCAAAGTCTTTCCTGATCCCAGCTCTGTGCATCTTGGATCATTTTTAAAAACACAGCAAGGGTTACTACAAGAAGAGTCTCCCTTTTTTCCAAAAATTGGGCCACACTGACACCCCATTAGTGGCAGCACTTGTGGCCTAGTTGTACACTTCACAGCTAGATTTGCATCAAGCACATTCAAAATACACAAGCATTTACTCTCCCCATTATGACACAGGGGTAGTAAATTCCTTGTGGATCCATAACTTGTTAATTTTGATGAACGTTAGTCTGTCCACATTGTCACTGGACAGACGCGTGCGCTTATCTGTCAGCACACACCCAGCAGCACTGAAGACACATTCATAGACAACGCTGCAGCTTGACACGACAAAATCTCCAAGGAGTAAGTGGAGAGCTCTGGCCATTTTTCAAGATTTGAAGCCCAAAATGAGCAAGGCTCCATTTGCAAAGTAATGGCATCGATGTTCATTTGGAGATACTCCTGTATCATCCTCTCCAGCCGTTGACTATGTGTAAGATTTGTTGTCTCTGGTGTCCTTGCAAAGGAGGGTCTAAAAAAATTATGAAAAGATTCAATAAAATTGCTGTTACCAGCACCAGATACGGTGCTACTGGTATGGGTAGACTTTTGAAGATGACGAGACCGTCCCATGTTTGTCAATTTACAACTGGGAGATTCATTCCCTGCACCTGCACGGTTGTTTGGTGGAAAAGCCGAGCTGAGATCGAGTAACAGCTTCTGCTGATACTCCTGCATACGTGCGTCCCTTTCTATGGCTGGAATTATGTCACAAAATTTGGACTTGTACCGGGGATCTAATAGTGTGGCAAGCCAGTAGTCATCATCACTTCTAATTTTTGACAATACGAGGGTCATGTTGGAGGTAGTGCAGCAAGAAGGCACTCATGTGTCTTGCGCAGCCATGCGGACCAAGTCCACGCTGTGTTTGTGGCATAGAGGTGCTAACCGTTCTTTCTTCCTCTGACATCTCCCCCCAACCTCTTTCAACAGAAATTTGACCAAGGTCTCCCTCATCCGCTGAGTCTTCCATGTCCATGGACAGTTCGTCCTCCATTTCTTCATGTTCTCCTGCACCTTCCTCAACATTTCGCCTGCTACCATGCGCCCTTGTTGATCACTGTCCCCCATGGTCCCATGCCTGCCGCGTTGGTGATGATGAACGTCTGGACCTTGGTGATGTTGTTGTGTCTTGCGCATATGAATCCTAAAAAGAACCACAACTGTGATAACCTCACGAAGTAAGATTCAAAGTTGGTTGCATATGAATCCTCCTGTAGTTCCTCCCCTTCCTGTTGTCCCACCCCCTGACTCCGAATAGTGTTTAGCGTGTGCTCCATCATGTAAATGACTGGAATTGTCATGCTGATAATGGCATTGTCAGCGCTAAACATATTCGTCGCCATGTTGAAACTGTGCAGAAGGGTGCATAGGTCCTTGATCTGAGACCACTCCATCAGGGTGATCTGCCCCACCTCTGCATCTCGTTGGCCCAGGCTATACGTCATGACGTATTGCACCAGGGCTCGGCGGTGCTGCCACAGTCGCTGTAACATGTGGAGAGTCAAATTTCAGCATGTCGGCACATCGCATTTCAGGCGATGAACCGGCAGGCCGAAAGACTTCTGGAGCGATGCAAGTCGCTCAGCAGCGGTGGTTGAACGGCGGAAGTGAGCAGACAGTTTTCGTGCCCTGTTCAGAAGGCCATCTAGGTTGGGATAGTGTGTTAAAAATTGCTTGACAACAAGGTTCAACATGTGAGCCATACAAGGCACGTGTGTCACCTTGCCCTGGCGAAGGGCCGCACCCAGGTATGCAGCATTGTCGTACACGGCCTTACCAGGCTGCAGGTTGAGTGGAGACAACCATTTATTAAACTCAGTCTCCAGAGCTACCCACAACTCAGCCGCTGTGTGACTCCTATTTCCAAGACATGTCAAGCTAAAGACCGCCTGATGCCGTTGCGCTCTGCTGCCAGCATAGTAATGAGGGGTGCGTGATTCCTTCTGCGCAGTGAGAACGCTGGTGGCCTGACCAGGCAGGCTTGGGGCGGAGGTGGAGGACCCAGATGAGGTGGAGGAGGCAGAAGCAGTGGCGGAACTTGGACAGACAGAGGATTGACACACAAGTCGTGGGGACGGCAAGACTTGTGCAGCAGACCCTTCATCATCTATCACCATAGTCACCCAGTGCCCAGTCAGCGACATGTAATGTCCCTGTCCATGCTTACTGGTCCAAGTATCGGTGGTGAAATGCACCCGTTCACACACAGAGTTTCTCAAGGAAGCGGTGATGTTGTGTGCGACATGCTGGTGTAGCGCGGGCACACCTTTCTTAGAGAAGTAGTGGCGACTGGGCATCTGGTACTGGGGCACAGCGACAGACATAAGGTCTCTAAAATCCTGTGTGTCCACCAGGCGTAAAGGCAGCATTTCGGTAGCCAAGAGCTTACAGAGGGATAAAGTCAACCTCTTAGCTTTGTCATGGGTCACAGGAAATGGCCTTTTATTTGTCCACATCTGAGGGACAGAGATCTGGCTGCTGTGTGTAGACAGTGTTGAGTAGGGTGTCCCTGGAAAAATGCAGGTTTGTGAGGAAAGTGCAGGCGTAGACATGATGTTGCCTTCATCCAACATTGGTGCTATCGATTTCTGAGAGAGCTGTACACACGCACTTGTTTCCCCTTCCAAACCAACTGACGACCTACCAAGCAAACTGCCTGTTGCGGTTACAGTGGTGGAAGTTGTGCGTGGAAAACCAGGTGTGACAGCTGTCCCCACAGTCCTAGAAGATGAAGAGCGCACGGATGCACTGGAAGGGGCAGGCGGTGGATGGTTCGCTCCGCTAGGCCACATTGCAGCACGGTGAGCTTCCCTCTGGGACATATGATATTTATTCATGTGACGATTCATGGAAGAAGTTGTCAAACTGCTGAGGTTTTGCCCTCTACTAACAGAATCACGACAAATTTTACAGATCACATAATTTGGGCGATCTTTTGTTATGTCAAAAAAGGACCAGGCTAGGCAAGGCTTAGAGGGCATGCGACCTGCTGATCCACCCCGACTAGTGCTCAGAGGCACAGTGGTGGCTGAGGATGCAGTTGTAGACGTGCTACCAGTACTTTGACTCTGTCCAGGAAGGCACAAGGTAACGTTGTCGTCAGTTGCATCCTCCTCCACCGTCTCTGTTGACCTCCTCGAGGGCCTGACTGTGGGTTGACAGTAGGTGGGATCTAGAACTTCCTCATCAATTGTTGTGTTTTCACTCCCCTCACCCTCAGACCTAGCCTCTTCCTGCCCTGACCGAATATTTAAGTTGTCATCCCAATTTGGTATCTGCGTCTCATCATCATCAGTATGTTCCTCATTGTCTATTACAACAGGTGTTTCAGTTTGTGAATAAGGGTCAACATTATGCTCAGAAACTTGGTCATCATGGCCTGAATCTGAGTCACAAAGGTTCTGGGCATCACTGCAGACCATTTCCTGGTCTGTACTCACTGTAGCTTGGGAGCAGACCTCTGATTCCCAGGCTATAGTGTGACTGAACAGCTCTGCAGACTCAGCCATCTTAGTTCCACCATACTGTGCAGGGCGGATGTAGACTTCAGAGCTGGGAGAAAGCAAGTGTGATTGGGATGACAACTCAGAGGACTGGTGTTTTTTGGATGCGGTAGTTGAGGTGGAGGAGAGGGCACTTGTTGGACCACTTGAGATCCATTCAAGCATTTTCTTTTTTTGGCCATCATCTACCTTTGTTCCAGTTGTTCGTGTCCGTAAAAAAGGGAGCACATCGGATTGTCCACGGTAAGTAGTAGACATCTTACTTTTGCTGGAAGATGGTCTATCTTCAGCAGATGTTAATGGAGCTTTGCCACCTTCCCCACGGACAAACCCTTTTTTTCCTTTTCCAACACGCCTCTTCCCCTTTCCACCAGCATCTGTCGTTTTGCCACTTATTTTGATTGCGACAAGATTGTGCACTTAAAATGTGGTAGTAAAAATTGAGAGGTGGTGTAGATTGCAGCGGTGGTCTATCTTTATTAAGAGCAGAACAAACAACAATAACTATCCCTGACAATGCAACTACGGCCCTAAAACTGGCAGCATAGTTTGCTAGTATAATGGCTTAGTAACAGAGAGTTTGAGTGTGCAATGCAGAGGTGCTGCAAATAGCTTTGCACCAGTAGGACACTAATGGAAGTCCAACAGCCACTTTTAGGATGCCACTAAGTTTACTCAGTGTTTGCTAGTATAATGGCTTAGTAACAATGAGTTTGAGTATGCAATGCAGTAGTGCTGCAAATAGCTTTGCACCAGTGGGACACTAATGGAAGTCCAACAGCCACTTTTAGGATGACACTAAGTTTACTCAGTGTTTGCTAGTATAATGGCTTAGTAACAATGAGTTTGAGTATGCAATGCAGTAGTGCTGCAAATAGCTTTGCACCAGTGGGACACTAATGGAAGTCCAACAGCCACTTTTAGGATGCCACTAAGTTTACTCAGTGTTTGCTAGTATAATGGCTTAGTAACAATGAGTTTGAGTATGCAATGCAGTAGTGCTGAAAATAGCTTTGCACCAGTGGGACACTAATGGAAGTCCAACAGCTACTTTTAGGATGCCACTAAGTTTACTCAGTGTTTGCTAGCATAATGGCTTAGTAACAATGAGTTTTAGTGTGCAATGCAGAGGTGCTGCACATAGATTTGCACCAGTGGGACACTAATGGAAGTCCAACAGCCACTTTTAGGATGCCACTAAGTTTACTCAGTGTTTGCTAGTATAATGGCTTAGTAACAATGAGTTTGAGTGTGCAATGCAGAGGTTCTGCACATAGATTTGCACCAGTGGGACACTAATGGAAGTCCAGCAGCCACTTTTAGGATGCCACTAAGTTTACTCAGTGTTTGCTAGTATAATGGCTTAGTAACAATGAGTTTGAGTGTGCAAAGGGCAGGAGGGTACAGTGGCAGGGTTGTGGGTCTGGGTAGAGGAAAGGAAGCCTCCCTTTCTATCCCTCCTAATGGGGAAATGCAGCGAGGAAATCCCTGACCTTAGCTACACAGACGCTGTCATCTTGTGTAGCTGTTAAAATCTGTTTTCACGGACCTGACTGTCACCTATTGCTCTGACCCTGCCGGTATTAGCCCTTACAAGGACTAATAGAAACTTCTATCCCTATTCTGTATAGCGCTCTGTATACAGCGTACACAGCAGTATCGGACACAAGAGCTACGCCAGCGGTGACTGACACAAAGACGCAGAAGGCAGATAATGGCGTGCTGGAGGAAAATGTCCGTTTTTATAATGCATGGACATGTCACATGGACATCCTGTCACACATGCCGTTGCTGTTCTGGCTAAAAGTCCACTTAGCTGTGTGTGTGTCTGGGATTGGCTGACATGCTGGCCCGCCCCACTACACGCGCGCACTTAGGGAAGGAAGACAAGGAAAAAAAAAAAAATGGCGATCGACATTATCCAAACACCAGTGATCTGAATGCGCTGTTCCCACACACTATACACTGAAATTTCATAATAGTGTGAGCCACAGAGTGACTTACACTATTACAGCGGAAAGCCAGCTAGTAATTAGCTTGTCTTTTTGCTGCTAGAACCGTTCTCGAACGTATCTAGAACTATCGAGCTTTAGCAAAAAGCTTGAGTTCTAGTTCGATCTACAACAGCCCCCAAAATCACTCGAGCCGCGAACTGGAGAACCTCGAACCGCGAACCGCGCTCAACTCTAGTTATGATTAAGGGCATCAAGCCAGAAACGCGTTAACATCTCTATGCATTGTCTGTACTGCACTGAATAAATCACCGTGAGCACTCAGCTGGATTAAAAACATTTATTGCTGTGCGGCCAGAGCAGGGCCGATATCTGAGACTGGAGCACGGTGAAGTCAGGAGTGGGTGAGCTAGACCTTTATACATGATTCTACAGAACCGTGTTTAGGAATGAAGGGTATTGTACCAATCATTAAATGTTTTTTAATTATTGGTTTCTACCTGACATTTCCTACAGATTAAAACCCTAGAACGCAAACCTGGGGCCTCGCAGGCTTGCTACGTTATTTGTTTTCTATTGTAGATTTCTATGGTTGCGTGTTCTAGGGTTAATAGAGTTCAGGCTGTAAGACACCACCTGAAAGCTGAAAATCAGCCCTCGGTCAGGCAGAAGGGCTCATCAACTTCTATTGATCTTACTGCACTTTGTGTACAGGCTCATAGGGGTGATTCATCAAAGTGATTTGCCAGAAAGCTGTCGTTTAACATTTTAGAAAATTGCAATATTTTTGTGCAATGCAAAGTTGAACAAATATTTAACTTTTGTCGTTTTCATGGCTGTTTGAGGCAGCTTCGTCAAAACAGGAGAAGATGGGGAAAAGGTGGGATGGGCATGAATGTATCTTCCCATCAAATTTAGACAAAGTGCTGGTGTTTCTTTCACCAGAATTGCTACTCCAAACCCCTTACTTTAGTACTATTTAAGGTGAAGCACACACTGAGAAGATGCATCAAAATCATTAAATAGCTTGCATGTCTTAATGAATTTTGTGCATCACACTCCAGTGTACACTAATTTAGGACTGGTGAACACCAACGCAAGTCGTAATAAATCAGCCCCTTAGGCTTTCTATTGACCACATACACCAGTAAGCTAAGCTTTCAGCCTCACAAGCAGCACATTTCATATAGTTACATTTTTAGCATATACTTTTATTTCACATACATGTCCTATAATTTAAACTTAGCATATACTATTCAATAGAAGCACACACAATTTTGTGGAGACTTATTCTAGCAGTGTCAGTTTGTCATTTTGGTCTACATTTCAAAGAACAATTTTTCAGTACCAGCCAAAGGTCAAGACAAATTTACTTGACCCATCAGTAAAGAAAAAAGGTTGAGATGAGTTAGTTGTATCAGAAAGTCCATTGGTTAGTATTGTTGCTCTATTCCTTTGCAACACAGTTTTTCAGATTTCATAAAATTATGCTTCAGTGCAAATACCATGAACTGATCACAGCAGATATCATATATTGCTAAAAGGAGAGTGGTAACCTATAATTTATTATTAGTGCACTCCTTCTAATCCAACCAAAAGTATGGCCCCATGTTGTTTTACAGAATGTCCACTGCAAAACGTAATAAAAGGCACAGGGCCCCTTTTGCTTTAAGCAAAATTGTTCTTTGAAAAAAATATGACACATTTATTAGGGATGCTTCTACTTTGAACTATTTTTATTTTTAGAAAGGTGGCTCCACAGTAACTTAATCAAAAAGTGCCCCTGTGTAAGGAAAACCAATAATTAACCGTAAATTGAGGGAAACATGATAGGCTACATGCGCATGCTGTAGTTTTGTTGTCACAAAAAAAGTTGGCGGAGATTGATTTGTGAATCCTCCCATCACTATTGAGAAACCCAGGGGTAAAACTCAAAGAGATTGAGCATGCTGAGTTTATTTGTCAGAAGTTTGCAACAAACTGCAGACAAAAAAAAACTGCAACGTGCACACAGCAACTCTGAATTCTCACAGACTTTGCTGGGAAGTCAAAAGTAAGATCTTTCTGACAACAAAACTGCACCAAAAAATGGGGAAAGAACATGGCAAAAAAACGCAGGGTGAGCATGTAGCCTTATGCTCCATTTCATCAAAACTGATTCTGAAAGCACTGTAAAGTGTTATATTTTTTTCACAATGCAGACTTGTGCAAAAATGTCATGAATTTTGGCATTTTTATGCCAGTTTTGGCAAGCAACTGCAAAATGGGCAAATTTCACTGTGTGCTAAAACTGATTTGACAGCCTTATGCCGGCGTCACACGGGACAATCTATCGTGCAATCGCACCCGCCCCGTCGTTTGTGCGTCACAGGCAATTTGTTGCCCGTGGCGCCCAAAGTCGTTAACCCCGTCACACGCACTTACCTGCTGAGTAGAGATGAGCGATGTTCGAGGTTCGCCAATTTCATGTTCGAGTGATTTTAGGGGGGTGCTCGAGATCGAACTCGAACTCGAGCTTTTTACTAAAAGCTCATCAGTTTGAGTTACGTTCGAGAACGGTTCGATCACCATAAACGTGGCTTTTCACAGTAAGGCTATGTGCACATGTTGCTATCTGCATGCGTCTTGCGTCCCCAGCATAATCTCTCTCCCTTTCCTACTCACCGATCATGGGCGTCTCGCTCCATGTCTGTCACAAATCTGTGGTGTCTTTTCCTCTTTAGAAAATGGCTGCAGCTTCATTAGTCGATTAGTTATTCAGTGCTTTCCCCGCCCACCGGCGCCTATGATTGGTTGCAGTCAGACACGTTCCCAAGCTGAGTGACAGCTGTCTCACTGCAACCAATCACAGCCGCCGGCGGGCAGGTCTATGTCGTGCAGTAAAATAAATAAATAATACTAATAATAAAAAAATGCGGTTTCCTCCATATCTGATACCAGCCAGGATAAAACCACACGGCTAGAGGCCTGTATTGTCAGGATGGAGAGCGCCACGGCATGGGGAGCCCTCCAGCCTAACAATATCACCCAGCAGCTGGCCGGAATAGCCGCATCCATTAGATGCGACTGTCCCTGGGGACTATACCCAGCTCATCCTGAATTGCCCTGGTGCGGTGGCAATCGGAGTGATAATGAGTTTAATCATGCCAGGCATCTCCCCGAGATACCGGCCATGATTAAACTTAAAGTGAAAGTAAAGAAACACACTCACCGAAAAATCCTTTATTTGGAATAAAAGACAAAAAAATCACCCTCTTTCACCCCTTTATTAACCCACAAATACCCCTCCAGGTCCGACGTAATCCACACGATACTGTCAGCTCTGCTACAGAACACGAGTGCTCTGATCAGCTCTACGTAGCAATCACGCGGTCAGCAGAGACTTCAGCAATGCAGAAGTCAACATTACCAAATCCACCTATCTTTAACATTAGTAGTAGTAGACTAGTGGATAGAGCACTCGCATAAGAAGCATGAGGTTGTGAGTTCTAGTCCCGATAAAGAATGTATTTTTTTTTATTTTTAAATTATAATTATTATCTATTTATAAAGTGAAAGTAAATAAACACACACTGCGAAAAATCCTTTATTTGGAATAAAAGACAAAAAAACACCCTGTTTCAGCTTTTTATTAAAATCCTCCAATACCCCTCCAGGTCCGACGTAATCCACATGACACTGTCAGCTCTGCTACAGAACACAAGTGCTCTATCAGCTCCACGTAGCAATTAAGTGAATCATGTGCTGAGACTTCAGCAATCCAGACTTCAAGATTACTAAATTACTGCCTACCTTTATCATAAGTAGCAGTATCTGAGTGGATAGAGTGCTTGCCTTTGAAGCATGAGGGCATGAGTTCTAGTCTCGATAAAGAATTTCTTCTGTTTTTGTTTTTTTTTTTTAATTTTAATTATATTTATAAAATATTTATAATTATAATGTAATTATGCACTGAGGGCAGGAGCCGGACATCAGCTGTGAGCTCTCTCCCTCATCTTTCTCTCCCTCCTTCCTTTCTCTCCTTTCTCTCTCTCTTTTCTTTCTCTTCTTTCTCTTCTTTCTCCTCTTTCTCTCTTCTGTCTCTCTCTCTCTTCCTTCTCTCTTCCTCTTCTTTCTCCTCTTTCTCTTCTTTCTCTCTTTCTCTCTCTCTCTTTTCTTTCCCTCTTTCTCTCTCTCTTCTTTGTCTCTCTCTTTTTTCTCTCTTTCTTCTTTCTCTCTTTCTCTCTCTTCTTTCTCTCTTTCTCTCTCTTCTTTCTCTCTTTCTCTTTCTTCTTTCTCTCTCCTCTCTCTCTGTTCTCTCTCTTTTCTCTCCTCTCTCTCTTCTCTCTCTTCTTTCTCTCTTTCTCTCTCTTCTTTCTCTCTCTCTCCTCTCTCTCTTTTCTCTCTCTTTTCTCTCCTCTCTCTTCTCTCTCTCTCCTCTCTCTCTTTTCTCTATCTTCTCTCTCTTTTTTCTCTCTCTCTTTCGCAGACCTGGCGATGATCAGCTGTTGCGGTCACCTGACAGAATCAGCTGACACTATAAGTTGAGCGGCGAGATCGGCTTTTTACCGCCCGGCCGGCTAAACTATCAGCTGATGCCATCGGACAGGAGTCTGCACTGAAGTGTGTAGGGTTTTTTTTGCACTGATGCATCAGCTGATTGTATAAAAGCCGTTTATACAATCAGCTGCTATGTCATGTGATTCAGGCCTTGAACCTGACACATCATCTGATCGCTTTGCCTTTCAGCAAACCGATCAGATGATATTGGATCCGGATTGGACGGCGCGGGAGCCTTGACCCAGGATTACTGCGGACGGGTGTTATTTATTTCAATAAAGATGGAGTCACTAATTGTGTTGTGTTTTATTTCTAATAAAAATATTTTTCTGTGTTCTGTGTGTTGTGGTTTTTTTTATCGGTACTAGAAATTCATGGTGGCCATGTCTAATATTGGCGTGACACCATGAATTTTGATAATATACAGCTAGCCCCAACCCCATTATTACCCAGCGAGCCACCCGTCACCAGGTCAGCTGGAAGAGTTGGATACAGCGCCAGAAGATGGCGCTTCTATGAAAGCGCCCTTTTCTGGGGCGGCTGCGGACTGCAATTCGCAGCAGAGGGGCCCAGAAAGCACACCTGGATTCCAATCCCCAGCTGCCTAGTTGTACCTGGCTGGAGACAAAAATATAGCGAAGCCCATGTCATTTGTTTTTTAATTATTTCATGTACTATGTGAAATAATTAAAAAAAACGGGCTTCCCTATATTTTTGGTTCCCAGCCGGGTACAAATATGCAGCTGGAGGTTGGGGGCAGCCCGTAGGTGCCTGCTGTACCTGGCTAGCATATAAAAATATGGTGAAGCCCACGTCATTTGTTTTTTATTATTTCATGAAATTCATGAAATAATCAATAAAAAAGGGCTTCCCTATATTTTTGGTTCCCAGCCAGGTACAAATAGGCAGCTGGGGGTTGGAGGCAGCCCGTAGGTGCCTGCTGTACCTGGCTAGCATACAAAAACATGGCGAAGCCCACATCATTTTTTGGGGGGGGCAAAAAACTCCTACATACATCCTGGATGGAGTATGCTGAGCCTTGTAGTTCTGCAGCTGATGCCTGTCTGTATGGAGAGCAGACAGCAACTGCAGAACTACAAGACTCAGCATTCTCCATCCAGGACTGTATGCAGGAGTTTTTTGCCCACCAAAAAAATTACATGAGCTTCGCCATATTTTTGGATGCTAGCCAGGTACAGCAGGCAAGTACGGCTGCTCCCAATGTCAGGCAAGTTTGACCCGGCCATTAAGAACCTCCAATAAAGGGTTAAAAAAAAGACACCACACAGAGAAAAAATACTTTAATAGAAATAAATACACAGACACACTTAGAGACTCCTTGTTTATTACTCCCTCTTATTCCTCCACGATCCTGCTCTTCTGTCTTCTTTCTCCCTCAACCCATGCAGCTCTGCTACATCAGCAGCGCTGCATGGGAGGAAGACGCTGCTGTTCCCTGTGCAGGCTTTTCACTCCGTGACTAGAAGCTGCTGCCTGTAAGCGGTGACATCACTATAGCTATAGCAACGGTGATCTCTGTTATTGACCGGCTGTGGCAGCTGGTGAATAACGGAACGGGGAAAGCAAAATGGGGAGTCGGCCGTGTGCCAGAGCTTGTCGCCGGTACACGGAGATACACAAACAATCACCGCGTACTGGAGAGATGCACTGACAGGTCCTAGCATGACGTCAAAGCCATGTGACCAGTCTGTAGCCAATGAGATAATAGACACGTTTCTGGTCACATGGCTATTTTGACGTCACGATAGGTCCTATGCTGGTGCTGGTTACCGGGAGGACGCTGCGATTATCGGAAGGAACAGCGGTGGGAGACAGAGTGCAGGATGCATCGCGGGGACAGGTAAGTGTTATGGCAATGTTTATTAACTATATGTGTACATTTATAATGTTTTTTTATGTGTTTGTGTTTGCCTCTCATTGGTTTCAATGGGGTTCGAGAGGTTCGTCGAACGGCTCGCCAAACCAAACTCGAACGTGGCCTCTGTTCGACGAACCGAGTCGAACTCGAGCCTCTAGAGGTTCGCTCATCTCTACTGCTGAGCGATGTCGCTGTGGGCGGCAAACATCCTCTTCCTGAAGGGGGAGGGACGTTCGGCATCAAAGCGACATCACACAGCGGCCAGCCAATAGAAGCGGAGGGGCGGAGATGAGCGGGACGTAACATCCCGCCCACCTCTTTCCTTCCACATTGCCGGTGGGATGCAGGTAAGCTGTGTTTGTCGTTCCCGAGGTGTCACACGGAGCGACGTGTGCTGCCTCGGGAACGATGAACAACCGGAGCACAGAAGGAGGACCGACATTTTGAAAATGAACGACGTGTCAACGAGCAACGATAAGGTGAGTATTTTTGCTCGTTCACAGTCGTTCGGTGGTGTCACACAGTATGATATGTCTAATGATGCCGGATGTGCGTCACAAACGACATGACCCCGACGACATATCGCCCGATATATCATACTGTGTGACGCCGGCATAATCCATCAAATTGGTGTGATTACAGAAATACCAGATTTATATTTTTTTTTTACACAATGAAAAACAATTTTTTTTACAAAAATGTTTTTGTATAGCCATATTTTGAGAGCAATAATTTTTCTATATTTCTGCTGACAGAGTCATGTGAGGGCTTACTATTTGAGTGATGACTTGATGTTATCTTTGTACCATTTTTGTGCACATAAATGTTTGTGATCATTCTCTATTCTGATTTTTGGGAGGCAGAACGAACATAAGGCCATGTGTCCACGCTGCGGAAAATGCGCGGATTTTGCAGCGGATTTCTCGCGGAAAAGCCGCGGATTTTCCGAAAATCTGCAGCAGCGGCACTTCCAAGCCATTTCAATGGCATTTTGGAAATGCTGTGTCCATGCTGCGGATTTTTCCGCGGCGGATTTGCCGCGGATTTTGATCCGGAAAAATCTGCAGCATGTCAATTATTGTTGCGGATTTTGATCCGGATTTTGGCTATAGAATGAAGAAAAAAAAAAAATCTGCATCAAAATCCGCGGCAATTCCGCGGTAAATCCGCGGCAAATCCAAGACAAAAAAAAGGTGCGGATTTGCCGCGAAAGTCGCGGATTTTCATGCAGAAAAATCCGCAGCAACATTCTACCGTGGACACATAGCCTAAAACAGCAATTCAGGAATTGTTTTTTTGCTTTTTTTTGTGTCGTTCACCATGTGTTAATATTACTAAGACAGCTTTATTCCTTGTGTCAGTACTATTATAGCAATTGTTGAAACCAAAAGTTTAAATACACTATTTAAAAAAATAAAATGGAAACATGTCAATATGCTAAGAGACTAATCTAAAAAATCCTAAAACTGTATACTTGCATAGAGAGCATTTCTAAAAGTAGGTGATGCAACTGTAATTAGGATTATGCCATGGGAGCTGAGTTCGAGTTTTTTGATTTTTCACCCTAAGATGATAGAATACTGAAGGGTCAATAGACTAAATACAATTGAAACCGGAAGTTTAAATGTACTATAAAAAAAAAACACAAAAAAATAAACAAAAACATACACATGTTTTTCTCACTATCTGACATGAAATCAGAATAAACCTTTCCCATTTTGAGTCAATTAGGATTACCAACATTATTTATATTTACCAAATGCCAGAATAGTGAGAGAGAGTGTGTTTTAAGGCATTTTTATTACGTTCTGCAGACTCAAAAGTTTACATGCATTTCATTAGTACTGTATTTGGTACCATTACCCTTAAATTGTGCAACTTGGGTCAAACATTTTTTGATATCCTTCCACAAGCGTCACACAATAGTTGGAAGGAATTTGGGCCCATTCCTCCTGACAGAACTGTTGTAACTGAGCCATGTTTTTAGGTCGCCTTGCTTGCACCTGCTTTTTCAGCTTTGTCCATTATCAATAGGATTGAGATCAGGGCTCTCTGAAGGCCACTCCTAAACATTGACTTTGCTATCCTTAAGCCACTTTGTAACCAGTTTGCTTTGGGTCATTGTTCATTTGGAAGACCCAATTCAGCCCAAGCTTTAAGTTTCTGGCTAATGTCTTGAGATGTCTAAGGCTATGTGCCCACGCTGCGGATTTTGCGCGGATTTTGCCGCGGATTTACCGCGGATTTCCCGAAAATCTGCAGCAGCGGCACTTCCAAGCCATTTCAATGGCATTTTGAAAATGCTGTGTCCATGCTGCGGATTTTTCCGCTGCGGATTTGCCGCGGATTTTGATCCGGAAAAATCTGCAGCATGTCAATTATTCTTGCGGATTTTGGTGCGGATTTTGGGTATAGAATGGGGAAAAAAAAAAAATCCGCATCAAAATCCGCGGCAAAATAGCGGTAATCCGCGGTGAATCCGCGACAAATCCGCGACAAATCCGCGGCAAAAATAAGGTGCGGATTTGCCGCGAAAGTCGCGGATTTTCATGCAGAAAAATCCGCAGGTACATTCTACCGTGGACACATAGCCTTAAGATGTTGCTTCAGTATTGCCACATAATCTTCTTTCCTCATGATGCCATCTATTTTGTGAAGTGCACCAGTCCCATCTGTAGCAAAGTAACATCACAATATGATGCTGCCACCCCCGTGTTTCACAGTTGGGATGATGTTCTTAGTCTTCAAAACTTCTCCCTTTTTTTTCCAAATGTAATGTTGGTCATTTTGGCCAAACAGTTCAAATTCAGTTTTGTCAGTTTTGTTATATCTCCAAAAATTCAGTTATTTGTTCCTGTGTGCATTTGCAAACTTTAATCTAATCTAATGTGTTTATGTTTCTTTTGGAGTAATGGCTTCTTCCTGGCAGAGTGGCCTTTCAGCCCATGTTGACACAGTACTTGTTTCACTGTGCATACCTGTATATTGCTCCTAAGGATAAACCAGAGTTGTGCAAGTCCGCAATTCTCTTCCTGAGATCTTTGCTGATTTCTTTTGACTTTCCCATGATGCTCCACAAAGAAGCAGTGTGTTTCAGGCGTGCATTAAAATATATCCACAAGTGTGTCTCTAATTAACTCAGATGTTGTCAATAAACCAAAAAAATCAGAAGCTTCCAAAGACATGACATCATCATATGGGCTATCCTATATTGTTTCAAGGCATAGTACTCTTAGGGGTACTTTGCACACTACGACATCGCAGGTGCGATGTCGGTGGGGTCATGTCGAAAGTGGCGCACTTCCTGCGTTGCTCTCGACATCGTAGTGTGTAAATCCTAGACGATACGATTAACGAGCGCAAAATCGTCGTAATCGTATCATCGGTGTAGCATCGGCGAATTCGATAATTACACTGACGCAACGGTCCGATGTTGTTCCTCGCTCATGCGTCAGCACACATCGCTGTGTGTGAAGTCACAGGAGCGAGGAACATCTCCTACCTGCGTCACAGCATCTAACACCGGCTCTGCGGAAGTAAGGAGGTGGGCGGGATGTTTACATCCTGCTCATCTCCGCCCCTCCGCTCATATTGGCCGCCTGCCGTTGCACGACAGGTGAGTGCATGTGAAGCAGCCGTAGTGATAATATTCGCTATGGCAGCTATCACTATGATATCGCAGCTGCGAGGGGGGCGGGGACTATCGCGCTCGGCATCGCAGCATTGGCTTGCGATGTCGTAGTGTGCAAAGTACCCCTTAGTGTATGTAAACTTTTGTCTTTGCAGAAAGTAATAAAAATGTCTTAAAACACTCTCTCTCTCTCACTATTCTGGCATTTGGTTATGGTAATTTTGATAATGCTAACTGACCTAAAACAGGAAAGGTTTATTCTGATTTCATGTCAGATGAGAAAAACATGCATATGTGTCATATACATATACATAGAAATGATTGATTGTTCTCTTGTTACTAAAAATGGAGGATACCAGAATGTACCGCACAACTATGGAACGAGAACAATCAATCATTTTTCAACTGGCTAACACGGTACAAAAATCCTCTCTCTTGTTACATACATATACAGTTAGGTCCAGAAATATTTGGACAATGACACAAGTTTTGTTATTTTAGCTGTTTACAAAAACATGTTCAGAAATACAATTATATATATAATATGGGCTGAAAGTGCACACTCCCAGCTGCAATATGAGAGTTTTCACATCTAAATCGGAGAAAGGGTTTAGGAATCATAGCTCTGTAATGCATAGCCTCCTCTTTTTCAAGGGACCAAAAGTAATTGGACAAGGGACTCTAAGGGCTGCAATTAACTCTGAAGGCGTCTCCCTCGTTAACCTGTAATCAATGAAGTAGTTAAAAGGTCTGGGGTTGATTACAGGTGTGTGGTTTTGCATTTGGAAGCTGTTGCTGTGACCAGACAACATGCGGTCTAAGGAACTCTCAATTGAGGTGAAGCAGAACATCCTGAGGCTGAAAAAAAAGAAAAAATCCATCAGAGAGATAGCAGACATGCTTGGAGTAGCAAAATCAACAGTCGGGTACATTCTGAGAAAAAGGAATTGACTGGTGAGCTTGGGAACTCAAAAAGGCCTGGGCGTCCACAGATGACAACAGTGGTGGATGATCGCCGCATACTTTCTTTGGTGAAGAAGAACCCGTTCACAACATCAACTGAAGTCCAGAACACTCTCAGTTAAGTAGGTGTATCTGTCTCTAAGTCAACAGTAAAGAGAAGACTCCATGAAAGTAAATACAAAGGGTTCACATCTAGATGCAAACAATTCATCAATTCCAAAAATAGACAGGCCAAAGTTAAATTTGCTGAAAAACACCTCATGAAGCCAGCTCAGTTCTGGAAAAGTATTCTATGGACAGATGAGACAAAGATCAACCTGTACCAGAATGATGGGAAGAAAAAAGTTTGGAGAAGAAAGGGAACGGCACATGATCCAAGGCACACCACATCCTCTGTAAAACATGGTGGAGGCAACATGATGGCATGGGCATGCATGGCTTTCAATGGCACTGGGTCACTTGTGTTTATTGATGACATAACAGCAGACAAGAGTAGCCGGATGAATTCTGAAGTGTACCGGGATATACTTTCAGCCCAGATTCAGCCAAATGCCGCAAAGTTGATCGGACGGCGCTTCATAGTACAGATGTACAATGACCCCAAGCATACAGCCAAAGCTACCCAGGAGTTCATGAGTGCAAAAAAGTGGAACATTCTGCAATGGCCAAGTCAATCACCAGATCTTAACCCAATTGAGCATGCATTTCACTTGCTCAAATCCAGACTTAAGACGGAAAGACCCACAAACAAGCAATACCTGAAGGCTGCGGCTGTAAAGGCCTGGCAAAGCATTAAGAAGGAGGAAACCCAGCGTTTGGTGATGTCCATGGGTTCCAGACTTAAGGCAGTAAAGAAATGTGTACAATTCCTACAATTTCTATCAGATATTTTTGTTCAAACCTTCAAATTAAAAGTTGCAATCTGCACTTGAATTCTGTTGTAGAGGTTTCATTTCAAATCCAATGTGGTGGCATGCAGAGCCCAACTCGCGAAAATTGTGTCACTGTCCAAATATTTCTGGACCTAACTGTACATACATATAGAGCTTCACCTGGGCAATGTTCACTGTAGATATTTTATTGTTACCAGTTTGGTTCACATTTCTTTCTATTGACAATTGTTTGCTTTTTCTTAATAAGTTCTTCTTTAATACATATAATTTACTATATTAAAACTGTATGTACACACCTCCAGTTTTTGGACTATTTAAACTAAAGTATCTCTCTCTGTGCCCTTATTGCAATTTTTTCCTAATGAAGGATTTTTTCAACTCTGAATCCTGTGGAATAATAAAATTGCTTTTTTGTACAACACCACTATTTTGACCATCTAACACAGCCAGTTTACCCATATTTCCCTTTTTCACTATTGAAAGTTTTGTAGGCTTTTACAGTGTTTAACTATAATCTTATTATAATTATACCTATGTTTATTTCACAAGGTCAGTATATCATGAGGGATTTTTCCTTGCCCAATGAATATTTCATTGAAGCATACACTATACATGAAAAAAGGTATTTCGAATCAGAATCTGTCATGTGCCTAATCAGATTTCCAATCTGAAATATATTATCATAAGAATAATGTTATCATTGTTCCAAAAAGTCAAACATACTTAAATAGAGAATATATTAATATTGTATGCTGGGAAAGATACAGCTTAACGTTAGCTAACTATTACATAATCCATTGTTTTATCCTTGAATGATAGACTTACAATTGTTTTTCTCTGTTAGTAAATCAATGAATGCTATTTGTAATGCTGTTTGCAGACAGACTTGTTATCTTTAAACAATTGATGCTATTAAAAAATTGAGCAGACACTTTAGGAACCACATATTCTGACTATTACATTATTGCAGTGTTTGGTAACCTGGGCTGGCAGGATAGTGAAAGTCAGTGCTGCTGCGAGTTTTGATCATTGGTATATCAGTCATTCAGAATTACGACACCACAGCACTTTATGTGAAAGGTAAAACATAATCTGTATTGGAACGAAATGGGGCAGCTGGAAGTGGCTTCTTACCCTATAAGTATCCATGAGGATTTATAAATTGTGTACCCATTGCCCCAATGGCCTTAATGACCAGAATAGTTTTAAACCTTTAATTCCTCTTTCCAAATATTGTTGTGATGGGTCCATTTTGGGTCATCATCTCACTTTCCACCTTTTCTTTTGTTTTGGCTGGTTTTTATACTTCTGTTTTATTCTTTTATCTTTATGTTGATTTTTTGTATATACCTTTTCTTAGTATTGATTTTAATTTCATATTCAGATAAAACCATGCTCTGAATCAATTTATTTCATGTTCCACAGATAAACTGAAAAAGAATCCATTAACTTAAACAAGTCAGACAGAAATCTACAACAATAATCTATTATACAGTATATGTGTATTTATTCTTTAACTGACTTTATCTTAAGAGTTGCCTAAAGCCTACCTTACCTAATTGCTATGGGGGTTTTTTGTGGGGGGAGACTCTTGAAATTATTTTAAGTTCATGCCCTTGACACATTGTATTTACAACAGGTAGTGTTATAACTTATTAGATTTAACTGTTAATCTAATATTTTTTTTATTTAATCTTAGAAAACACTCTTTTATCCATTCCACTCACTCTACACTCCCCCCTTCCCACGAATCCCCTGCATTCCTTCCCCTTTTGAACAATGCCATCATTTTTTTATTCACTTTTCACTATTTTGCTATGTGATTTTCTATATGTAAATAATATACTTATGGTTATTCTCATGTATTCAGATTTTTTAATATCATTTTTACTTATTATTACTAGAATGTTTTATTCACTTGCGTTAGTTTTATAAATCTTATTTTACTGCCCTCTATATTTTTTCTTATCTTGTTTGGTATACAAAAATATTATGTTCACTTTCACATTCATATGAGTTTTCCTTTATTGATATAGTCAATTTTCACAAATGACCCTTTTGTCATTGTGGTGGCTTTGTTTTGTTTGCTTATGTTTTTGTATGTCTTTGTGTGGCTTTTATGTGCCATGGTTTCCTTATATGCGCATGCATTTATACTCAATGAGTTATCTTTAATGCAACTATGGATAATCCTTTTCCAATCATGTGACTTTTTTGTTACTGATACTAATCTTGAGTTATGTGATGGAATCTTATCATGTGACGGGATCTCGTCATTGTAACTTCACCCTCTTCAAGAAGAAAATGGCGTTTTCCATACATTTGGGACATACTGCTGCCAGAGTCTGCTGGGTAAATAGCTATTACATTTAAAGGCCCCTTTACACACTGCAACATCGCTAGCGATATCGCTGTAATGTCACCGTTTTTTTGACGTAATAGCGACCTCCCCAGCGACATTGCAGTGTGTGATACGCATCAGCGACCTGGACCCCGCTGTGAGGTTGCTGATCACTACAAATCTTTTAGAACCATTTTTGGTCCTTTGTTTCCCGCTGAGTAGCATGCATCAGTGTGTTTGACACCGTTACAACAACTTCGTTAGCGACTTCCCTTTCAAATAGCTGCTTTAACACGTCACCAATGATCAGCTAGGTCGTTCTGCAGGTCCGTATCGCTGCTGCGTTGTTGGCCAGGTCTGCCTGTTTGACAGCTCACCAGCGACTCACCAGAGACTTTGTAGCGATCCCGGCCAGGTTGGGATCGCTTGTGGGATCGCTAGAAAGTCTCAGTGTGTAAAGGGGCCTTTAGTCTTTGCTTTCTCCACACCATAGATAATCTGCATACCAGCAACTCACCATCCCTGGATGAAGTACTGCTATGCCAAATGCACGTTAGTTGTAATGAGCTCCTGTCTTCCCTGCCTCTGCTTCCTCAGTATCCATTTATTGATATCATTACTAATTCTACTTATTTTTACCTCTACAATTGGAGTGTTCTGTGACTATTGCACTCACTATAGAGCCTCCGTGTGCATAAACATATATAAAAATATATATATATATATATATATATATACATATATATATACATATTCTTTATATGATATAGGTAGCGTATTTGATTTGCTCATTATTGATCTATTCCACACCATACTTCATGTTGAGCTATACATGTACCTGTACAGGGTCTTTTCTGCAGTATTTGGAACTATTTGATTGTATGTAGTAACATATCCAAGTTATGTATGCAAATATATTATAAGAGGTAGGCTTTTATTACCATATACACTACAGTTCAAACATTTAGGGTCACTTAGATATTTCCTTATTTTTGAGTGAAAAGCAATTTTTTTTCAATAAAGCTAACTTTAAGTTAAACAGAAATACACTCTATACATTGTTAATGTGGTAAATGACTATTCTAGCTTCAAACGTCTGGTTTTTAATGCAATGTCTACATAGGTGTATAGAGGCTCATTTCCAACAACCATCACTCCAGTGTTCTAATGGTACATTGTGTTTGTTAACTGTGTTAGAAGGCTAATGGATGTTTAGAAATCCCTTGAAAACCCTTGTGCAAGTATGTTAGCACAGCTGAAAACAGTGTTGCTGATTAGAGAAGCTATTGGACAGAGGAAGATTGGAAAAAAGTGTTAAGACAGACGAATCCAAGTTTGACTTGTTTGGATCACACAGAAGAACATTTGTGAGATGCAGAACAACTGAAAAGATGCTGGAGGAGTGCCTGACACCATCTGTCAAGCATAGTGGAGGCAATGTGATGGTCTGGGGTTGTTTTGGTGCTGGTAAAGTGGGAGATAAGTACAAGGTAAAAGGGATTTTGAATAATAAAGGCTATCAGGCTATTTTACAACACTATGCCATATCCTGTGCACAGCACTTGGTTGGAGCCAATTTCATCCTACAACCGGACAGTGACCAAAGCACACCTCCAAATTATGCATGAACTATTTAGGGAAGAAGCAGGCAGCTGGTATTCTATCTGCAATGGAGTGACCAGCCCAGTCACCATATCTCAACCCTATTGAGCTGTTGTGGGAACAGCTTGACTGTATAGTAAGTAAAAAGTGCCCATCAAGCCAATCCAACTTGTATGAGGGGCTTCTGGAAGCATGGGGTGAAATATCTCCAGATTTCCTCAGCAAATTAACAGCTAGAATGCCAAAGGACTGCAAAGCTGTAATTTCTGCAAAGGGAGCAATCTGACAAAAGCAAGGTTTGAAGGAGAAAATTATTATTTCAAGTAAAAATCAATATTTCTAACCTAGACAATGTCTGGACTATATTTTCTGTTCATTATGCCACTCACTTGCTAAATAAAAGTATGATTTTTCATGGAAAAGACAAAATTGTCTTGGTGACCCCAAACTTTTGAACTGTAATATATATATATATATATATATACAGTACAAACCAAACATTTGGACACACCTTCTCATTCAAAGAGTTTTCTTTATTATCATGACTCTGAAAATTGTAGATTCACATTGAAGGCATTAAAACTATGAATTAACACATGTGGAATGAAATACTTAACAAAAAAGTGTGAAACAACTGAAAATATGTCTTATATTCTAGGTTCTTCAAAGTAGTCACCTTTTGCTTTGATTACTGCTTTGCACACTCTTAGCATTCTCTTGATGAGCTTCAAGAGGTTGTCACCGGAAATGGTCTTCCAACAGTCAAGGAGTTCCCAGAGATGCTTAGCACTTGTTGGCCATTTTGCCTTCACTCTGCGGTCCAGCTCACCCCGAACCATCTCGATTGGGTTCTGGTCTGGGGACTGTTGAGGCAAGGTTATCTGGCGTAGCACCCCATCACTCTCCTTCTTGGTCAAATTGCCCTTACACAGCTTGGAGGTGTGTTTGGGGTCATTGTCCTGTTGAAAAATCAATGATGGTCCAACTAAACGCAAACCGGATGGAATAGCATGCCGCTACAAGATGCTGTGGTAGGCATGCTGGTTCAATATGCCTTCAATTTTGAATAAATCCCCAACAGTGTCACCAGCAAAACACCCCCACATCATAACACCTCCTCCTCCAGGCTTCACGGTGGGAACCAAGCATGTAGAGTCCATCCATTCACCTTTTCTGCGTCACACAAAGACATGGTAGTTGGATCCAAAGATCTCAAATTTGGACTCATCAGACCAAAGCACAATTTCCACTTTTATAATGTCCATTCCTTGTGTTCTTTAGCCCAAACAAGTCTCTTCTGCTTGTTGCCTGTCCTTAGCAGTGGTTTCCTAGCAGCTATTTTACCATGAAGGCCTGCGGCACAAAGTCTCCTCTTAACAGTTGTTCTAGAGATGTGTCTGCTGCTAGAACTCTTTGAGGCATTGACCTGGTCTCTAATCTGAACTGCTGTTAACCTGCGATTTCTGAGGCTGGTGACTCGGTAAACTTATCCTCTGCAGCAGAAGTGAATCTTGGTCTTCCTTTCCTGGGGTGGTCCTCATGTGAGCCAGTTTCTTTGTAGCATTTGGTGGTTTTTGCCACTGCACTTGGGCACTTTCAAAGTTTTCCCAATTTTTCAGACTGACTGACCTTCATTTCTTAAAGTAATGATGGCCACTCGTTTTTCTTTACTTAGCGTGTATCCACCAGACGTCTGCACGACACAACTGATGGTCCAAACCCTATTTATAAGGCAAGAAATCCCACTTATTAAACCTGACAGGGCACACCTGTGAAGTGAGAACCATTTCCAGTAACTACCTCTTGAGGTTCATCAAGAGAATGCCAAGAGTGTGCAAAGCAGTAATCAAAGCAAAAGGTGGCTACTTTGAAGAACCTAGAATGTAAGACATATTTTCAGCTGTTTCACACTTTTTTAAGTATTTCATTCCACATGTGTTAATTCATAGTTCCGATGCCTTCAATGTGAATCTACAATTTTCAGAGTCATGAAAATAATGAAAACTCTTTGAGTGAGAAGGTGTGTCCAACCTTTTGGTCTGTACTGTATATATATATATATATATATATATATATATATATATATATATAGATACATAATGTATGTTCCCATGTGTTTCCCCCTTTTATCCTCACCTATGTCATCTCATTTAATTATTATTAATATGTATATGCCATTTTGTCTTCCTTTTACATTTGAATAAAAGGATTTTCTTTTAAGGTTTCCTGCAGTTTTTTCTCATTGGGGTTGAAATGATCATTTTATGTACAATGATGAGACAAATAAAACACATTTCAATCCTTTTTTTGTATAAATTTGTTGCGGCAATATCTTTCAGCTCAGTGAAAAGGAGTTAAGAGATAATCTTTACTGTAGCCAATAGTGATTGGTAAATATCCATAATCGGCGGGTCCAACCAGGTTTGAAAAAAAAAAATAGTTTCCTGGTTCTGGCCTGGAATTGATCCTGACTATCTGCCCAAACGCCGGTCCCCATATAAGTCTAATGGGACCAGAATCCAAAGCTTTAAAATGTTAGTAGATTATAATCATATAATAATGCCCCCTCCCCTACTGGAGTATAATCATATAATAACGCTCTCCCCACACTAAAGTATAATCATAGCATAACGCACCCCCCTGTAGATTATAATCATATAATAATGCCCCCTCCCCCCGTAGATTATAATCATATAATAATGTGCCCTCCCCTTGTAGATTATAATCATTTAATAATGCCCCCTACCCCACTGGAGTATAATCACAATAATGCCCCCTCCCCCACTAGATTACAATCATATAATAATGCCCCCCTTCCCCTGGAGTATAATAGAGTAACACACCTCACTCCTGGAGTATAATCATAAAATAACACCCCCTCCCTAGTGTGGAGTATAATCATAGAATAATATCCCCCACCCCTGGAGTATAATCATAGAATAATGACCCCCACCCCTGGAGTATAATCATAGAATAATATCCCCCACCCCTGGAGTATAATCATAGAATAATGACCCCAACCCCTGGAGTATAATCATAGAATATTGTCCCCCTTCCCTTGGAGTATAATCATAGAATAATGTCCCCCCACTCCTGGAGTATAATCATAGAATAATGTCCTCCCACTCCTGGAGTATAATCATAGAATATTGTCCCCCTTCCCCTGGAGTATAATCATAGAATAATGTCCCCCCACTCCTGGAGTATAATCATAGGATAATGTCCCCCACCCCTGGAGTATAATCATAGAATAATATCCCCCACCCCTGGAGTATAATCATAGAATAATGTCCCCCCACCCCTGGAGTAAAATCATAGAATATTGTCCCCCTTCCCCTGGAGTATAATCATAGAATAATGTCCCCCCACTCCTGGAGTATAATCATAGGATAATGTTCCCCACTCCTGGAGTATAATCCTAGAATAATGTCCCCCACCCCCACTGAAGTATAATCATAGAATAATGTCCCCCACCCCTACTGGAGTATAAGCCAGCAGTGATAGAACTGACAGCTCTACAGAGATTTTTAGACAGGAGGTGTAGATTGTGTGCAGGAATAGGAATTGATAGTGTTACAGTGTTACAGTGTTACATTGATAGTGTTACAGTGTTACAGTGATATGAAACAAAGGGTGGCTATTAATGGTACGTACTCGGACTGGGTCTCAGTTCATAGTGGGGTACCACAGGGGTCAGTATTGGGCCCGCTTCTTTTCAACATATTTATTAATGACCTTGTTGGGGGCATGCGGAGTAGAATTTCAATATTTGCAGATGATACTAAACTCTGCAGGGTAATCAATACAGAGGAGGATAATTTTATATTACAGGGAGATTTATGTAAATTGGAGGATTGGGCTGAGAAGTGGCAATTGAAGTTTAATGTAGATAAATGTAAGGTCATGCACTTGGGTAGAGGAAATAAAATGTATAATTATGTACTTAATTATAGAACACTGGGTAAAACAGGCACAGAAAAAAGACTTGGGTGTATGGGTGGATGGTAAACTTCACTTTAGTGGACAGTGTCAGGCAACTGCTGCCAGGGCTAATAAAATAATGGGATGTATTAAAAGAGGTATAAGTGTTCGTGAAAAAAATATAGTTCTACCACTGTACAAGTCACTAGTGCGACTGCACTTAGAATACTGTGTACAATTCTGGTCACCGATATATAAGAAGGACATAGCTGAACTGGAGAGGGTGCAGAGAAGAGCGACCAAGATTATTAGAGGAATGGGTGGGCTGCAATACCAAGACAGGTTATTAAACTTGGGGTTATTTAGTTTGGAAAAACAAAGGCTTAGGGGGGATTTAATCACAATGTATAAATATATGAGGGGACAGTACAGAGACCTTTCCAAAGATCTTTTTACACCTAGGCCTGCGACTGGAACACGGGGGCATCCGCTACGTCTTGAGGAAAGGTTTAATCATAATCACAGACGAGGAATCTCTACTGTATGAGCAGTGAGACTATGGAACTCTCTGCCGCATGATGTTGTAATGAGTGATTCACTACTAACATTTAAGCAGAGCCTGGACGCCTTTCTTGAAAAATGTAATATTACCAGTTATGTATATTAGATTTTATGACAGGGTGTTGATCCAGGGAACTAGTCTGATTGCCGTATGTGGAGTCAGGAAGGAATTTTTTTCCCCATTGGAACTTGTTTGCCACATTGGTTTTTTTTTGCCTTCTTCTGGATCACCATATTAGGCTACGGGTTGAACTAGATGGACTTAGAGTCTCCCTTCAACCTTAAAAAATATAATACTATGATACTATGAATATGGTGTAAAAATTTCAGCACCAAATCTGCATCACTTGGCAAAAAAACATAGTTTTCTGACAGGAGATGCAGATCTGGGAACTCAATGACCTCACTGAGGTCACTGAGTTTAATGAGCTTATCTGAGGTTAGGTTACCTGCGGTCACAGATGGAGGACCATGGAAACTTACATCTTTGACCGCAAATAACCTGAGCGCCATCACTGCTTATGGCTGCGGCTCAGTCTCTGCCTGAAGCCCACAGCGGGTGGTCATGTTCTATGCTCGCACGCTGTAACTTCAGTAATTTAGCAGAGCTAGATTAGTCGTGGGAAGTCATGTGGATTATGTCTGACTTGCGTGTTTTTGGGATAAATAAGGGGTGAAAGAGAGTGGGTTATTTGTATGTTATTTCAAATAAAGGATTGTTTTGATGTTTGTGTTTATTTCTTTTCACTTACAAATTAGTAATGGTGGTTCTAGTAGATGTCTCTTATCACTAATCTAGGCCTTAGTGGCAGCTGTGAGCTGTCATTAACTCGATTGCCACCGCACTAGTGCAATCAGGATGAGCCCGGTAAAGTTCTCGTATTGTCGCATCTAATGGATGCGACAATCCTGGGTGGCTGCAGACTGTTATTTTTACTCTGGTGGGGCTCATAAGAATGGGTATCCTGAGCCTGAGAATACCAACCCCAGCTGTTGGATTTAATCATGGGTGGGTATCAAAATTGAAGGAGAACCACACGTCTTTTTTAAAATTATGTATTAAAATATTTTTTTAAAAACCCTCATGTGGTCCCCTTTATTTTGATACACAGCTAAAATAAGCACAATGCTAAGGGCTGCAGCCTGTAGCCATATGCTTTATATTATGTGGGATTCTATGCAATTTATTTTTACACCAATATAGACAAACAGACAGCATCTCTGATTGAAAGCAGTCAGAAACGCTGTCACACAGGGTGGGGGTGCATTTGACTGCAACCAATCAGAGATGAGGAACTGCCAGTTGGCGGGGGAAGCAGTGCATATGTATGAGAGATAATTAGCAGCCCCAGATCTAGTATTGCACGCTTGCTTTCACCTTTTTTTAATTTATTACTTCATTATTTTTCCTCTTCTTTTGTTACCCGAGTTGCCAGATCCAGATCGTTACCCAGAGATCCCTGCCCAGGGCCAGCGGTCGGGTACTTTTGAACCTGTGCTTTTACAGTCTGGGTCTGCCCATCACCAGTAGCCATACAAAAAAAAATAACTGAAACCTCAAGATGATTCTGAAACTTTTATGAGGCAATATTGTAAACATACTCTGAGTTTTACCGACATCACGTGGTCCTAATTCACTATGGTTATTTCTAGCTTTCTAACTTAAATTGGATACTAATAGATTTGTTTGCAGCAACTCCTGCTTGTAAATATATCAATCTCCTATCATTGAAATCCTTCATGGGATGATATTGAAATGACTTTTGTAAGGGGTGATGTTTCTAAAACAAGAATTTTCAGCAGATTAAGATTAGAGATGAGCGAACCTCTGAAGGCTCGAGTTCGGTTCGGTTCGTCGAATGGAGGGCTGGTTCAATGCACGTTTGACGAACTGTTCGTCGAACCTCTCAAACCCTATTGAAAACAATGGGAGGCAAACACAAACACATAAAAACACTTAGAAAACACCTTCAAAGGTGTCCAAAAGGTGACAAACAACTCCCAAGACACCACAAACATATGGGAAAATGACAAGGACATATACTCATGCAAAAACAAAACAGCTGGATGAGGAAAAAGAGGAGGAGATACAGATATAGGCATGCCATGCCCTTCTAAAATCATGTAAAACACAACAAGGGGACTGCAAGCTGAGTCTCCCTTTTTTTCCAAAAATTGGGCCCCACAGACATCCCTTCAGTGGCATCACTTGTGCCCCAGTTGCAAACTTCACATGTTGATTAGTATCAAGCACATTCAAAAATACATCAGCCTTAACTGTCCCCAGGATGACACCGGGGTAGGTAGCAAAGTCATTGCTGATACATGACTTGTTCATCTTGGCTAATTTTTAAAAAAACAGCAAGGGGACTCCAAGCTGAGTCTTCCTTTTTTCCAAAAATTGGGCAACACAGACATCCCTTCAGTGGCATCACTTGTGCCCCAGTTGCAAACGTCACATGTTGATTAGCATCAAGCACATTAAAAAATACGCCAGCCTTAACTGTCCCCAAGATGACACCAGGCTAGGTAGCAAAGTCATTGCTGATCCATGACTTGTTCATCTTGGTTCATTTTTAAAAACACAGCAAGGGGACTCCAAGCAGAGTCTCCCTTTTTTCCAAAAATTGGGCCCCACAAACACCACTTCAGTGGCATCACTTGTGCCCCAGTTGCAAACTTGACTGGTAGATTTGCATCAAGCAAATCCACAAGTCTTTACTCTCCACAGGATGACACCGGGGTAGCAAAGTCCTTGCTGATCCATGACTTGTTCATCTTGATGAACGTTAGTCTGTCCACATTGTCACTGGACAGACGTGTGCGCTTATCTGTCAGCACACACCCAGCAACACTGGAGACATGTTCAGAGACAACGCTGGCTGCGAGACACGACAAGATCTCCAAGGCGTAAGTGGCGAGCTCAGGCCATTTTTCAAGATTTGAAACCCAAAATGACTATGTGTCAGACTTGTTGTCTCTGGTGGCCTTGCAAAGGATGGTCTAAAAAAATTATGAAACAATTCAATAATATTGCTGTTACCACCAGATACAGTGTTGCTGGTACGGTTTGACTGTTGATGACGAGACAGTCCCATGTTTGTCAAGTTACAACTGGGAGATTCACTCTGTGCACCACTGGTGTTTTGTGGAAAAGCCGAGCTAAGATTGCATAACAGCTTCTGCTGATACTCCTGCATACGTGCGGCCCTTTCTATGGCTGGAATTGTTTCGCAAAATTTGGACTTGTACCGGGGATCTAAGAGTGTGGCAACCCAGTAGTCATCATTACTTCTAATTCGGACAATCCGAGGGTCATGTTGTAGGTAGTGCAGCAAGAAGGAGCTCATGTGTCTTGTGCATCCATGTGGACCAAGTCCTCGCTGTGTTTGTGGTGGCAAGGTGATAACCGTGCTTTCTTCCTCTGACATCACCCCCAACCTCGTTCAACCAAAATTTGACCAAGGTCTCCCTCATCTGCTGAGACTTCCATTCCCATCGAGAGTTCATCCTCCATTTCTTCCTGGTCTCCTGCACCTTCCTCAACATTTTGGATGCTACCATGCGCCCTTGTTAATCCCTCTCCTCCATGTCCCATGGCTGCCGCCTTGGTGATGCTGAATGTCTGGATCTTGTAGATGTTAATATCCCTTGCGCATATGAATCGTCCTGTACTATCTCCCCTTCCTCTTGTCCCACCCCCTGACTCTAAATAGTGTTTAGTGTGTGCTCCAGCATGTAAATGACTGGAATTGTCATACTAATAATGGCATGGTCAGCGCTAAACATATTCGTCGCCATGTCGAAACTGTGCAGAAGGGTGCATAGGTCCTTGATCTGAGACCACTCTAGCAGCGTGATCTGCCCCACCTCTGCATCTCATTGGCCCAGACTAAACGTCATAACGTATTGCACCAGGGCTCGGCAGTGCTGCCACAGCCGCTGCAACATGTGGAGAATTGAATTCCAGCATGTCGGAACATCGCATTTCAGGCGATGAACTGGCAGGCCGAAAGACTTCTGGAGCAATGAAAATCGGTCAGCTGCGCCGGTTGAATAGTGGTAGTGAGCAGATAGTGACCGTGCACTGTGCAGAAGCCCATCTAGGCCAGGATAGTGGGTTAAAAATTGATGGACAACAAGGTTCAACATGTGAGTCATACAAGGCACGTTTGTCACCTTGCCCCGGCAAGGGGCCGCACCAAGGTTTGCAGCATTGTCGCACACGGCCTTCCCAGGCTGCAGGTTGAGTGGAGACAACCATTTATGAAACTTGGACTGCAGAGCTGACCACAATCCCTCAGCTGTGTGACTCTTATTTCCCAGACATTTCAACGTAAAGACTGCCTGATGCCATTGAGCTCTGCTGCTAGCATAGTAAGAAGGTGTGTGGGATTCCTTGTGCGCAGTTACAACGCGGGTGGTCTGACCACACAGGGTTTGGGTGGAGGTGGAGGACCCAGACGAGGTTGAGGAGGCAGAAGCAGTGGAGGAACTTCTACATACAGAGGATTGATGCACAAGTCGTGGGGATGGCAAGACTTGTTCAGCAGACCCTTCTCCATCTCTCACCATAGTTACCCAGTGCCCAGTCAGCGACATGTAACGCCCCTGTGCATGCTTACTGGTCCACTTATCGGTGGTGAAATGCACCCTGTCACATACAGAGTTTCTCAAGGAAGCGGTGATGTTGTATGCGACTTGCTGATGTGGCGCAGGCACACCTTTCTTGGAGAAGTAGGGGCGACTGGGCATCTGGTACTGGGGCACTGCGACTGACATAAGGTCTCTAAAATCCTGTGGGTCCACCGGGCGGAAAGGCAGCATTTCGGTAGCCAAGAGCTTACAGAGGGATAAAGTCAACCTCTTAGCTTTGTCATAGCTCGGAGGAAATGGCCATTTATTTGTCCACATCTGAGGGACCGAGATCTGGCTGTGTGGAGATGGTGTTGAGTAGGGTGTCCCTAGAAAACTGCAAGTCTGTGAGGAAAGTGCAGGCGGAGACATGATGTTGCCTTCATCTAAAGTTGGTGCTCTTGATGTCTGAGAGAGCTCTGCACCAGCACTTGTTTCCCTTTCCTAAACAACTGATGACCTGCCATGCAAACTGCCTGTTGCGGTTAAAGAGGTGGAAGGTCTGAGTGGAAAAACATGTGTGACAGCTGCCCCACAGTGATAGAGGATCAAGAGCGCGTGGATGAACTTGAAGGGGCAGACGGTGGTTGGCCCGCTCCGCTAGGCCGCATTGTAGCACAGTAAGCTTCCCACTGGGACTTATGCTTGTTATTCATGTGACGATTCATGGAAGAAGTTGTCAAACTAGTGCGGTTTTGGCCTCTACTTATAGATTGGCGACAAATCTTACAGATCACATGATTTGGGAGATCCTTTGCGATGTCAAAAAAGGACCAGGCTAGGCAAAGCTTAGAGCCCATATGACCTGCAGAGTCACCCCGACTTGTGCTCAGAGGCAGAGTTGTGGCTAAGGATGCAGTTGTTGACGTGCTACCAGTACTCCGACTCTGTCCAGGAAGGCGCAAGGTAACTTCGTCGTCAGTCGCATCCTCCTCCACCGCCTCTGGTGACCTCCTCGAGTGCCTGACTGTGGGTTGACAGTAAGTGGGATCTAGAACTTCCTCATCAAGCGTTGTGTTTGCACTCCCCTCACCCTCAGACCTAACCTCTTCCTGCCCTGACTGAATAGTTAAGTTGTCATCCCAATCAAGTATCTGCGTCTCATTGTCATCAGTATGTTCCTCATTGTCTCTACCAACAAGTGTTACAGTTTGGGAATGAGGGTCTACATTATGGTCATCAGGGCCTGAATCTGACTCACAAAGCTTCTGGGCATCATTGCAGACCATTTCCTAGTCTGTGCTCACTGTAGCCTGGGAGGAGACCTCTGATTCCCAGGCTATAGTGTGACTGAACAGCTCTGCAGACTAAGCCATCTCTGTTACACCATACTCTGCAGGTGAGTGGAGACTTGAGAGCTGGGAGAAAGCAAGTTTGATTGGGGTGTCAACTCAGAGGACTGTTGTTTTTTGGATGTTGAAGTTGACGTGGAGGAGAGGCCACTTGTTGGAGCACTTGAGATTCATTCAAGCATGTTTTTTTTTGTGTATCATCTACCTTTGTTACAGTTGTTCAGTTCCGTAAAAATGGTAGCACATCCGATTGTCAACGGAAAGTAGTAGACATCTTACTTTTGCTGGAAGATGTCCTTTCTTCAGCAGATGTTAATGTAGCTTTCCCACCTACCGCACGGACACAAACTTTTTTTTCCTTTTTCAACATGCCTGTTTCCCTTTCCACCAGCATCTGTCCTTTTGCCACTCATTTTGTTAGCAACAAGACTGGACACTTAAAATGTGGTAGCAAAAATGGAGAGGTGGTGTAGATTGCAAAAGTGGTCTAGGTTTAGTGACAGCTGAAGAACCAACACTGACTATCCCAGACAATTTTAGTATGCCCCTAACAGTGGCAGCACCGTTTGCAATTAGAATTGCGTAGCAAAAATGGACAGGTGTGTAGCATGCACAGGTGCTGTACCGTGATTGGCAGCAAAGGACCACTAAGGTAATATCCCAGACAATTTTAGTATGCCCCTAACAGTGGCAGCACAGTTTGCATTTAGATTTGCATAGCAAAAACTGGGCAGGTGGGTAGAATGCAAGGGTGCTGTGGGTCAGTGGACAGCAAAGGAACACTAACTTAGTATTCCAGACACTTTTAGCGTGGCAAAAATGGGCAGGTGGGTAGAATGCATGGGTGCTGTAGGTAGCAGGACAGCAAAGGAAGTCTCACTTTCTATCCCTGCTAATGAAAAAATGCAGCAAGGAATTGCCTGAGCTGAGGTAGCCAGACGCTGTTATCTAAAGCCCTGCACAGTGTTCGCACGGACCTGCTTAGCAGCTATGGCTATGAAAGCCTGTAAATCAGCCCTGAAAAGGTCTGAAATAACCAGTAGTTCCTAATCCCTAAAGCGCTGTGTAGATTGCAGTGTATCTCTATAGCGCACACAGCAGCAGCAGCAGCTGCGGGAGCGGTGACTGTCACCCACACGCAGCAGAAAGATAATGGTGGCGACGGGGAAAATAGCCGTGTTTTATAAGGCGAGGACATGTGACATGCTCAGCCTATGACACATGCCCTTGCTTGTCTGCCAAAAATCCACTTAGTTGTGTGTGTGTCTGTGATTGGCTGACAGCCTGGCCCGCCCCACTGTACGCGCGGTTAGGGGGAAAAAAAATGGCGATCGGCATTCTCTCAGCTCTCAGCAGCAGCACTGATCTAAACCCCGTCCCCCCCACACCTATACGCTGAATTTTGATAATAGCGTGATTCACGGTGACTCACACTATTACTTTGAAAAGCCAGCTAGTAACTAGCTAGGCTTTTTGTTGATCAAACCATTCTCGAATGTTACTCGAACTGTCGAACTTTTTGCAAAAGGCTTGAGTTTGTCGAACGACTTGAACACCCTCCAAAATCACTTGAACATGAAATTGGCAAACCTCGAACATCGCTCATCTCTAATTAAGATGTTCTGTGGTCAAAGTAAAAACATTAAGATTTCAAGATATTTTTTTAGAAACAAAATCATTTTGTTTAGTTGTTTTGTTCTTGTTTCTAACCATTATATCATTATATATACTTTTCTGTAAATTCATACACAACAGGAGATATTAAAAGTGTGCTTATATACTATGGTGACATTGCAGTACTTGCAACAATTTTCCCCTTAAAAATATGTTTCATTGCACGCCCTGAGGCCAAGTATGTGTAACAAAGGAGGATATTTAAAGCACCACTCCAGTATTTTATTTTAAATTGCACCACTGGAGTAATGCTTTAAATCTAAGTCCCCTGACTCCTGTATTATATTCAACTGCGACCTTTTTCTTCTGTTATCACCATTGCTTATGTCATGCTCCAGCGATTTGTGACCCACCAACATCGTCAGCGTTTGCTGAAGTGTATCGATGGTCACAACTCAATGCATCTCTATGTGATCCTCGTACTGGCCTTGTTCTGGCTCTCATAGAGCTGTATTTGGCATTTTTTACATAACTCCTGACTAGGGATGGGCGAACCCAAACTATAAAGTGTGGGGTCCATCCTGGACACCAGGTGTTCCGGCCCCAGACCCATACACAGTATTTTACCTGAAGGCAATCAATAGAGGGTTGATCCCGGCACAAAAACGTCCATTTCAGAAGTATAATATAAAACTTCACATTTATTGGAAAAATAAAAACAGCATAAATAAATTGATCCATGACTAAGGATGATTGCGTCTGAAACGCGTTGATCGGAGGAATTTATTTTATGCTATTTTTACTTTTCCAATAAATTTGAAGTTTTATATTAAACTTCTGAAATGAACGTTTTTGTGCCGGGATCCACCCTCTATTGATTGCCTTCAGCCTCCTTCTTCCAGCAAACACCGTCCAGATGCTCCTCTAAGAATTTCCCCTGTTTTGGTGAGCTGAATTACACTTTTTTACAGTCTTTTACCTGTATGCCCTGTTCCTGTTAAGGGTTGTCATCCGAATTAAGCTTGGTGAAAAGTTGCAGAGCAGCCAATCAGCATATTTTTTTGGTATGGGCAGTTCCGGCCCCATCACAGACATGTAAAGTATTGACATGGCAGTGACTGGTCAAGGAAATCACTGTAAAAAGAAAATTTATGTAGGCTCCATCCCTACTTTGATAGCTTCATGGGTAAAACAACAGCTACAGGCTGCAGCCCCCATCTCTGAACTTTACTGTGGCTGTATATCAAAATAGAGGGTATCCGACAATGGTTCTGTCAAAATAATTTAAATTACTATTTAAAAAAAAGGCATAGGGTCCCCTTCATTTTTTATAACTAGCCCCGGTGAGGCAGACAGGTTGGGGCTGGTATTATCTGGATGGTAGGAGCCATGGATATTGGCCCCTTCCAGCCTAAAAATATCAGCCCCCAGCTGTCCAGAATTGGGACATCACATTAGATGTGTCAAACCTGATGCTTTACCTGGCTCATTCTCACTGCACTGGTGAGGTGGCAATCCGGGTAATATAAGGGGTTAATGACAGCTGCCATCAATCCCTTGATTAGTAATGAGAGGCGTCTATGAGACATTGTTATAAATACTCCTGTAAGTGAAAATAAATAAAACACCAAGACAAAAAAAAAAATATTTAAAATAAAATACCCACACTCACTTTCGTAATCCATGCAAAGTCCCATGACGATCCTCAGTTTTGCTACATCCAGTGGCTGTAGAGAGCAAAAACATGTCTGCTGTCTTCAGGCTCTAAGTATCACTGGCAGCCTGGGGATCTGGCTGTGAGCAGGTGACATCACTCAGTTCACCGGAGGTCATTTTCTGGGTTCCCTGTTGGACTGCGGGACATGGCCGTGACCCGCATTCTGACAGTCTGCCTGTCAGGTCACTTGAGATCATTCAAGGTGCTCCCCCGCTGCGCTCAGTGAAAGTTAAAGCCCCTGCTGGACTGTTGGATTGTGGGTCATGGCTGTGTCTCGCAGACTGACAACCCAGCAGTACTTTCACTCAGGGTAGTGTGGGAGCTCCCAGTGTGACCTCAGATGACTGGACTGCCGGACTGTTGGATTGTGGGACATGCCTGGGACCCGCAATCAAAATTTTCAGCAGTAAGGTCACTGAAGTCACACTGGGGGCTCTCCCACTGCCCTCAGTGAAAGTTGAAGCCGCTGCTGGACCAAGTCCCGCAGTCCAACAGTCTGGCAGTCATGTCCCCTGAGGTCACACCATGGGAAACAAGATGTGACCTCCACTGAACTGAGTGACATCACATGCTCATAGCTTGGTCCCCCTCAGCCATCAGTGATTCCCAGAGCCTGAAAAGAGAGTGGACATGTTTTCCCTTTTTGCAGTCTGTGGATGTAGCAGAGCTGAGAATTGTTGTGGGACTTTGTACAGATTGCTACGGATCTGCAAGGGTGCTTTGGGGGTTAATATAGGGGTGAAAAAGGGTGTATGTATTTTATTTCAAATAATGGATTTTTTGGTGTTTGTGTTTTATTTCTTTTCACTTACAGGATTAATAAGAGGGGTCTCATAGATGCCTCCATTACTAATCTAGGGCTTGATAACAGCTATTATTTGATGATAAATCACAGCTGTCAGTAACCCCTTATATTACACCGACTGCTACCACACCAGAGCAATCAGGATAAGCCGAGTAAAGCACCAGGATTGGCACATCTAATGTGATGTGCCAATTCTGGGCAGCTACGTGCCAGAAATACAAGCCTCCAACTGTCTACTTTAGCGTTTTTGACTGTCAAATATCGGGTCGGTCCTAAGCCTTTATTTTACAATCTATTTTAATATCCAGACACAGTAAAGCTCTCGGGTGGGGGCTGCAGCCTGTAGCAGTTGTTTTACCCTTGCTGGCCATCAAAATATGGCAGGAGACCCCATTATTTTTTTTAAACTATTTTTACACTACCATGCAGCAAACTGACTTCAACCAATCACAGAAATGCACACAGTGTGGGGGCATGCATAGCAATCTGCAACCAATCACAGACAATGGCCCATAGAGTGGGTGAGGGAAGCAGTGAATATTGCTGATTAAGATTAGCAGGCTTGAGATTATGACTGCAGTGGGATCCTCCAGGAAACACGGTATATATAACCATCCTGCTCTTACTACCACTTAACTTCCATTTATTGCCCCCTACCACATATTATGGCCATGTTATAGCCCAGAACTTCTTGTCCCCATTAACTTGTATGGGGTCCGTTGTCCGGGGTCAAGTTGGACTGCCAAATCTGTTGTTTTTTTATTCAATGCTGGTTTGGCAAACCCAAATATCCACAGCTTTGCTCATCACTACTCCTGACTTCTGGCCATTCAGAAGTTACAGTCGCATATTCACACCAGGGGACTAAAGTATTGCTGAAAAAGTAAGAAAATGCCAGAGGGTGAGCATAATATCAGGGATAGGGGGCTTTTATTTAAAGAGGTTAATAGAAACTTTTTGTCTGAGATTTGTGGCCATGATATGAACATGCATTGCACCCATACAATGCTCATGTGGTCTTAATGTGTTTGAGACAACTACTTAATTCATTGTCCAATTAAGCTGTCTGACAGGTAGTACATTAATTAGGTTTATCAAATGAGTAATTAGGCAACTACTATTGCAACAAACTACAGCTGATTTGCCAAGAGCAAGGATTATAAGGCTATTCAATGAAGCTAAATTTGTGCCAGTTACCATTAGAAAAGATGGAAGGGTGTTTTGGTTTGTTTTGAACCCTATGACTTGTGTGAAATTGCTGGTGGATGAAGAAAAGCACTTTTCTTTCTGAATGAAAAACCAAAGGAAGAGATTTAGATTGCAAAAGCAATTTTCATCTGAATCTGATTTTATCACTGAAGGAGGCAAATTTCAAAATATCTTTGAACGCTTCCTATTTCACTGAAAGGAAAATAAGTATAAGCAAAATACAAGGGAATTACTGGTAATCCCTTGTATTAGGTAAAGATAATAAAACACATCTATTGCTCAATATAAAGAGCTTAAACCCTCATCTGGAATCTGATATTTCATCCTCAGACACTGAGACCTCTAATATTTAGAATGTAGAAACATAACCCAATGAGGGAGAAAGAGGGGTTTAGGGTAGAGGACGTGGTCAGTACAGTGGGAAAAAGAGACAGCAAACAAAGAGTGTACATTTTTTACACGAAACATCCCCCCTCAGTCTGAACCCCAATGAGAACATACAATCCTTCTTGACTCACATAATATAAACATCATCCAGGTCACTGAGTGATGCCTAGTAGATATGAGCGAACCTGTTAGATAAGGGTTCGCCAATTTGAAATTCGGTACAAGCTTTAGCCTGTTTGGTTCGGGCTTGGTAACTTGAGCACTTTCCTCAAAAGTCAGAAATGTTTGGTTTTGTTTGATTTCTGATCGCATTTTAGAAAAATGCTTTTCTAATAACATGTTATGCTTTTGGATTGTGGTGCTGTATGATGACTGTGGGGATGCGTTTAATGAGTGAAGGGGGTGAGGACTCGGGAGAAGCCAGACACGCGTGGGGCCATTTTTTTTCCTTAACTTTATTTGCGGATGTTCCTGCAGCCATTCATGGTGCAGGAAACATCCACAAGGTTCAGATACAAGGGCTTGTGTCATTGGCTGCCTAAGTCATGTATCCCCATGCATATAAAATGAGGACAAGCAGTGCCGGCCCCATTTTGTGACTGTGAAACGTTAGAGAAGGTGCTGCTGCCGGTGCTGCTGCTAATGCTGCTAGACAGTTAGCTTAGCTAGGGGTTTAATAACAGGTAGTGAGATAGATAGTAAAGCGATAGTCTACAATAAGGACGTGCAATGTAAGGAAAGCTGTGTGCCACAAATCGGCATTTATTGATAGAAATAGTGATAGTGACTTGTCAGTGCCTGCTATAGAGTTGCCAGTGAAGGTGTCACGCTAATCTTTCCAGCAAGACTTGTCCTCATTTAAACGGACATTTTTTCTTTTTAGCATTTAAGGGGTTAATGATTGCTTTGCAAGTTTGCTTGGAGGCATTCCCTCAGGTGCTCTAAGTTACTAATTAGGCTGGGCCTTTAAAAGGTCCCAGCATCGTTCACACAGGGCTGGTTATTTTCTCCCCTCAGTTTACTGAGACAGCCTGTGTGTGTGATCGTACCATATCCCAGTTCCAGTAGCCTTCTGCAAACAAGGAGTAGTTTGCAGACGCGGTTGTAGTTTTGTTATTTCTATTTTATTTTTGGTGTTGTCCACTGGAGGTGTCCCACTGAACAGGTAGGGGGTCTCTAGACCAGGATCCAGGTAGGAGCCAAAGACAGGTCGGAAGGTCATGCCTCGCTACCTTCAAGCATACCCGTGGCTTGAGGGCAAGTCATGAAACCCTAGCGTACAGGGTAAGAGGAGTTCCCTGCCCCTGGGTAGCAGCCTTACTCATGACATAATAACCAGCCCACCATTTTTTTTCCTCGGTTCCATTATGAATCCTGCTGCACCTGCCTTTGCTGACCTTGTGCGAATGGTGAGCTCCCTGCGCACAGCATTTGTGCAGCAAATGCAGCACATCTTGGGGCTTTTAGCAGTTGAGCCCCAGATGGCACTCCCTGACAAGTTTTCGGGGGGTCGGGGCAAATTTTTCGTACCCTAGCATACAGGGTAAGAGTAGTCCCCTTCCCCTAGGTAGCAGCCTTACTCGTGACAGAAGGATCTAAATAGCTATTGCTACTTATTACAGTCTGTTCCCAATTAGCCAATCAATAACATTTCTAGTTAGTATTAGTACTGAAATACCAGCAATTGGAGAAACGGACACTAGAGGGCCGTTCCTGTACCTCCTCTAGATATGGAACAATTGGCAGCAGTAATAGAGGAAATTATAATACATAACTTTTAATCTTTAAATCTTAAAAAAATGCGCAGTGATGCAATCATAAAAAATTGTGCAAACCAAGAAAACAACATTCAAGTCCAAAAAGGACCAACCATGAACGAACCTATGTCAAAAACACCACTCTTATTGAAGATGGTATATATAACTATTTATCAAAAGGTTTGAAAAATTCAATAATGTCACGTTAGTGCCATATAGTTATATCATGCATGCATCTGAATAATAAGCAAAAAAATCCCAGTCTTAAGAATTTAAAGCTAGGTGCGTTCTAGTGAGAACAGAGACCTCTATTGATAACGTATTGATACAATATACAGTTAGGTCCAGAAATATTTGGACAGTGACACAAGTTTTGTTATTTTAGCTGTTTACAAAAACATGTTCAGAAATACAATTATATATATAATATAGGCTGAAAGTGCACACTCCCAGCTGCAATATGAGAGTTTTCACATCCAAATTGAAGAAAGGGTTTAGGAATCATAGCTCTGTAATGCATAGCCTCCTCTTTTTCAAGGGACCAAAAGTAATTGGACAAGGTACTCTAAGGGCTGCAATTAACTCTGAAGGCGCCTCCCTCGTTAACCTGTAATCAATGAAGTAGTTAAAAGGTCTGGGGTTGATTACAGGTGTGTGGTTTTGCATTTGGAAGCTGTTGCTGTGACCAGACAACATGCGGTCTAAGGAACTCTCAGTTGAGGTGAAGCAGAACATCCTGAGGCTGAAAAAAAAAAAAGAAAAAATCCATCAGAGAGATAGCAGACATGCTTGGAGTAGCAAAATAAACAGTCGGGTACATTCTGAGAAAAAAGGAATTGACTGGTGAGCTTGGGAACTCAAAAAGGCCTGGGCGTCCACGGATGACAACAGTGGTGGATGATCGCCGCATACTTTCTCTGGTGAAGAAGAACCCGTTCACAACATCAACTGAAGTCCAGAACACTCTCAGTGAAATGAAACAAGACATATGTCCATATATATTGTCCTAATTCTGTTGACCATAATCCATGAAACAAACCAAAATCACAGTGGTGTTATTTGGAACAAAAGAATGGGTATGGTCATAACGACTATATATATGACTTAATTTTGCCTAATAATAATGCATAACAAATCAATGCTGTGGTACAATGTGCAATCACACAATTGACAATAAAGGGTTGGTCTCACCCATATTTCCAGGTCAGTTTTTGGATGGGGTCAGAGGCTTCCACATATGCTAACTTGGTAATTGGCTGGTGGGAGGAAACTGTGGTATTTAGGAACTAAACTGACACCAATGTAAAAAAAACTTGACATATGGTTTCGATATATTGATGCCAAATTTGTCATCTGGAACTCTTTAGGCTTACACTTTACTTTTGAAATCAGTCCTGAATACTAACCATTTATTAATGGATTCGTCAAAAAAAAACAGGGAATGGGGAACTTCAAATCCTTACTTAAAGAAACCTCACCGTTTACCAATGCCTGATCATAGGTGAGAAAGTAGTCATCTAGAACCATTAAAAAAAGATAACAATGAGTCAATATTTCAGGATATGCCTGAACTGTTCTGATGAGAACATATACTGTATCTTAACACTAGAAGTCCCAGAAATTTCGAGCTCCCCCCTGAAGTAAAGGTAGAAATGTTAAATGACCCCTCTCTGGGACTTCTAGTGTTAAAGGCATCCTGAATAAGGATAAGTGAACTTGAATGATAAAGTTCAGGGTTCACACCGTCTGGCACGTGAACTCGAACGTGTACTTTAAAAAGTTCCATGTCAGAGTTCAGATAATGTTCGTCTGCTAATAAAATTAGTTGAAAGGTTGCAGCGCTGCCAATCAACAAACTTTATTGCATAAGAAAGATGCCTATATGCTGCTATGAACAATAACTTTAAAAAAAAAAATTACGTGGGCCCACATCCTCAGCCCTCATCTTTCTGCTTTACCTCTCCTAGTTATCAAAATAACAGAGGATTTCAGGCCATTTTTTTAAATGACTTAATTAAATAAATTTAAAAAATCACGTAGGGTTCCCCCGTGTTTTTCATAACTAGCAATTGTAAATCAGACAGCTGGGGGCTGGTATTATCAGGCTGGGAAGGCCCATGAATATTTGACCTTCTAAGCTTAAAAATATCAGCCCGTAGCCATCCCAGAAGTGTTGCATCAATTAGATGCACTAAATCTGGCACTTTGCTTGGCTCTTTTTAGCTGCCCTGATGCATTGGCAATAGGCGTAATACGTTTAAGGTTGATTTCAGCTGTAAATTGACCGCTGACATCATGCCCAGAAGATAGTAATTGATTGATTGATTGTCTATCAGACACCCCCATTGCTATCTCGGCAAGTGTGGAGTTTAAAAAACACCTACAAACACACAGGGGGAAAAAATGGTAATAAATGGGGATGAGCGAATGTATTCGCCACTATTCGGTATCCAACGGATAATAGGCTATTAGCACCATTCGGTATCCGACGAATAAAACAGGATCCGCTCCGATACTTTCATTTTCATTTCTGACTTCCTGGCGCCTGTTTTCCAGCTAATGAACACATCTGATGTTGTTTGCCCTCACAGTAACGCCGCAGCAATCTTTGTTGTGGTGTTACTAGATCCAACTAATAAATAGTCCTTCTAAGGGCTGAATACACTGGTCACTAGCTGCTAGCAGCTCCATATATCGCCAGGCTGCAAAACAGTGAATGCGTACCCCGCTATAGGGCCAGTGTTAGTGCAGTGCTTGGTTAGTGCGCTTTCACTGCAATTTTGTTGCGTTCTGCAGGCTTTTTTGACAAACAGAATGCAGATCTTTCGGTCTCTCTCTGTCTGTTGGTCCCTCCCTCTCCACCCCACTCTCATACTCACCGATCACTGATCAATCACCAGCACAGTGCTGTACAGCTGTCACAAAGCTATGGCGGCTTCTTCTGCTTTTGAAAATGCCGGACGCTCATTATTCCATCTCGTATTCACTACTTCCCCCGCCCAGCGGTGCCTATGATTGGTTGCATTCAGATGAGCCCCCACACTGAGTGAAAGCTGTCTCACTGCAACTAATCACAGCCGCCGGTGGGCAGGTCTATGTAGTGCAGTAAAATAAATGAATAATTCAAACAAAACGGCATGCGGTTCCCCCTAATTTTGATACCAGACAAGGTAAAGCCCAATGGCTGAAGGGTGGTATTCTCAGGATGGGGAGCCCCATGTTATGGGGAGCCCTCCAGCCTAAACATATCAGCCAGCAGCCACCCGCAATTGCTGCAACCATTAGATGCCACAATTCCGGGACTCTACACAGCTTATCCCGAATTGCCCTGGTGTGGTGGCAATCGGGGTAAAAAGGAGTTAACGGCAGCCCATAGCTGCCACTAAAGCTGGGTTCACACATAGCGACAGCGACAACGATGTACCTTGTAAGTCGCAGTTATGATCGCTGCTTAGCTGTCAAACACAGCAGACGCAGCAGCGATCATAACGACACGCGTCGCTGTGCTACATGTGCAGAGAGCAGGGAGCCGCGCACACTGCTTAGCGCTGGCTCCCTGCACTCCTAGCTACAGTACACATCGAGTTAATTACCCGATGTGTACTTCAGCTACATGTGCAGAGAGCAGGGAGCCGCGCACACTGCTTAGCGCTGGCTCCCTGCACTCCTAGCTACAGTACATATCGGGTTAATTAGCCGATGTATACTGCAGCTACAGTGGTGTTCATAAGTTCTGCATAGGCATAGGATAAATTGATTTTTCAAGTTTTAAACGTTTTCTGTGGAATATCTTCGATGCTAATATGACATATTATATATGGTTTTGTTCAGAAAACAATTTTGCATTCTTTCCCTGTAATACTTGTAGCTTTTGAAGCAGTTTTGCCTGAAATTATTGCAATAATATGGGAATTGAAAGCACAACTAAATATTGTACAGCTTCAGATCCAAATTTAGCCAATCACAGATGAGGTTCTTGTGACCAATCATAACCTGGATATGGCAGCCAATCACATTCCATTACATTGCATACATCTACTGCTTAGTTTGCTTGTTTTATCTGTAAGTCTATCTAGTGAATCATACTGTAGAGCTTTATGATGGGAGCCTTCAGATTTTTGTCAGTGGAGGATCGTGTGCGAGTTGTGGTGCTACATGAAGAGGGTTATACTGGCCCCCAGATCGCAAGGAAGGTCGGCTGTAATCAGAGGACAGTTGTAAGAATTTTGCAGAAACATAAGCAGCTTGTAATTACCCAGGACAGGCCCAGAAAGTCAACTAAAAGGGAGGATAGAGTACTGCTAAGAACATCCCTTGCCAATGGAAAGCTCACCTCTCCTCTTCTGCGAGAATGGCAAGAAAAGTGCAATATTGAGGTAGCAACATCAACTGTTAGGAAGAGATGTTTGGAAACAGGATTGAGAGGGTGCAAGGCCTGAAAGAAGCCATTGATGACAGCCATACAAAGACAAAGGCGAAAACTGTGGGCATTGAAATATTCAAAATGGAGGAAGGAGGCCTGGGAAAAAGTGCTATTTAGTGATGAAAGCACTTTTTGCATTTTAGGAAATGATGGCAAGTCTTATGTGAGAAGGTTTCCTCATGAAGAGTACAAGCCAGAGTGTTTGAGCTGTGACACATCCGATGACAGTAATGGTCTTGGGCTGTATGGCAGCCAATGGTGCTGGAAGGCTTCATATTGTGGAGGGTTAATGCAAAAAAATACATGGACATCCTTAAGAAAATGCTGCCTTCTGCTCAACACCTGTTTTCAGGGGATTATATCTTCCAGGATGATAATGCTCCTTGTCACAGAGCTAAGACAGTAACGGAATGGAAAAAAAATGAACAAGGTGGCTACTACTGACTGGCCAGACCAGTCCCCGGACCTCAATCCAATTGAAAATTTGTGGCACAAGCTATCAATAGAGATATCTAAAAAACAGCCAAGGACCAAGAGAGAGTTGATTGAGGCTCCGATACAGGCCTGGAACCACATCATCACTCGTGAACATCTGCAGAAGCTTGTTCACTCAATGCCACAGAGATGCAAGTTGGTGCTCAAAAGCAAAGGCTGGCCAATAAAGTATTAGAAGCTAAAGATGCACTCAAAAGGCCCTTTTCAGGACTCTGAATTACATAAAAAATAATACGCAATCAAATTCACAAGTCTCCATACAATCTATCCAAGAGACAGTACAGAACCAGTCTAAGCAGCTATTTGCCCTTCAACAACACGTTGATGATCAGGAGAACAGAAATAGAAGGAACAATTTAAGAATTAGAGGCCTTCCTGAATCTATAGCTGCTCCTGACATCCCCGGCGTCCTCCGTTCCATTTTTAATAATTTGTTAAAGAAACCGCCGGGTGCCCCTCTAGAGCTCGATAGAGCACATAGGGCTCTACGTCCCCCAGATCCGGATGATCCCCGCCCAAGAGATGTGGTCTGTAGGGTGCATTTCTTTGCAGCAAAGGAGGCTATTCTACAGGCAGCCAGGAAGAAACCAAACTTGTCATACAATGGATCTGCCATCCGCATAATGCCAGATCTCTCCAGGCACACTCTAGCCCAACGGGCTACTTTGAAGCCCCTTCTGGATGTTTTGAAAGAAAAGGGACTTCCGTTCCAGTGGGGGTTCCCATTCTCCTTGGCGGTGCAAAAAGACTCTCAATGGCGGGTCCTGCGCTCCCCGGAGGACCTCCCGGCGTTCATCAGGAGCAAGGGCCTACCTACAATCTCTATAGCAGCCTGGCCGACTACTCTGCTTCAGACCTGGACCCCCAGGGAAAGGATCACATCCACCAGACCAACCCCATTCCCGGGGCCCAATAGGGGCCTGCCTCCAAGAGGAGAACGGGGCCGTGGGGCAGGACGCTCTCGATACCCGACATAGAGAAGCCCTGAGGCCGTGTGCGCCTTTATGACTTATTCTACACACAGTTATTTACAGTTATTTACAACTAAGTGACTTTCATCTGCTGCGTTTAAACCTATTCATTGCCCGTATTACATTAGCCATCAATTCCTTAGCCGGTGCTTATGGTTATCCTTAATGTTTTTAGTATATCCGGAGTTCTGTTTTTCTTTGCTATGTCTGACATCCTTTTTCCCCAAATAGGTTGGGATCCCCTGTCCTGCCAAGCAAAGGCGGATATGTTCCCTAGGAACGTTTGTTCGAATCTAGTTTATCATACAAGGTTTTGTGCTCTGATGTTCTCTTTATCTTCTTCTTTGCTATACTCTACTTCTTTCAACCCTCTTCCTCCTTCCTCTCTTGGCGGCCGGGCTGATCGTGTTCGATCCCCTTTCTCATTTATCTTTAATGTCACACTCTCTTATAGATGGCGGACCTGACTATTGCCTCTTTTAACGCCAGGGGCCTCAATGTTCCGGAGAAACGAACACAGATCCTGTACCACTTCCATAAACAGAAGGTGAGCATGGTTTGTTTCCAGGAGACCCACTTCAAACAAGGGCATGCCCCCATTTTCAAAAATAAGTATTATCAGACATGGGTATCCTCAGACAACCCAGATTCCCGATCTAAAGGGGTGGCGATAGCCATCCATAAATCCCTCCCACATCAAATCCTAAAACTTACGACTGATAGTCTTGGACAGAATATCATCCTCTCGCTGAAGGTAGGGGATCAAACACTCACAGTCATTAACGCATATGCCCCAAACCAAATGCAAGATAGCTTTGTCACCCGCCTGGTAGACGTTGCGGTCCCTCTGATACAGGGTACAGTAGTTCTATGTGGCGACCTCAATGTCACCCTCGACCCCACATTGGACAACTCCAGGGGGAAATCTAACATTGCTTACAGCACGATCAAACGTATCAAAAAAGCTGTATTGCGTATTCAACTGTTCGACACCTGGAGACTGAAACACCCGTCCGACAGAGATTATAGTTTCTATTCCCATACTCAAGACTCATACAGTCGCATAGACTATATACTTTTACAACATAACGCTCTCCCCTGGATTCGACACACTGGGATGGACAACATACTATGGTCGGACCATGCTCCGGTCTATTGTACAATTGAGATACCCTCCCTCCCGACCCCCAGGGGTTTGTGGCGGCTAAATGAGTCGTTGCTGCTGGATGAGCTCTGTGTTTCCGACGTTCAGACCTCTATCACGGGGTTCGTAGCAGACCACTTAACTGATGACACAGCCCCCACTTATAAGTGGGAAGCATTGAAATGTGTCATACGAGGTATTTTTATTAAGCATGGGTCCCGAATCAAAAAAGAACGGGCCCAAGATATAGTAACAGCCCTTCGTAGGGTCTCTGAACGTGAGCTTATCCACAAACGAGCACTATCGGCCACGAACTTACAGGCCCTTCTACAGGCCAGGATGGAGGTCAAAAAGTTGTTGGATTCCTCATATAAGCGCCTGATACAGGTAGGGAAAGGGAGGTTTTATGAGTTTGGAGATAAACCGGGCAGATTACTAGCCAACGCGTTGAGAGAGGGAAGAGCCCACACCCTTATACCTTGCATCAAGAACTCACGTGACGAGCTACTCTATGCCACCCCCGACATCTCCAACACGTTTCATGACTACTATTCCAAGCTATATAATTTACCTGTCGAACCCTCTGAGTCGAGTGCTGAATGCCCCTCAATGCCCTCACCCTTTAAGCGCCTTGGTAGCTCCACAATTGAGGACCTGGAAAGTCCATTTTTATTGAATGAATTGTTGATGGTGATCCGTGATATACCGGGTAATAAGAGTCCTGGACCTGACGGATTCCCCGCTAAATTTTATAAAGCCTTCTCGGAACAGTTAGCACCCTTAATGCTCCTCTCTTTCAACTCAATATCGGACTCGGTCCCTTTCCCGCCCCATTCAACCACTGCCCATATTTCTCTGATTTGTAAGGCTGGAAAGGACCCCACAATATGTAGCAGTTTCAGACCGATATCACTCCTTAATGTAGATTTAAAAATCTATGCCAAGCTTTTGGCAAATAGACTGGGCCCTTTGCTTCCTGACCTGATCCATCCAGACCAGGTCGGGTTTGTCCAGGGCAGAGAAGCTAGGGACAATACTATAAAGACCTTAGACCTAATCCAACACGCGCACACTAAAAAACTCTCCTTAATGTTGTTATCTTTGGATGCTGAGAAGGCCTTCAACAGAGTCTCATGGCAGTCACTTTCACAGACATTGGAGCATATGGGCCTGGGACCCATTTGCTCCTCTAAGATTATGGCTTTATATCACTCTCCAACTGCATACATTAAGATTAATGGCACTCTGTCGAGGCCCTTCCCCATCCGGAATGGGACCCGGCAAGGATGCCCCCTATCACCTTTATTATATGTATTAGTAATGGAACACTTACTGTCGGCCATTAGGGCTAACCCGGATATTCAGGGCATTCGGGTTGCCAACCGGGAACATAAATGTTCCGCGTTTGCCGATGATCTCCTTATTTATTTATGTAACCCTCTTACATCCCTCCCGTCCCTGCTAGTGGAGCTAAACCGCTTTAGTAAATGGTCCAACTTCAAAATCAATTTTGACAAGTCGGAGGCGCTGAATATCTCTCTGCCCCACACAATGGTAAACGCCCTAAAACCAAGCTTTCCCTTTAAATGGCCATCCCATGGTAGCATTGAATACCTGGGCATAAAGATTCCCTCCGACCTGACTAGGCTCTTTCAATTAAACTATCAAACTTCTCTGTCAAGACTCGAGGGAGACCTAGCCTCATGGCAAAAAGGCACTCTTTCGTGGTTTGGCAGGATTGGCGCTCTCAGGATGACCGCCCTGCCGCGATTGCTGTACCTGGTTCAGACGGTTCCGGTATATATCCCGGCAGCATATTGGGCCAAGATACAACGCATATTTAACCAATTTGTCTGGTCCAAAAAACGCGCTCGCTTGAGATGCAGCGTCTTAACCAGGACCAAAAACGTGGGGGAAACAGGTCTGCCCGATTGTAGGCGATATTATATGGCAGCCACTTATGCCAGGGTCTTGGACCTTTTGCACTGCTCTAGGTCTAAGCTCTGGGTCTGCCTGGCACAGGATCTGTGCCCTTTATCGACATCGACCTTGCCGTGGACCTAGCCCCTCCTCACCAACATAAAATTGAGATGTCCTATAGTACCAAACAAACACTACGAACGATACACTCTATATCATCACGCAACCTCATGATCCAGCCTAGGGGACCCTTTATGCCACTAACTGACAACCCGGAGTTTCTACCGGGAGCGTCGTCTAACAACTTTCTGGGACGCACAAAACTAAACCCCCTGAGATTAAACCAGGTAGCTTCGGGAGGATCCCTCCTTCCACTCCGGGAGATTGTAGAGAACAGCAACTTCAAACTGCCGTTCCACTTTGAATATGCCCAGCTCAAACATTTCATAACTAGAGATGAGCGAACCGGTCCCGGTTCGGCTCGAGGTCGGTTCGCCGAACGGAGGTCCCGTTCGAGTTCGGCTCATCGAACGTTCGACGAACCGAACTCGAACTGCATAGGAAACAATGGCAGGCAATCACAAACACAGTAAAACACCTAGAAAACACCCTCAAAGGTGTCCAAAAGGTGACAAACAACTCAAACACATGGGAAAGTGACAAGGACATATACTCATGTGAAAACAAAACAGCTGGACAAGGAAAAAGAGGAGGACACACAGATATAGGCATGGCACGCCATTCTAAAATCATGTAAAACACCGCAAGGTGACTCCAAGCGTAGTCTCCCTTTTTTTCCAAAAATTGGGCCCCACACACACCCACCCATTCAGTGGCAGCAGTTAGGCCCCAGTTGTACACTTCACAGCTAGATTTGCATCAAGCACATTCAAAAATACGCCATTCTTATCCGTCCCCAGGATGACACCGGGGTAGGTAGATAAAGTCTTTGCTGACCCATGACTTGTTCATCTTGGCTTCTTTTAAAAACAATGTAAGCAAGGGTTACTCCAAGCGGAGTCTCCCTTTTTTCCAAAAACTGGGCCACACAGACACCCACCCCATCAGTGGCAGCACTTGGGCCCTAGTTGCAAACAGGATGTTTTGATTTGCATCAAGCACATTCAAAAATACGCCATAATTAACCGTCCCCAGGATGACACCGGGGTAGGTAGCAAAGTCTTTCCTGATCCCAGCTCTGTTCATCTTGGCTTCTTTTAAAAACACAGCAAGCAAGGGTTACTCCAAGCGGAGTCTCCCTTTTTTCCAAAAATTGGGCCACACAGACACCCACCCCATCAGTGGCAGCACTTGGGCCCTAGTTGCAAACAGGATGTTTTGATTTACATCAAGCACATTCAAAAATACGCCATAATTAACCGTCCCCAGGATGACACCGGGGTAGGTAGCAAAGTCTTTCCTGATCCCAGCTCTGTTCATCTTGGCTTCTTTTAAAAACAATGTAAGCAAGGGTTACTCCACGCGGAGTCTCCCTTTTTTCCAAAAATTGGGCCACACAGACACCCACCCCATCAGTGGCAGCACTTGGGCCCTAGTTGCAAACAGGATGTTTTGATTTGCATCAAGCACATTCAAAAATACGCCATTCTTATCCGTCCCCAGGATGACACCGGGGTAGGTAGCAAAGTCTTTCCTGATCCCAGCTCTGTTCATCTTGGCTTCTTTTAATTAAAAACAATGTAAGCAAGGGTTACTCCAAGCGGAGTCTCCCTTTTTTCCAAAAATTGGGCCACACAGACACCCACCCCATCAGTGGCAGCACTTGGGCCCTAGTTGCAAACAGGATGTTTTGATTTGCATCAAGCACATTCAAAAATACGCCATTCTTATCCGTCCCCAGGATGACACCGGGGTAGGTAGCAAAGTCTTTCCTGATCCCAGCTCTGTTCATCTTGGCTTCTTTTAAAAACAATGTAAGCAAGGGTTACTCCAAGCGGAGTCTCCCTTTTTTCCAAAAATTGGGCCACACAGACACCCACCCCATCAGTGGCAGCACTTGGGCCCTAGTTGCAAACAGGATGTTTTGATTTGCATCAAGCACATTCAAAAATACGCCATTCTTAACCGTCCCCAGGATGACACCGGGGTAGGTAGCAAAGTCTTTCCTGATCCCAGCTCTGTTCATCTTGGCTTCTTTTAAAAACACAGCAAGCAAGGGTTACTCCAAGCGGAGTCTCCCTTTTTTCCAAAAATTGGGCCACACAGACACCCACCCCATCAGTGGCAGCACTTGGGCCCTAGTTGCAAACAGGATGTTTTGATTTGCATCAAGCACATTCAAAAATACGCCATTCTTATCCGTCCCCAGGATGACACCGGGGTAGGTAGCAAAGTCTTTCCTGATCCCAGCTCTGTTCATCTTGGCTTCTTTTAAAAACAATGTAAGCAAGGGTTACTCCAAGCGGAGTCTCCCTTTTTTCCAAAAATTGGGCCACACAGACACCCACCCCATCAGTGGCAGCACTTGGGCCCTAGTTGCAAACAGGATGTTTTGATTTGCATCAAGCACATTCAAAAATACGCCATTCTTATCCGTCCCCAGGATGACACCGGGGTAGGTAGCAAAGTCTTTCCTGATCCCAGCTCTGTTCATCTTGGCTTCTTTTAAAAACAATGTAAGCAAGGGTTACTCCAAGCAGAGTCTCCCTTTTTTTCCAAAAATTGTGCCCCAAACACACCCACCCATTCAGTGGCAGCACTTGTGCCCTAGTTGTACACTTCATAGCTAGATTTGCATCAAGCACATTCAAAATCAACAAGCATTTACTCTCCCCAGGATGACACAGGGGTAGTAAATTCCTTCTGGATCCATGACTTGTTCATTTTGATGAACGTCAGTCTGTCCACATTGTCACTGGACAGACGCGTGCGCTTATCTGTCAGCACACACCCAGCAGCACTGAATACACGTTCAGAGACAACGCTGGCAGCTGGACACGACAAAATCTCCAAGGCGTAAGTTGCGAGCTCTGGCCATTTTTCTAGGTTTGAAGCCCAAAAGGAGCAAGGCTCCAGTTGCAAAGTCATGGCATCGATGTTCATTTGGAGATACTCCTGTATCATCCTCTCCAGCCGTTGAGTATGTGTCAGACTTGTTGTCTCTGGTGGCCTTGCAAAAGAGGGTCTAAAAAAATTATGAAAAGATTCCATAAAATTGCTGTTACCAGCACCAGATACGGTCCTACTGGTACGGGTAGACTGTTGAAGATGACGAGACCGTCCCATGTTTGTCAAGTTACAACTGGGAGATTCCCTCCCTGCACCTGCACGGTTGTTTGGTGGAAAAGCCGAGCTAAGATCGAGTAACAGCTTCTGCTGATACTCCTGCATACGTGCGTCCCTTTCTATGGCTGGAATTATGTCACAAAATTTGGACTTGTACCGGGGATCTAATAGTGTGGCAATCCAGTAGTCATCATCACTTCTAATTTTGACAATACGACTGTCATGTTGGAGGTAGTGCAACAAAAAGGCACTCATGTGTCTTGCGCAGCCATGCGGACCAAGTCCACGCTGTGTTTGTGGCATAGAGGTGCTACCCGTTCTTTCTTCCTCTGACATCTCCCCCCAACCTCTTTCAACTGAAATTTGACCAAGGTCTCCCTCATCCGCTGAGTCTTCCATGTCCATGGACAGTTCGTCCTCCATTTCTTCATGTTCTCCTGCACCTTGCTCAACATTTCGCCTGCTACTATGCGCCCTTGTCGATCCCTGTTCCCCATGGTCCCATGCCTGCTGCGTTGGTGATGATGAACGTCTGGACCTTGGTGATGTTGTTGTCCCTTGCGCATATGAATCCTCCTGTAGTTCCTCCCCTTCATGTTGTCCCACCCCCTGACTCCGAATAGTGTTTAGCGTGTGCTCCAGCATGTAAATGACTGGAATCGTCATGCTGATAATGGCATTGTCAGCGCTAAACATATTCGTCGCCATGTCGAAACTGTGCAGAAGGGTGCATAGGTCCTTGATCTGAGACCACTCCATCAGGGTGATCTGCCCCACCTCTGCATCTCGTTGGCCCAGGCTATACGTCATGACGTATTGCACCAGGGCTCTGCGGTGCTGCCACAGTCGCTGTAACATGTGGAGAGTTGAATTCCAGCGTGTCGCCACATCGCATTTCAGGCGATGAACCGGCAGGCCGAAAGACTTCTGGAGCGATGCAAGTTGCTCTGCTGCGGCGCTTGAACGGCGGAAGTGAGCAGACAGTTTTCGTGCCCTGTTCAGAAGGCCATCTAGGCCGGGATAGTGTGTTAAAAATTGCTGGACGACAAGGTTCAACACGTGAGCCATACAAGGTACGTGTGTCACCTTGCCCAGGCGAAGGGCCGCACCCAGGTTTGCAGCATTGTCGCACACGGCCTTACCAGGCTGCAGGTTGAGTGGAGACAACCATTTATTAAACTCGGACCGCAGAGCTGACCATAACTCCTCAGCTGTGTGACTCTTATTCCCAAGACATGTCAAGCTAAAGACCGCCTGATGCCGTTGCGCTCTGCTGCCAGAATAGTAATGAGGCGTGCGTGATTCCTTCTGCGCAGTGAGAACGCTGGTGGCCTGACCAGGCAGGCTTGGGGCGGAGGTGGAGGACCCAGATGAGGTGGAGGATGCAGAAGCTGTGGCGGAACTTGGACAAACAGAGGATTGACACACAAGTCGTGGGGACGGCAAGACTTGTGCAGCAGACCCTTCACCATCTATCACCATAGTTACCCAGTGCCCAGTCAGCGACATGTAACGTCCCTGTCCATGCTTACTGGTCCAAGTATCGGTGGTGAAATGCACCCGTTCACACACAGAGTTTCTCAAGGAAGCGGTGATGTTGTGTGCGACATGCTGGTGTAGCGCGGGCACACCTTTCTTAGAGAAGTAGTGGCGACTAGGCATCTGGTACTGGGGCACAGCGACAGACATAAGGTCTCTAAAATCCTGTGTGTCCACTAGGCAGAAAGGCAGCATTTCTGTAGCCAACAGCTTACAGAGGGATAGAGTCAACCTCTTAGCTTTGTCATGGGTCGGAGGAAGTGGCCTTTTATTTGACCACATCTGAGGGACAGAGATCTGGCTGCTGTGTGTAGACGGTGTTGAGTAGGGTGCCCCTGGAAAAATGCAGGTTTGTGAGGAAAGTGCAGGCGGAGACATGATGTTGCCTTCATCCAACGTTGGTGCTATCGATGTCTGAGAGAGCTGTACACACTCACTTGTTTCCCCTTCCAAACCAACTGACGACCTACCAAGCAAACTGCCTGTAGCGGTTACAGTGGTGGAAGTTGTGGGTGGAAAAACAGGTGTGACAGCTGTCCCCACAGTCCTAGAAGATGAAGATCGCGCGGATGCACTGGAAGGGGCGGGCGGTGGATGGTTCGCTCCGCTAGGCCGCATTGCAGCACAGTGAGCTTCCCACCGGGACCTATGATATTTATTCATGTGACGATTCATGGAAGAAGTTGTCAAACAGCTGAGGTTTTGACCTCTACTAAGAGAATTATGACAAATTTTACATATCACATGATTTGGGCGATCTTTTTCTATGTCAAAAAAGGACCAGGCTAGGCAAGGCTTAGAGGCCATGCGACCTGTTGATCCACCCCGAATAATGCTCATAGGCTGAGTGGTGGCTGAGGATGCAGTTGTAGACGTGCTACCAGTGCTCCGACTCTGTCCAGGAAGGCGCAAGGTAACTTCGTCGTCGGTTGCATCCTCCTCCACCGCCTCTGTTGACCTCCTCGAGTGCCTGACTGGGGGTTGACAGTAGGTGGGATCTAGAACTTCATCATCAATTGTTGTGTTTGCACTCCCCTCCCCCTCAGACCGAGCCTCTTCTTGCCCTGACCGAATATTTAAGTTGTCATCCCAATCGGGTATCTGCGTCTCATCTTCATCAGTATGTTCCTCATTGTCTATAACCACAGGTGTTACAGTTTGTGACAAAGGGTCAACATTATGCTCAGAAACTTGTTCCTCACGGCCTGAATCCGAGTCACAAAGGTTCTGGGCATCACTGCAGACCATTTCCTGTTCTGTACTCACTGTAGCTTGGGAGCAGACCTCTGATTCCCAGGCTATAGTGTGACTGAACAGCTCTGCAGACTCAGCCATCTCAGTTCCACCATACTGTGCAGGGCTGATGGAGACTTCAGAGCTGGGAGAAATCAAGTGTGATTGGGATGACAACTCAGAGGACTGATGTTTTTTGGATGCGGTACTTGAAGTGGCTGAGAGGGCACTTGTTGGACCACTTGAGATCCATTCAAGCATTTTCCTTTTTTGCCCATCATCTACCTTTCTTCCTGTTGTTCGTGTCCGTAAAAAAGGGAGCACATCGGATTGTCCACGGTAAGTAGTAGACATCTTACTTTTGCTGGTAGATGGTCTATCTTCAGCAGATGATAATGGAGCTTTGCCACCTTCCCCACAGACAAAACCTTTTTTGCCTTTTCCACCACGCCTCTTCCCCTTTCCACCAGCATCTGTCATTTTGCCACTCATGTTGATTGCGACAAGATTGTGGACTGAAAATGTGGTAGTAAAAATTGAGAGGTGGTGAAGATTGCAGTGGTGGTCTAGCTTTATTAACAGCAGAATAATAAAGAATAAATATCCCTGACAATGCAACTACGGCCCTTAAACTAGCAGCAAAAAATGCTACTATAATGGCTTAGTTATGAGTTGGAGTGTGCAACGCAGGCAGATGCGCTCTGCAAATGTCTTGGCACTAGTGGGACTATAGCAAAGTCCAATAGCCACGTATAGGATGCCACTAGGTACACTGAGTGTTTGCTAGTATAATGGCTTAGTTATGATTTGGAGTGTGCAACGCAGGCAGATGCGCTCTGCAAATGTCTTTGCACTAGTGGGACTATAGCAAAGTCCAATAGCCACGTATAGGATGCCACTAGGTACACTGAGTGTTTGCTAGTATAATGGCTTAGTTATGAGTTGGAGTGTGCAACGCAGGCAGATGCGCTCTGCAAATGTCTTTGCACTAGTGGGCCTATAGCAAAGTCCAATAGCCACATATAGGATGCCACTAGGTACACTGAGTGTTTGCTAGTATAATGGCTTAGTTATGAGTTGGAGTGTGCAACGCAGCCAGATGCGCTCTGCAAATGTCTTTGCACTAGTGGGACTATAGCAAAGTCCAATAGCCACGTATAGGATGCCACTAGGTACACTGAGTGTTTGCTAGTATAATGGCTTAGTTATGAGTTGGAGTGTGCAACGCAGGCAGATGCGCTCTGCAAATGTCTTTGCACTAGTGGGACTATAGCAAAGTCCAATAGCCACGTATAGGATGCCACTAGGTACACTGAGTGTTTGCTAGTATAATGGCTTAGTTATGAGTTGGAGTGTGCAACGCAGGCAGATGCGCTCTGCAAATGTCTTTGCACTAGTGGGACTATAGCAAAGTCCAATAGCCACGTATAGGATGCCACTAGGTACACTGAGTGTTTGCTAGTATAATGGCTTAGTTATGAGTTGGAGTGTGCAACGCAGGCAGATGCGCTCTGCAAATGTCTTGGCACTAGTGGGACTATAGCAAAGTCCAATAGCCACGTATAGGATGCCACTAGGTACACTGAGTGTTTGCTAGTATAATGGCTTAGTTATGAGTTGGAGTGTGCAACGCAGGCAGATGCGCTCTGCAAATGTCTTTGCACTAGTGGGACTATAGCAAAGTCCAATAGCCACGTATAGGATGCCACTAGGTACACTGAGTGTTTGCTAGTATAATGGCTTAGTTATAAGTTGGAGTGTGCAACGCAGGCAGATGCGCTCTGCAAATGTCTTGGCACTAGTGGGACTATAGCAAAGTCCAATAGCCACGTATAGGATGCCACTAGGTACACTGAGTGTTTGCTAGTAAAATTGCTTAGTTTAAAAAAGTTGGAGTGTGCAATGCAGGCAGACGTGCTCTGCAAATGTCTTTGCACTAGTGGGACTATAGCAAAGTCCAATAGCCACGTTTAGGATGCCACTAGGTACACTGAGTGTTTGCTAGTATAATGGCTTAGTTATGAGTTGGAGTGTGCAACGCAGGCAGATGCGCTCTGCAAATGTCTTTGCACTAGTGGGACTATAGCAAAGTCCAATAGCCACGTATAGGATGCCACTAGGTACACTGAGTGTTTGCTAGTATAATGGCTTAGTTATGAGTTGGAGTGTGCAACGCAGGCAGATGCGCTCTGCAAATGTCTTTGCACTAGTGGGACTATAGCAAAGTCCAATAGTCACGTATAGGATGCCACTAGGTACACTGAGTGTTTGCTAGTATAATGGCTTAGTTATGAGTTGGAGTGTGCAACGCAGGCAGATGCGCTCTGCAAATGTCTTTGCACTAGTGGGACTATAGCAAAGTCCAATAGCCACGTATAGGATGCCACTAGGTACACTGAGTGTTTGCTAGTATAATGGCTTAGTTATGAGTTGGAGTGTGCAACGCAGGCAGATGCGCTCTGCAAATGTCTTTGCACTAGTGGGACTATAGCAAAGTCCAATAGCCACGTATAGGATGCCACTAGGTACACTGAGTGTTTGCTAGTATAATGGCTTAGTTATGAGTTGGAGTGTGCAACGCAGGCAGATGCGCTCTGCAAATGTCTTTGCACTAGTGGGACTATAGCAAAGTCCAATAGCCACGTATAGGATGCCACTAGGTACACTGAGTGTTTGCTAGTATAATGGCTTAGTTATGAGTTGGAGTGTGCAACGCAGGCAGATGCGCTCTGAAAATGTCTTTGCACTAGTGGGACTATAGCAAAGTCCAATAGCCACGTATAGGATGCCACTAGGTACACTGATTGTTTGTTAGTATAATGGCTTAGTTATGAGTTGGAGTGTGCAACGCAGGCAGATGCGCTCTGCAAATGTCTTTGCACTAGTGGGACTATAGCAAAGTCCAATAGCCACGTATAGGATGCCACTAGGTACACTGAGTGTTTGCTAGTATAATGGCTTAGTTATGAGTTGGAGTGTGCAACGCAGGCAGATACGCTCTGCAAATGTCTTTGCACTAGTGGGACTATAGCAAAGTCCAATAGTCACGTATAGGATGCCACTAGGTACACTGAGTGTTTGCTAGTATAATGGCTTAGTTATGAGTTGGAGTGTGCAACGCAGGCAGATGCGCTCTGCAAATGTCTTTGCACTAGTGGGCCTATAGCAAAGTCCAATAGCCACGTATAGGATGCCACTAGGTACACTGAGTGTTTGCTAGTATAATGGCTTAGTTATGAGTTGGAGTGTGCAACGCAGGCAGATGCGCTCTGCAAATGTCTTTGCACTAGTGGGACTATAGCAAAGTCCAATAGCCACGTATAGGATGCCACTAGGTACACTGAGTGTTTGCTAGTATAATGGCTTAGTTATGAGTTGGAGTGTGCAACGCAGGCAGATGCGCTCTGCAAATGTCTTTGCACTAGTGGGACTATAGCAAAGTCCAATAGCCACGTATAGGATGCCACTAGGTACACTGAGTGTTTGCTAGTATAATGGCTTAGTTATGAGTTGGAGTGTGCAACGCAGGCAGATGCGCTCTGCAAATGTCTTTGCACTAGTGGGACTATAGCAAAGTCCAATAGCCACGTATAGGATGCCACTAGGTACACTGAGTGTTTGCTAGTATAATGGCTTAGTTATGAGTTGGAGTGTGCAACGCAGGCAGATGCGCTCTGCAAATGTCTTTGCACTAGTGGGACTATAGCAAAGTCCAATAGCCACGTATAGGATGCCACTAGGTACACTGAGTGTTTGCTAGTATAATGGCTTAGTTATGAGTTGGAGTGTGCAACGCAGGCAGATGCGCTCTGCAAATGTCTTTGCACTAGTGGGACTATAGCAAAGTCCAATAGCCACGTATAGGATGCCACTAGGTACACTGAGTGTTTGCTAGTATAATGGCTTAGTTATGAGTTGGAGTGTGCAACGCAGGCAGATGCGCTCTGAAAATGTCTTTGCACTAGTGGGACTATAGCAAAGTCCAATAGCCACGTATAGGATGCCACTAGGTACACTGAGTGTTTGCTAGTATAATGGCTTAGTTATGAGTTGGAGTGTGCAACGCAGGCAGATGCGCTCTGCAAATGTCTTTGCACTAGTGGGACTATAGCATAGTCCAATAGCCACGTATAGGATGCCACTAGGTACACTGAGTGTTTGCTAGTATAATGGCTTAGTTATGAGTTGGAGTGTGCAACGCAGGCAGATGCGCTCTGCAAATGTCTTTGCACTAGTGGGACTATAGCAAAGTCCAATAGCCACGTATAGGATGCCACTAGGTACACTGAGTGTTTGCTAGTATAATGGCTTAGTTATGAGTTGGAGTGTGCAACGCAGGCAGATGCGCTCTGAAAATGTCTTTGCACTAGTGGTACTATAGCAAAGTCCAATAGCCACGTATAGGATGCCACTAGGTACACTGAGTGTTTGCTAGTATAATGGCTTAGTTATGAGTTGGAGTGTGCAACGCAGGCAGATGCGCTCTGCAAATGTCTTTGCACTAGTGGGACTATAGCAAAGTCCAATAGCCACGTATAGGATGCCACTAGGTACACTGAGTGTTTGCTAGTATAATGGCTTAGTTATGAGTTGGAGTGTGCAACGCAGGCAGATGCGCTCTGCAAATGTCTTTGCACTAGTGGGACTATAGCAAAGTCCAATAGCCACATATAGGATGCCACTAGGTACACTGAGTGTTTGCTAGTATAATGGCTTAGTTATGAGTTGGAGTGTGCAACGCAGGCAGATGCGCTCTGCAAATGTCTTTGCACTAGTGGGACTATAGCAAAGTCCAATAGCTACGTATAGGATGCCACTAGGTACACTGAGTGTTTGCTAGTATAATGGCTTAGTTATGAGTTGGAGTGTGCAACGCAGGCAGATGCGCTCTGCAAATGTCTTTGCACTAGTGGGACTATAGCAAAGTCCAATAGCCACGTATAGGATGCCACTAGGTACACTGAGTGTTTGCTAGTATAATGGCTTAGTTATGAGTTGGAGTGTGCAACGCAGGCAGATGCGCTCTGCAAATGTCTTTGCACTAGTGGGACTATAGCAAAGTCCAATAGCCACGTATAGGATGCCACTAGGTACACTGAGTGTTTGCTAGTATAATGGCTTAGTTATGAGTTGGAGTGTGCAACGCAGACAGATGCGCTCTGCAAATGTCTTTGCACTAGTGGGACTATAGCAAAGTCCAATAGCCACGTATAGGATGCCACTAGGTACACTGAGTGTTTGCTAGTATAATGGCTTAGTTATGAGTTGGAGTGTGCAACGCAGGCAGACGTGCTCTGCAAATGTCTTTGCACTAGTGGGACTATAGCAAAGTCCAATAGCCACGTATAGGATGCCACTAGGTACACTGAGTGTTTGCTAGTATAATGGCTTAGTTATGAGTTGGAGTGTGCAACGCAGGCAGATGCGCTCTGCAAATGTCTTTGCACTAGTGGGACTATAGCAAAGTCCAATAGCCACGTATAGGATGCCACTAGGTACACTGAGTGTTTGCTAGTATAATGGCTTAGTTATGAGTTGGAGTGTGCAACGCAGGCAGATGCGCTCTGAAAATGTCTTTGCACTAGTGGGACTATAGCAAAGTCCAATAGCCACGTATAGGATGCCACTAGGTACACTGAGTGTTTGCTAGTATAATGGCTTAGTTATGAGTTGGAGTGTGCAACGCAGGCAGATGCGCTCTGCAAATGTCTTTGCACTAGTGGGACTATAGCAAAGTCCAATAGCCACGTATAGGATGCCACTAGGTACACTGAGTGTTTGCTAGTATAATGGCTTAGTTATGAGTTGGAGTGTGCAACGCAGGCAGATGCGCTCTGCAAATGTCTTTTCACTAGTGGGACTATAGCAAAGTCCAATAGCCACGTATAGGATGCCACTAGGTACACTGAGTGTTTGCTAGTATAATGGCTTAGTTATGAGTTGGAGTGTGCAACGCAGGCAGATGCGCTCTGCAAATGTCTTTGCACTAGTGGGACTATAGCAAAGTCCAATAGCCACGTATAGGATGCCACTAGGTACACTGAGTGTTTGCTAGTATAATGGCTTAGTTATGAGTTGGAGTGTGCAACGCAGGCAGATGCGCTCTGCAAATGTCTTGGCACTAGTGGGACTATAGCAAAGTCCAATAGCCACGTATAGGATGCCACTAGGTACACTGAGTGTTTGCTAGTATAATGGCTTAGTTATGAGTTGGAGTGTGCAACGCAGGCAGATGCGCCCTGCAAATGTCTTTGCACTAGTGGGACTATAGCAAAGTCCAATAGCCACGTATAGGATGCCACTAGGTACACTGAGTGTTTGCTAGTATAATGGCTTAGTTATGAGTTGGAGTGTGCAACGCAGGCAGATGCGCTCTGCAAATGTCTTGGCACTAGTGGGACTATAGCAAAGTCCAATAGCCACGTATAGGATGCCACTAGGTACACTGAGTGTTTGCTAGTATAATGGCTTAGTTATGAGTTGGAGTGTGCAACGCAGGCAGATGCGCTCTGCAAATGTCTTTGCACTAGTGGGACTATAGCAAAGTCCAATAGCCACGTATAGGATGCCACTAGGTACACTGAGTGTTTGCTAGTATAATGGCTTAGTTATGAGTTGGAGTGTGCAACGCAGGCAGATGCGCTCTGCAAATGTCTTTGCACTAGTGGGACTATAGCAAAGTCCAATAGCCACGTATAGGATGCCACTAGGTACACTGAGTGTTTGCTAGTATAATGGCTTAGTTATGAGTTGGAGTGTGCAACGCAGGAGATGCGCTCTGCAAATGTCTTTGCACTAGTGGGACTATAGCAAAGTCCAATAGCCACGTATAGGATGCCACTAGGTACACTGAGTGTTTGCTAGTAAAATTGCTTAGTTTAAAAAAGTTGGCGTGTGCAATGCAGGCAGACGTGCTCTGCAAATGTCTTTGCACTAGTGGGACTATAGCAAAGTCCAATAGCCACAGATAGGATGCCACTAGGTACACTGAGTGTTTGCTAGTATAATGGCTTAGTTATGAGTTGGAGTGTGCAACGCAGGCAGATGCGCTCTGCAAATGTCTTTGCACTAGTGGGACTATAGCAAAGTCCAATAGCCACGTATAGGATGCCACTAGGTACACTGAGTGTTTGCTAGTATAATGGCTTAGTTATGAGTTGGAGTGTGCAACGCAGGCAGATGCGCTCTTCAAATGTCTTTGCACTAGTGGGACTATAGCAAAGTCCAATAGCCACGTATAGGATGCCACTAGGTACACTGAGTGTTTGCTAGTATAATGGCTTAGTTATGAGTTGGAGTGTGCAACGCAGGCAGATGCGCTCTGCAAATGTCTTTGCACTAGTGGGACTATAGCAAAGTCCAATAGCCACGTATAGGATGCCACTAGGTACACTGAGTGTTTGCTAGTATAATGGCTTAGTTATGAGTTGGAGTGTGCAACGCAGGAGATGCGCTCTGCAAATGTCTTTGCACTAGTGGGACTATAGCAAAGTCCAATAGCCACGTATAGGATGCCACTAGGTACACTGAGTGTTTGCTAGTAAAATTGCTTAGTTTAAAAAAGTTGGCGTGTGCAATGCAGGCAGACGTGCTCTGCAAATGTCTTTGCACTAGTGGGACTATAGCAAAGTCCAATAGCCACAGATAGGATGCCACTAGGTACACTGAGTGTTTGCTAGTATAATGGCTTAGTTATAATGAGTTGGAGTGTGCAGAGGACAAGAGGGTACAGTGGCAGGATTGTGGTGCTCTGGGTAGAGGAATGGAAGCCTGCCTTTCTATTCCCTCCTAATGGTGAAATGCAGGGAGGAAATCCCTGACCTTGGCTACACAGACGCTGGCGCTGTTTTCAGGACCTGTCACCTATGGCTCTCTGACCCTGCCGGTTTGAGCCCTTAAAAGGACTGCTATAAAGTGCTCTCCCTAAGCTGTCTAACGCTGTGTATGCAGCGCATACAGCTGTTTCGGCTATAGGACTCAGGAGGACGGAGCTGCGACAGTGATGTCTGACACCAAAGACGCAGAAGGCAGATAATGGCGTCCTGGAAGAAAATGTCCGGTTTTATAATGCAGGGACATGTGACATGGACATCCTATCACACATGCCGTTGCTTCTCTGGCTCAAAGTCCACTTAGCTGTGTGTGTGTCTGGGATTGGCTGACATGCTGGCCCGCCCCACAAGACGCGCGCGCTTAGGGAAGGAAGACAAGAAAAAAAAAAAAAATGGCGATCGCCATTATACAAACAGCAGTGATCTGAAGGCGCTGTGCCCGCACAGTATACACTGAAATGTCATAATAGTGTGATTCACAGAGTGACTTACACTATTACAGCAGAAACCAAGCTAGGATTTAGCTGTTTTTTTGCTGCTAGAACCGTTCTTGAACGTTTCTAGAACTATCAAGCTTTTGCAAAAAGCTCGAGTTCTAGTTCGATCTAGAACATGCCCCAAAATCACTCGAACCTAGAACTGGAGAACCACGAACCACGAACCGCGCTCAACTCTATTCATAACCTCCCAGGACATTGACATAGCCCACCACTTGCCCCAAACGCCTTTTGAAAACCTTTGTAGTGGGTCCTCTGATGCACGCCATGCAATCTCAAAGGTGTACAAATGTATGACAAACGCGGCGGAGACGTCTCCCCCCCGCTTCTGTGCGGCATGGGAGGTGGAGCTCGGCCAGACTTTCCCTGGGAATCAGTGGAAACGTTGTTTCCGTTTGACCCACAGGTCCGTGGTGGCCACCAGCATGCAAGAAACCAGCTATAAAATACTTTCTAGATGGTATAGGGTCCCAGCATCTCTTCATGCATGGTATCCCGAAATTCCTGACACGTGCTGGCGCTGTGGAGGGCAGGGGGGCACTATGTCGCATATCTGGTGGTACTGCCCGAGCTTGTTGGCCTTTTGGAATAAAATACTGGTGGCCATTCATGAGGTCACCGGGGTTGTGGTCCCGAGTCGCCCAGAGGCGGTATTATTGTACATCTTTAATGTATCCGAAAAGGTCTATAAACATTCTATCCTAGGCCATCTTCTCCAGGCAGCCAAGACAGTGATCCCACGACGATGGAAGGACTCTGCTCCCCCTTCGTTGGAAGAGTGGGTAATGGAGGTAAATGTGATCCACCGTATGGAGGTGGTGATGGCCCAGTCACGCGGGCAGACAGTGGAGACAGCCACCAAATGGTTCCAGTGGGAATCTTTTCTGTCTAGTAAAAAATTCTTGGATCTAATGTATTTCCTGAAGAACAAGCACCCCGGCCCCCTCTCTTCTTCAGACGACATACACCATCTTTTCGAATGGTCTTGGTCCAGCGGACAGTGTATTAGCCCCGGTCACCGCGCTCTACTTTCTATTTTTCCTCCTTTCTCTCCGACTTACGCTATCTTTCCTACATCTCATGACTGCTACTCTCCTCTGTCTTTCCTCTCTGTGTTACTGGTTTCTACGGTTTAAAATGAGGATCCATGTGTCACCGCAATGACTTATAATCCATTATGACTCCTATGACAGTTTAATATTGTCCAGATGTTTGATGAAAACTATCAATCATTACATGGTCCCATGCTCTTTTACTGTATGCTTATGAAAATTCAATAAAATTTTAAATTGGAAAAAAAAATAATACATCTTAAAAAGTAAAATTTAAGTCTGTGTGAACTTGCATTGGACGTTAATGAACTTAGAAACCTGTTCACCATTCTACACACTGTACTGGTGTAGGTATGGTTATGCTGTAAAAAAAATATCAAAAATGCACATATCATAACAATCTATACACTTGGGACATTCAAAAATGAGTATGGCATACAATGAGGGATTACAAAAACATATATGTTCCACCAGTTTCACTGTAGAGATGCAAAAGTATGAAATATATAGTTTTCTTTAAGCCTATGCAGGACTTATGAACACCACTGTACATGTGCAGAGAGCAGGGAGCCGGCACTGGCAGCGTGAGAGCGGCGGACGCTGGTAACGAAGGTAAATATCGGGTAACCAGGGAAAGGTCTTCCCCTGGTTACCCGATGTTTACCCTGGTTACAGCTTACCGCAGCTGCCAGATGCCGACTCCTGCTCCCTGCTCGCTTCATTTAGTCGCTCTCTCGCTGTCACACACAGCGATGTGTGCGTCACAGCGGGAGAGCGACGACCAAAAAATGAAGCTGGAGATTCAGCAACGACAGGTGACCTCACTGCAGGGGCCAGGTCGTTGCTGGATATCACACACAGCGACAGCGACAGGACGTCGCTGCAACGTCACAGAAAATTGTGACGTAGCAGCGACGTCGGTGTCATCGTCGCTGTGTGTGACACCACCCTAAGTCCTAGGTTAATCATGGCAGGTGTCTATGAGACACCCCCCGTGACTAACCTTTAAGTGAAAGTAAATAAACACATACACCTGAAAAAATCCTTTATTTTGAGTAAAAGACAAAAAAACAACCTCTTTCACCACTTTATTAAAATCTCCAAATACCCCTCCAGGTCCGGCGTAATCCATACGAGGTTCCACGATGCATCCAGATCTGCTACATGAAGGTGACAGGAGTGGCCACATACCACGACCGCTCTCTGTAAGCTCCACGCAGCAACTGAAGTGAGTTGCACTGTCAGCGATGACGTCACTCAGGTTACCCGCGGCCACAGCTCTCTGGTGGAGGACTGCAGCTGGCTGCGGGTAACCTGAGTGATGGCACCACTGATCGCGTGGCTCATTTCAGTCACTCAGGGAATTTCTGCGGCACACACACAGAGCCGTGAGATGACAATGAAGTCGGGTGAAGTTCATCCAAATTAATTCTAATCACGTGGTTCTGTCTTGCAGCCAGCCATGCTCTATGCTCTGCTTGCTGTCAACAAATAGAAAAATCCCCCGTCATCTCTGCTTACTGTCATTGAATGGAAATATTCCCCAATACGTCTGCTTGCTGTCAGTGAATGGAAACATTCCCCACCATCTCTGCTTGCTGTCAATAAATAGAAACATTCCCCATCATTTCTGCTTGCTGTCATTGAATGGAAACATTCCCTATCATCTCTGCTTGCTCTCAGTGAATGGAAACATTCCCCACCATCTCTGCTTGCTGTCAATAAATAGAAACATTCTCCATCATCTCTGCTTGCTGACATTGAATGGAAACATTCCCCAACACATCAGCTTGCTGTCAGTGAGTGGAAACATTTGCCATTATCTCTGCTTGCTGTTAGTGAGTGGAAATGAGGTCCGAGGTGACATGCGGCAAGGAGGGGTGATCCGTAGTGCTGTGCTGCTCAGGCTGCAGATCATCTCTCCCAGCCACATGCACTCACTTCAGACCTGCGCCCCCGGCAGGATGTCCTGTCAGCGATCACAGCACGAGCAGCGGACTGAGGCCCGAAGTGAGTACACGTGAGGAGGATGGCTGAGCGGCAGTAATGTAAGCTGCGGAGCAGGGGGAGGGGGGATGAATGGCAATGTGGGACGGTGGCTGAACGGCAATGTAGGACGGGGGCTTACTGGCAATGTAGAACGGGGGCTGAACGGCAATGTAGGATGGGGCTGAACGGCAATGAAGGATGGAGGCTGAACGGCAATGTAGGACGGGGGCTGAACGGCAATGTAGGATAACGGCTGAATGGCAATGTAGGACGGGGCTTAATGGCAATGTAGGATGGGGGCTAAATGGCAGAGTGGGGGAGGGGTGCATGGCAGAGTGGGGTGCAACTGTGCCCATACTGTTTCTGCCTTTTCACATTCATTTCAGCCTTTTCCTCAGTCACCACAGCTCGCCTTTAGGTCCAACATGAAATTATTCGGGTTTCCCATAGACTTACATTACACATCGAACATTCGCGAATAGTCGAAAAGTGGCAACCTATTTGTCGGATATTCACGAAGTCGGATATTTTGGTATTCGATCATCCGTAGTAATAGATACTCTCCCACTCTCTGTCATCTAATGTCCCATGACGACCATCTATTCTTATGGAACTTCGTTCTGAGAATGTTCTCAGGATGAGGATCCATAATTCACTGTCGGTCAACGGCAGGCCCAGAATATCTCATGTGCATACCTACTGCTGATCAGGAGGGAACTATGGAGCCTCATTTTGAAAATGTACTCAGAAAGATTATCCATAGGTCACTGCCGGTCAGCGGCAGGCAGGAAATTTGTCACAATATGCAAATTACAAAAAAAGATACTTAGTCAACCCTATGTTCTTTTCTTTCTCCCTCTCATTAACCCAGTACTTATTGGTGTTTATTAATGATATATCCAGGCAATATATTGAATTTGGAGAGTTGAATCTGTATATTCCATAGACCTAAGGTGACATGGACTCTTGTTCCCATGGAGTTGTTTGAGTTCCATCAAACCATAGAGAATGGGGATGATACAGTTAATTCTAATCAGAAGTGACATGAACATGGTGTGTCTCGTGACAGGTAATGGCATGAGATGGAGATAATAGAATACTGAGACAATTTACACACATAATAAAGCTACTTGTGTCGCGGGCGGGGAGGACACCGTCGCTGCTGCGCTCTCGCTAACGCTCAGGTCCGGCGCTGCTGCTGCTGCTGCTGCTCGGTGGCTCGAGCGGTGGGCCGGATCCGGGGACTCGAGCGGCGCTCCTCGCTCGTGAGTGAAAGGGGTGGTTGGTTTGGGGGATTTAGTCCGTGACGCCACGCACGGGTCATGGTGAAGATGGGCACCACCGCTGCTGGTGACGGGGATCCCGGGAGCGATAGTAGGGAGCAGCTGGGATGTTGTTTTCCCCCTCCGTGGGCAGGGGTCAGTGGTCCCATGGCCCGATGATGTGACGGGGAGGCAGGGACAGCGCGGCGCAGTGCTGGATGGCACGGGTGTACTCACTCAGCAAGAAAGGTACAAAGTCCTTGGTAAACCAAACGGCTGGATGGACGGGTCCCGCAGCCGGCTGCAGTGTCTCTCCCCGGACAGGTGATGGCAGCTGTCTTTCCCTGCACCTTGATGTTCTCCTTCTGCTACTATGGATTCCCAACGGTAGTCTGCTCCCCGGTGTATGGGTACCGGAGGAGCCCGTTTGCCCGCAGGCGCTGGCCCTTGGGTCTCTAGCCTTAGGCGGTAGCTGTATACCCTCATGGTGTGGGCTGTTGCCTTCAATCAGGACTTTTGCTGTTGTGAAACCCCTGGGGTTCCAGTCATATTCGGATCTGACTATTGACGGCGGCTCCAAGCCTAGTCGGGGTCCAGTGGCCCTGCCTGTGTGTGCTGGCTTCACTTTGCTCCCCGGTCGGTACCGGCGGGCCGTTGCCTGACCTCGATCCTACGATTCCGCGTTGCTCCACCACTCCTGCAGACGGCCACCACCGTCTGACAACCTTGCTGTCAGTGCCTGGGCCACAAACACAGACACCTAAGTGTTTACTCCTCTCTCTTCCACCTCCTGGACTAAACTGTCACTTTTCCCGCCTCCAAGCCTGTGAACTCCTCGGTTGGTGGGGCCAACCGCTTGGCTCCGCCCCACCTGGTGTGGACATCAGACACTGGAGGGAGGTAGCAAGGGTTTTTGTTTGGCTGGTGTCCCTGTCTAATGGGGGTGAAGGTGTTTGTATGTTATCTGTGACGACCTGGCTAGGCCAGGGCGCCACCTTCTCCCTTGGTGAAATGCAGACAATCTGCAGGCTGCCTGTCCATCACCGGTTTTATTTTTCTCTTTTAAAAACTGTAAAATATAAATAAAATGTAAACATTTTCAAACATAAGTATTCTTGTTAGGACACTTGAACGTTGCACATATATAAAACATTTTTAATAATAACGGACGGACGGACGGATGTCTTCCGCTCTCCCACCCAAGCAACCTAGCCCTGATGCTGCCCCTAAGAAGTGGGCAGCACCCCTTGACCCCAGTCCAGGTTCAGGCTGCCCGAGCGGGAACGGGTAGGTTACTCGCACCCGACTGTCATTTCAGGGGACCCCACGTCCATGGGGGGACCCCTGACCCCCGGAGGATGGCCACCGGTCCTGGTGGTGGCTGGGCCCCAGCCTGCTCTGCTGCGGGCCCTTCCTCCAATCTGCCTCTCCGGAGGCGGCACCGACGGAAAATCACACCCCAACTTATTTACAAGCCCACAAGTTCGTGGGTGGCCTGCCAGTTCTCGGCCATGTCCATGAGTAGTCTCTCATGCAGGGGGGGGCTTAAAAAGCACACACGGGGCCTTCCAGGGACAACTTGCCGGCAACGGCCGGAAAAATCACACAGATAATCAGATGAAGGTTCACAGTTCATTAAAGTCATTCAATCAAACTGCTGAGGGTCCCAACGGGGGACGACTGCTTGCGACGGTGGACCGCTGTCACTACTTAAGGTCATACTCCTCCAGGACCTCTTCCTGCTCCACATCCAGATGGCTTGATGGAGGAGGGGGCTGGGGCCGCATCTGCTCACTGTGGCTCTTCCTCTGTTTTACATCCAGGGCGAACCAGCCCCTCTCTCCGCAGTGGCAGGTATAAGTCACTAGGTCGCCCGGCAGTAGATCACGACCTGGATGGCCTGTGGGGAGGTGTGAATTGACATCACGGCGGGCCACGAATACTTCGGCCTCCAGGCCCGGCTCATAAATGAAGCCAAACCCCCTCCGTTGGTCGAACTGCTGGACTTGACCCTCATACACCGGGCCCCGCACCCGAAAGGTGGCATGACAGAGTGTGTCCTTCTCCCTGATCACCCTCGCCATCACTTTGGCCCTCTGCTACTCTCGGGCGGCAATCTCCCGGCCCAACGGGTTTGGTTCCCTGTCCCAGAATGGGGCGTTGGCAGACCCCTGTGCCCGGGTCGGGCCCCACTGGACCGCACCCACACCGGCTACTACCGGTTCTCTTTCGTAGGGGTCCTGTGGTGACATGGCCTGGACTGCGGTTTTGCAGTTGCGGCCCGGCGCAGCCTCAGCAGAGGCGGGGGACTCAGGGTTAGCTGACCTCACCGGTTGAGCCTTCGGGCCAGCAGTGGCCGGTTCTTCCACGGCCGGGCGGACTGCTGGAGCCGGGACAGCTTCAGGTGCGGCCACTTCTGGGGCCGACGGCTTCTCATCGCGGATGGCTACTTCCCGCGGGTGGTGGGAGGGACGCAGGCCAGTCCCGAACAACGCCCCCAGGCGGTCCTCTAGGGCGGATGGGTTGGATTCTGCTACCCGTGTTGGGGGTAGCGGACCGAGTGGAGGGGCGACAGCAGCCGGTACGGATGGCGGTGGAAGCAGGAGGGTGAGCGGGCACAGGCCGGGCCCCTAAGCCGCAGCGGCCGGTCCTTCTCGGACATAGGGGCGTGGGTCGCTTACCCGCTCCTCCAACTCTGTCTCCACCTCGCGTCTCCGCACGGCCGCCGCCACTTCCTCCATCTCGGCCACCCAGCGCTCCATCAAGAACCGGACCTGGGCTTGAAGGCGACAGAACATCTCTGCGGTCCGGGCTTCCACCCACGCCGCTGTTCCTGGCGTGGGCTCGGGGACTTCCGTGGTGCCGGACGGACGGGACATCATGCGTGGCCGTGTTCCAGGAATCAATTGTTTGCAGAGTCCTGGCGTCCCCGCTTTTATAGCCTCAGCTACATCAGGCAGACACACTCTCGCGCCCCCTTGGTACTCTTCAGCACTTCTGTTTGTTGGGGGCGGGGCTTCACTTTCGCGCCTTCCCTGCTCGGAGAAGATGCTCGAGCGGGAGATTTTCGCGCCAAGATGGAGGTGCTTCAAAATTTTCAGTTTGCTGTCAGTGCCTGGGCCACAAACCCAGACACCCAAGTGTTTACTCCTCTCTCTTCCACCTCCTGGACTAAACTGTCACTTTTCCCACCTCCAGGCCTGTGAACTCCTTGGTAGGTGGGGCCAACCGCTTGGCTCCGCCCCACTTGGTGTGGACATCAGACACTGGAGGGAGGCAACAAGGGTTTTTGTTTGGCTGGTGTCCCTGTCTAATGGGGGTGGGAGTGTTTGTATGTTATCTGTGCGACCTCGCTAGGCCAGAGCGCCACACTTGCCTTTTAAAAACCCTGATATTAATTCCCAGATTTGCTGGGTGACTTAATTAAATTAGTCTAATATCAATACTTTAACAGCATTGAGAGCAGTTCTTTGATAAGTGCTTATTAGAGATGAGCAGATATTTTTTAAATTTGAATTCTGCAATTTTGCAGAATTTTTCCCAAAAATTTAATTTGCCGTAAATATCAATTCTAGAAAGCTTGTAATTGTTCTGAAAATCCAAGTGGGGGAAAGGAGAGAAAAAACCTGGTTACCATAAAAGCTTAGCAGGAGAGAGATAGGACCCTGCTGACTATAAGAGCTTCAGAAGAGAGAGACTTACCGATTCCCTCTGGAGAAGGAAAATTACTCTGCTGATGCTCTGATGCTTCAGCAGTGAGGGAAAATAATCCAGCACTTTTTTTTGCAAATCGAATCTCAAATTGTCTGATTTTGCATGATTCCACTAACTTCGGGAAATTTTACTCCATCTCAGGGGATCAATCCTCTTACCTGTAGTGCATCTCCCACGGCTGATATTGTGGTACTCTAGCCCACGTTTTCTTATGGCTATATGTGTGCAATAGAGTCCGCTGAGAAATGTGTTGGAAGGGCCACTTGTATGGAGGGATAGCTGTGGACTGCCCTCCTAAGGGCAGGAGCCTTTGGAGACCCTGGGCCTACTCAGCTTTGACAGGGTTTAATAGGACATTTTTATGGAAGCTGCCCTGATGTTAATGGAAATACTCATTGGAACCCTATACATTCAAATCTTGAATCTTTGAGATGAATGAGATTTTTCCTTCTCTCTTCATATATTTCACCTCTCAATTGACCTAGTAGAAGTATAGGTGTATAGTGATGTAATTAATAATTTATTGATATAGGGAACTTGAGACTTGATAGGGTGTTTATCAACTTTGTATTCTAACCTGGTGGTATGTGATCATTGTCATCGCTATCCAGTATTATCTAACAATTACCAGTCAGCAATACTATCCAACTAGGCTCATCATTTACAATACAAGGGGCTGAATTTGTTGTTTTTTGTCTCTTTTTTATCTATTTGATCCACACAAGTAGACAATTTTTCTCTTTTGAGCACTTACTTGCATTACATTATAGACCCAATCTATTTCTCTTGTCAGTGATATAAGTAACTATTTTGGAATTATTAGTAGCAGCTGCAACATCTTTAGGATTAGAGATGAGCGATGTTCGAAGCGAACCGTTCGCCAATTTCAAATTCAAGTTGTTTTGGGCGGTGTTAGAGTCGTTCGACGAACTTGAACGATTTGCTTCACGTTCGACCGTTCGAGTTACCGTTCGATAACGGTTCGATCACCAAAAGCGTAGCTAGTTACTAGCTGGCTTTTCACTGTAATACTGTCAGTCACTGTTGCTAATGATATTATCAAAATTCAGCATATAGTGTGCGGGGGGACGGGGTTTAGATCAGTGCTGCTAAGTGCTGAAAGAATGGCGATCACCATTTTTTTTTCCTAACCGTGAGTACAGTGGGGCGGGCCAGGCTGTCAGCCTATCACAGACACACACACAGCAAAGTGGATTTTTTTCCAGACAAGCAAGTACATGTTTCATTGGCTGTGCATGTCACATGTCCTTGCCCTATAAGACCCGGCCATTTTCCCCATCGCTGTCATTATCTCAGTGCTGCGGGTGTGTGACAGTCACGGCTCCCACTGCTGCTGCTGATGTGTGCGCTATACACTTAAAAAGTGCAATCTACACATCAGTTTATGGATTAGGGTCTACTTGTAATTTCAGCCCTTTTCAGGGCTAGATTAGAGCAGTTCATAGCCATTTTTGCTAGGCAGGCCTGTGTCAGCGCTGTGCAAGGGTTTTTCACAGCGTCTATCTAAATTAGCTCAGGCAATTCTTTGGGGCATAGTATCATTGTCTGGGATAGTCAGTGACATTCCTCTGCTGTCAAGACAGCTACACCACCTCTGCATTCTACACCACCTATCCATTTCTGCTACACAATTTTAAGTGCAAATAGTGCAGGCAATTTTTTGTGGCATTGTATGAGTATCTTGGATAGTCAGTGACGTTCCTTTGCTGACAAGAAAGCCACACCACCTCTGCATTCTACACCGCCTCTCCATTTCTGCTACGCAATTTTAAGTTCAAAAAGTGCAGGCAATTCTTTGGGGCATACTATCATCATCTGGGATAGTCAGTGACATTCCTCTGCTGTCAAGAAAGCTACACCACCTCTGCATACTACACCACCTCTCCATTTCTGCTACGCAATTTTAACTGCAAAACGTGCAGGCAATTCTTTTTTGGCATAATATCATTGTCTGGGATAGTCAGTGACATTCCTCTGCTGACAAGAAAGCTACACCACCTCTACATTCTACACCACATCTCCATTTCTGCTACGCAATTTTAACTGCAAAAAGTGCAGGCAATTTTTTGGGGCATAGTATGAGTGTCTGGTATAGTCAGTGATGTTCCTCTGCTGACAAGAAAGCTACACCACCTCTGCATTCTACACACCTCTTCATTTCTGCTATGCAATTTTAAGTGCAAGAAGTACAGGCAATTTTTTAGGGCATAGTATGAGTGTCTGGGATAGTCAGTGACGTACCTCAGCTGACAAGAAAGCTACACCACCTCTGCATTCTACATCACCTCTCCATTTCTGCTAGGCAATTTTTTGGGGCATAGTATGAGTGTCTGTAATAGTCAGTGACGTACCTCAGCTGTCAAGAAAGCTATACTACATCTGCTTTCTACACCAGCTTTCCATTTCTGCTACACTATTTTTAACTGCAGGTATTCCAGCCAATCTGTGAGGAAGATGCAGGTGTAGATATAATGTTGCCTTCATCCAAAGGTGGTGCTCTCGATGTCTGAGAGAGCTCAACACCAGCAGCTGTTTCCAATATCAAAACAAATGACGACCTGCCAATCACACTGCTTGTTTCGGGTAAAGAGGTGTAAGGTCTGCGTCCAAAAGCATGTGTGACTGCTGTCCCCACAGTCACAGAGGATGAAGAGCACGGAGATGCACTTGATGGGACAGACCGTGGTTGCCCCGCCCCGTTAGGCCGCATTGTAGCACAGTGACCTTCCCACTGCCACTTAAGCTTCATTTAAAGTCGTGTACAGGGTGGACTCCCCAGTATACAGGAAAACCACGCACCAGGAAAAGGACTCTAGGCAGTTGATTGATAAATGATTGTTTAACTTTACCAAAACAAACAGTAACAACCATGCATAAAACAGAAAGAATAGAACAATCTATTCAGAAGTCCAAAAGCCTACACCTCTATGCTGCGCCACTCGTAATGGCGATTTACACCCCCTTCTCACCAACCTTTGCCTAACCAATGGACGATCTAAACAGTCTCCTAATACCTGGTAATCCCTCTGCGTAGCAGGAATAATTGTGTGTGTGTGTCTGTGTGCGAACACGACCTACCAGTGGAACAGCACAAGAGCTTACAACTTATCTACCTAAACATAGACAAAACCCATTAACCCCCTCAATACCCTTGTTTGCTGAAGCCTCACAGATAAGGCAGATGATTAAAGTGGTAAGGCAAACCATACAGCTCAGCTACACAGTCCTGGAAATCTGGTAAAGCAACAGTCAATGCAAACATGTGTTGCTGTCCCTCTAGGATTTTAACTGTAACTGACAAACTGACACAGCAGAGGCAGCAAGTCTTATTGTCTATATAGTCGGCCTAAGCAGAACAGATATGTGTTTTGTTACCAAAACAAAGTGTTGCATGCACGCAGTCCTGGCTGGGCCCAGCATACCGTACCCGGGTACTGTGGTGTCCAGTTGCCATAAATACAGACTTGACAATCCTCTCAAGGTAATCAGTATAGCCAGCAACTGAAGAATGGTGGTCTCCGCCACAGGATGCTGCTCACAGGCGTTACGGTTCTCCTCACCAAACTCCAACACGAGTCGCCTCACAATCCACCTAAGTGTTTCTGCGGCGGCTCCTTTCTGTTACGCACACCTTTCGCTTTTCCTTCAGCTCACATACAGCACCTTATATGGTCTCCAAGTCCACAGCCGAAGACCATTTTACTGTTGCTATAGTGACAGTCAAAGGCAGATGCAAAACAGTGGCCCCTTGTGGGTGGTCAACAACAACGCATACAATGAATGGCAAATAAGCATCTTCATTCACAGTGGATAAAGGTCATCAATACACCCTCACCCTATCACTTTATATCCATGTGACAATTCATGGATGAAGTACTCAAACTAGTGAGTTTTGGCCTTGACTTACAGATTGGTGACAAATCCTACAGATGAGATGAGTTGGGTGATTCTTTGCGATGTCAAAAAAGGCCCAGGCTAGGTAACGCTTACAGCCCATGCGACCTGCAGAGCCATCACGACTTCTGTTCAGAGGCAGAGTTGTGGCTGAGGATGCACTTGTTGACGTGCTTCCAGTACTCTGTCTCTGTCCAGGAAGACGCAACCTAACCTCGTCGTCAGTAGCATCCTCCTCCACCTCCTCCACTGAGCTCATCGACTGGCTGACAGTAAGTCGGGTCTCCAACCTCATCACCACCTTGTGTGTTCTCACTCCCCTCGTCCTGACTCCTCAGAGCCAACCTCTTCCTGCCCTTACCGAATAGTAACGTTGTTGTTCCAATTGGGTATCTGAGTCTCATCAGCATGTTCCCCATTTTCTCCACCAAGAGGAGTTGCAGTTTGGAAATGATGGTCTACATTATGCTCAGAACCTTCTTCATCTGGGCCTGGATCTGACTCACAAAGCTTCTGGGCATCACTGCAGATCATTTCCTTGTCTGGACTCACTGCAGCTTTGGAGCAGACTTCTGATTCCCAGGCTATAGTGTGACTGAACAGCTATGCAGACGGAACAGCTCTGCAGACTCCACCATCTCTGTTACCCCATACTCAGCAGTGTGATTAGGGTGACACCTCAGAGGAATGGAGTATTTGGGATATTGAAGTTGAGGTGGAGGAGAGGCCACTTGATGGAGCACTTGAGATCCATTCAAGCACCTGCTCTTTTGGTGCCTCATTTACATTTAATAGCGATGGTCGTGTCCGTAAACAAAGGCATCATATCAGATTATCCACGGGAAGAAGTAGACATCTTATTTTAGCTGGAAGTTGGTGTTACAAATCGGTGCCGCTGTAGCCGCAAGCAGCTTGCTGCAGTTCCAGTTGCGCCCAGCTGCCATTTTTGGCCGTGCCTCGGGCCGCCCAGCTGGCTGCTTCCTCCTCCACGCCTAAGTGTGGAAAGGCGGCTAGTGCGCATGCGTGTGCCAATTTACCCCAGCCACAGCCTAAGTCCAGTGTTTCGCCTAGTGAGCATGCTCAGCCTGACTGTGCCATTCCTGAGGCTAAGTCCTCAGTTCGGGCTACTGAGCATACTCCCACACTTAGTGCGAAAAGCCTCTTTGCACAGGTACTTGGACTCACTGCCGTGTTTAAGTTCTGTGTTGTGCCTACTGAGAATGCTGAAGCTGACAGTCTGTTTTCTGAAACTGTTGTTCAGGCTACTGAGCATGCTCAGGCACTTAGTGCATCAGAGGCTAGGTCTGGTAACAACCTCACTGGCCATGTCCGTGAGGTGGCAGGCCCTGGTAGGCCAGAAGGCATTAGGTGTCCTGATGATGTGGCCACTCCGGACTGGCTCGCAGAGGCCCGCCCCTATGACTTAGCACCTCATTATTGTTCGTCAGACGATGACTGGTGAGGTGTTTGGGGCGTGGCTGCCAGTAGGTCATCAGTGAAGTGGCGGTTCCGGATAGTCCACTGGTTATGTCACTGATGACGTGGCACTCTGTTATTGGCTCCTGGAGGTGCATTGTGGTCCACCCTGGGTTGGGGCGGACCCAGGTTATAAAAGGGGCTGGAGACAACATGGAGGTGCACAGTCTTCTATTATGCTCAGACAGAGCTCACCTCCATGTGTTGAACCCATTGCGGCTTTAGGACAGAGGTAGGCAGGGATAGGGCGTCGGTGCTAGATGCCACCACACTTGGTAGCGCGGCACGCTTATGGCCAGCTCCTGTCCTACCAGTCCTGCTAGTGCAGCCCAGTGGCCTTAACTGGGCTGCTGCTGCTGCGCCTGCTGTCCACAGGTGTGCCCCCTACGCACATGGACAGTGTACCCAATGGTCCCTGTGTTGTTATAGCTGACCAAATTTGCAACTCTGCAGGGACACCCTACTCAACGCCGTCTCAGCACAGCAGCCAGCCCTCGGTCCCTCAGATGTGGACAAGTAAAAGACAATTTCCTCCTAGCCATGACAAAGCAGTGAGATTAATTTTGTGTACCACTTGCGTTTAGTGGAAAAGCTGATCTAAGATTGTGTAACTGCTTCTGCTGATACTCCTGCATACGTGCGTCCCTTTCTATGGCACAAAATATTTCAACAAATTCCCCACAGACACCGCTTAAGTGGCATCAATTTTCCCACAGTTGCAAACTTAAAATGTTAATTTGCATGAAGCACAATCAAAAAGCCACAAGCCTTTACTCTCCCCAGGATGACACAGGGGTAGAAAAGTCCTTGCGGATCCATTACTTGTTCATCTTGATGAATGTTAAGCTGGTGTCACACACAGCGACAACAACAACGACGTCGCTGCTACGTCACCATTTTCTGTGACGTTGCAGCGACGTCCTGTCGCTGTCGCTGTGTGTGACATCCAGCAACGACCTGGCCCCTGCTGTGAGGTCACCGGTCGTTGCTGAATGTCCAGCTTCATTTTTTGGTCGTCACTCTCCCGCTGTGACACACACATCGCTGTGTGTGACAGCGAGAGAGCGACGAAATGAAGCGAGCAGGGAGCAGGAGCCGGCGTCTGGCAGCTGCGGTAAGCTGTAACCAGTGTAAACATCGGGTAACCAAGGGAAGACCTTTCCCTGGTTACCCGATATTTACCTTCGTTACCAGCCTCCGCCCTTGCTGCCAGTGCCGGCTCCTGCTCTGTGCACATGTGGCTGCAGTACACATCGGGTAATTAACCCGATGTATACTGTAGCAAGGAGAGCAAGGAGCCAGCGCTAAGCATTGTGCGCGGCTCCCTGCTCTCTGCACTGTGACATGTAGCTGCAGTACACATCGGGTTAATTAACCCGATGTGTACTGTACCTAGGAGAGCAAGGCGCCAGCGCTAAGCGCGGCTCCCTGCTCTCTGCACATGTAGCACAGAGACGTTATGATCGCTGCTTCTGCTGTGTTTGACAGCTAAGCAGCGATCATAACAGCGACTTACAAGGTCGCTGTTACGTCACCGAAAATGGTGACGTAACAGCGACGTCGTTGTCGCTGTCACTTAGTGTGAACCCAGCTTAAGTCTGTCCACATTGACACTGGACAGACGCGTGCGCTTATCTGTCAGCACACCCCCAGCAGCACTGAATACACGTTCCGAGAGAATGCTGGCTGCAGGACACGACAAGATCTCCAAGGTGTAAGCGGCGAGCTCAGGCCAATTTTCCAGATTGGAAGCCCAAAATGAGCAAGGCTCCAGTTGCACAGTCATGGCATCGATATTCACTACTCCTGTATCATCCTCTCCAGGCGTTGACTATATGTCAGACTTCTTGTGTCTTGTGGACTTGCAAAGGATGGTCTAAAAAATTAATAAAACGGTTCCATAAAATTGCTGTTACCACCAGATACGGTGTTGCTGGTACGGTTTGAGTGATAACGGCTCGACAGTCCCATGGTAGGCAAGTTAGAAAAGTGAGATTCACTCTGTGCAGCACTGGTGTTTAGTGGAAAAGCCGATCGAAGATTGCGTACCAGCTTCTGCTGATACTCCTGCATACATGTGTCCCTTTCTATGGCAGGACTTATTTTGCCAAATTTTGTCTTGTACCGGGGATATAAGAGTGCGGTAACCCAGTAGTCAGTATTACTTCGAATTCTGACAATCCGAGGGTCATGTTGTAGGTAGTGCAGCGAGAAGGCCCTCATGTGTCTTGCGCATCGAGGAGGAACAAGTCCTTGCTGTGTTGTTAGCGGCAAGGTGAGAATCATGCTTCCTTCCTCTGCGCCCTTTCCCTCCAACCTCTCACAACAGAAATGTGATCAAGGTCTTCCTCATCTGCTGAGTCTTCCATGCCCATCGACAGTTCGTCCTCCATTTCTTCTTGGTCTCCTGCACCTTCCTCAACAGTTTGGCTGCTACCATGCGTCCTTGAAAATCCCTCTCCCCCACCGTCACATGCCTGCTGCCTTGGTGCTGCTGACCGTCTGGACCTTGAAGATCTTGTTATCCCTTCCGCATATGACTCCTCCTGTACTTCCTCCCCTTCCTATTGTCCCACCACCTGACTCCGAATAATGTTAAGAGTGTGCTCCAGCATGTAGATGACTGGAATTGTCATGCTGATAATGGCATCGTCAGCGCTAAACATCTTCATCGCCATGTCGAAACTGTGCAGAAGGGTGCATAGGTCCTTGATCTGAGACCACTCTAGCAGCGTGATCTGCCCCACCTCTGCATCTCATTGGCATAGGCTATACGTCATAACGTATTGCACCAGTGCTCGGCGGTGCTGCCACAGTCACTGCAACATGAGCAGAATCAAATTCCAGCATGTCGGCACATCACATTTCAGGCGGCGAACCAGCAGGCCGAAAGACTTCAGGAGCGATGCAAGTCATTCAGCTGCGGGGTGTGAATGGTGGAAGTGAGTACATAGCAAACTTTCCCTCTGCAGAAGCCCATGTAGGCCGGGATAGTGGTTTAAAAATTGCTGGACAACCAGGTTCAACACGTGAGCCATACAAGGCACGTGTATCAAATTACTCTGGCGAAGGACTGCACCCAGGTTTGCAGCATTATCGCACACGGCCTTCCCTGGCTGCAGGTTGAGTGGAGACAACCATTAATGAAAATCGGTATCCAGAGCTAACCATCCACAACTCCTCAGCAGTGTGACTCACATTTCCCATACCTTTCAAAGTAAAGAGTTGACCGCCTGATGCCGTTGAGCTCTGCTGTCAGCATAGTAAGGAAGTGTGTGGGATTCCTTGTGCACAGTTACAACACGGGTGGCCTTACCAGACAGGATTTGGGCTGAGATGGAGGACCCAGACAAGGTTGAGGAGGCAGAAGCAGTGGAGGAACTTCTACTTCCAGAGGATTGACGCACAACTCGTGGGGGCGGCAAGACTTGTACAGCATACCCTTTTCCATCTCTCACCATAGTTACCCAATGCCCAGTCAGCGACATGAAACGCCCCTGTCCATGCTTACTGTTCCAAATATCTGTGGTGAAATTCACCCTGTCACACAGAGTTTCTCAAGGAAGCGGTGATGTTGTGTGCGACATGCTGGTGTAGCGCAGGCACACCTTTCTTGGAGAAGTAGTTGTGACTGGGCATCTGTTCTTGGGGCACTGTGATGGATATAAGGTCTCAAAAATCCTCTGTGTCCACCGGGCAGAAAGGCAGCATTTCTGTAGCCAGCAGCTACAATCAACTTCTTAAGGCTACTTTACACACTGCGATATCGGTCCCGATATCGCTAGTGTGGGTACCCGCCCCCATCTGTTGCGCGACACGGGCATATCGCTGCCCGTGCCGCATAACATCGCCCACAGCCGTCACACATACTTACCTGTCCGGCGACGTCGCTGTGACTGGCGAACCGCCTCCTTTCTAAGGGGGCGGTCCGTGCGGCGTCACAGCGACGTCACTGAAACGTCACTGAACCGCCACCCAATAGCAGCGGAGGGGCGGAGATGAGCGGGACGTAACATCCCGCCCACCTCCTTCCTTCCGCATAGCGGCCGGGAGGCAGGTAAGGGGAGCTTCCTCGTTCCTGCGGCGTCACACGCAGCGATGTGTGCTGCCGCAGGAACGAGGAACAACCTCGTTACTGCTGCAGTAACGAAATTTGAGAATGGACCCCGTGTCGCCGATTAGCGATTTTGCACGTTTTTGCAACGATGCAAAATCGCTTATCGATGTCACACACAACGGCATCGCTAATGCGGCCGGATGTGCGTCACGAATTCCGTGACCCCAACGACTCCGCATTAGCGATGTCGTAGCGTGTAAAGCCCGCTTTAGGCATGTCATGCCCTTCTAAAATCATGTAAAACACAGCAAGGGGACTCCAACAAGAGTCTCCATGTTTTCCAAAAATTTGGCCACAGACACTACTTAAGTGACATCAATTGTCCCACAGTTGCAAACTTAAAATGTTGATCTGCATGAAGCACAATCAAAAATCCATCAGCCTTTACTTTCCCTAGGATGACACAGGGGTAGAAAAGTACTTGCGGATCTATGGTTTGTTTCCAGATTGGAAGAAAAAATTAGCAAGGCTCCAGTTGCACAGTCATGGCATCGATGTTCCTTTGCAGATACTACTATATCTGTGTCTCCTCCTCCTTTTATTCGTCCAGCTCTTTTCTTTTCACATGAGTGTATGTACTTGTCACTTCTCCATGTGTTTGTGTTGTCTTCTGAGTTGTTTGTCACCTTTTGGACACCTTAGAAGGTGTTTTCTAGGTGTTTGTATGTGTTTGCGTTTGCCTGCCATTGTTTTCAATTGGATTTCTAAGGTGTTCGTCGAACATACCCGCCGTTCAATGAACCGAACTCGAACACTAGGTGGTTGCTCATCTCTATTTATGATATCAAAATGTTAAATCATTTCCAAAGTAAGAGTAAAAGCGACTCACTAAATATCACTAATGTTTATTTATCACTTCTCACACGTTGATGCATAATTTTTTATTTAGTGCATTGCTTCTACTTTGGAGATATTTCAACTTTTTGTGCTTGATACTGCACAAGACAAAGTAGCAGCAATTCAAGCACTAAAGCAGTGGTAAAATATAAGAAAAAATATTTTTTTACAATTTTAAGGATTGGTTATCTTGTGGTGGTTGTCATTGAAGATTTTTTTCATTCACAAATGGCTGAAAGAAACTAAACATATTTTAAGGCATATTCTACATGTTGTAGAAATTGAGCTGTGATATATGACAGATACTATTTTTAAAAACAGACCCTCTTTTTTCTATTTTTGAATAACCCTCTTTTGTAATGGCAGATAAACAAACATGCAGAAAGTCTAGCATGAAAAAAAAGGAAATAGTAAAAGTCATTAAAAAGGTTGTCCACCACTAGAACAAACCTTTCCCATTCCTAATGTTTGGCCTCATTAAAATAGAAAGTTTATAGTCACCTCCTGTGCTGGTGTGACGCCCCTGGACTATTAGGTCATCACAGGGTACTGCACAAGCTGCCCTTCTGTGCAGTATTCCGCCTTCCTCTTGGTTCTGGGTCCCTACTTAAGTGGTGTTGCCTCCAACAGCAAATCAAAACCCTAGAGACACCCTGCACCACACCCACTTGACACACCAGTGGACAGCTTGAGTGAAATAGAGTCGCCCACCTGGGGGTCAGGTAGGGGAGGTGAGGAATGTAGTTAGTCTGTCTGTGAGTGGTGAGAGAGTTGGAGTAGCCCTTGCACTGATAGGAGCTAAGAGGAAGTCGGGAGTGGTTACTCCTGAAGAAACTGCCTAGGTTGCAGACAGTGGTCTGGGCCTAGAGGAGCCGGACCCCCGGTCGTAGGGGATTGTGGCGAGGTGCTCGGACCTGTCGAGGAGGACATCCGGCAGCCTAGCACTATCACTGGTCCGGGACCGAAGGCACGATGGGGTACAAGGACCCTAGGTCGGTGAGTAGCATCAGGCAACCCGACAATTCACCTGAAGAGAATGGAGCCTTTATGATCCGTTCCCACCCACTCCAGTTTCGGGGCATTAGCGCAACGAGGGGAATAGAACTTTCCAACCAAAACGATCCAGAAAATCTCAAGCGTGAGCCCTGAAAGCAAGCTCCCATACTTAGCCACAGTAGGGAGCAAGGCCCGGCTAGTTCCTTGCTACCGAACCATCAAGTTGAAGTCAAACTAAGTGCCAGGAGGCAGGTCACGGATCACCAGGCAGCACCACTTGGGGACGGGACCCGGACGAGCTCCCCTCAGCGGCAGCAGTACCCAGAGACTTGGTTTACCCAGTTGTTAGTGTTTGCTTATGAACTGAGTGAGTAGGAGAGTGACCCCTGTACCCCACAGCACCTATCACCGAGTCCTGGGGCACCCCCTACCCGTGGAAGGTTACAACACCTTGCTGCCCCCGCTCCATCATCCCCAGGTATGCCCAACGACAATGGTGGTACTCCCAATTACCACACACCACAGGTGGCGTCACGAACTATAACTCCCCTGTCAATACCCCCCCCTTTAACTCGAGTGTCTGCCTGACCCCCGGGTCCGGAGACCCTCGAGCCACAGCGAACCCGGATCCAAGCAGCTCGGCTGCTTCCACGGGAGCGACACACTGGCACCATTCCAGAGGTGTTGGTGTTCGCATTCCTGGGCCTCATGCCACACGGGACCTGTGCCCAATCACTGCCAGCTTCCCTCTACCTGCTTTCAGACATATAAGTAACTTACAGGAGTGAGCGACCAGCTGCAGCTCTTACTTCCAGAAAATTACTTTGAAAACAAGGATAGTGAAGCTGGCGGTGAATCAGAGCAGAGCGTGCATGATGTAATATCCTTATGTGAGCCCTAGAAATGCAAGTGCCAACATTGCTTGATTGGAGCCGGCAGCAGGGGTGAGTATAAGATTTTTTATTTTATTGGAGCCAAAAATATTGCAGTAACAGGGGTTGTCCAAATATTGGACAACCCGTTAAGCCAAATTCAGAAACAAATTCTTGTCAGGCATGAGAGGCAAAACTGCCTGAACAATACATCTAACAACTGCAGCAGTTTGCAAGCTTCAGAGTGGTGTACAAAGATGAATTATTGGCTTTCGAATCTAGTAGTTACTCAGGTGTTCACAGTAACAGATTTACTGTATGTCACATCCTTTCTGCTTCCATGAGATTTGAATACTAGGAAAAGCATCAGGTTCCTTTGCAGCATCAGGTGTATCAAGTCACTGGAAATCATAGGCACCCTTACCAGAGTCCCTCACATCATCTCCTGCTGCGGTCTCAACTAGTATTTAATGGGAGGACATCGCCCAGCTTGGCAATGCCACTCCTGAACTCATGCAGTATGTCAATCTCAGACTGGCTAAAGGTAGGAAAACAATCCCTTATGTCCAGTTTGTAAAATCACTTTATTGTCATTACAATTAAGAAAACATATGCATAGCACTATATAAACACATAAATACAGATCAAAGTATTGTAGTTCACCTGAATGGGACCTCAATGCCGGCTAGTTTAGATGATGCAGGACGCATCATGCACCCAGGCTTCAGAAGTAGGAGGACAAAGATGGCCAAAAGAGGAGGCGCAAGACCCGGAGAATGGAGTCACCCATCCGACCGGTCTGCACCCGCACCGCATGTTAGGTGAGTATTATAAAGTGATTTTTACGTTCTACACAGCGGCCTGGGCTCTTATATACAGGATGTTAGAATGCTGTATATAAGAGCCCACTGGTGGTGGCCGCAGGTTATAGGGACCAAATCTAGTGACAGGTTCCCTTTAATCTATTCATAGTTTGGGCTTCAAAAACTGCATTAAAATGGCACATGTGAAAGCAGCTTAGTACATTATATTTTCCTGAATAACTAATAACTTATAACTAGAAGCTATAGAAGCTAATTGGACTGAATATAAAAGAAAGTAGATGGCTTTTACCTAGTTAAATACTTACATATATGGTGGATATATACCCTATATTTGTATGTACTCTGTACATACCATTATTAATCTATACAGTATGGGCTTAGTGTATATTTTTATTCCAGTTAGGAGTCTTTTCATCTTGAACAATTCCTTCTGTAGCATTAGAACATGTTAAATTATTATACAGAGTAGTTCTTGTGTCAAAATATTCATGAAATATCATCAATGTTCTAAAGAACAAATCTAAGGTGTTTTAAAGAGTCTTACGATAGAACTGAATTTCTGTTTTGATTATACTGTGAACAATCAAACTGACAGCTAATAATAATGTACATGGGCATTTAGCTGATTTCTAACACTCAAACATTCCAGATTTACTTTAAAATTCATCCCTTTTGTCAATGATAATGTAAGTCCTGTCATCCTACACTTGACACTATAAAAACCCAGTGCTACTGAAAGTCAAGTTCAGAGAAAATGTATTTCATGACTTTGAAATTTTTACATACAGTACGTCCAAAATCTAGACTTCATAGTTACAATTGACTATTGTGCTTAATGTCTAAGGATACCACATACAGTTGAAAAATGTCATATACACTGACAGTTTGACATTGAGCTGCAGCATTCTGGAGACTGAACTATAAATCTAGAGGTACCTACTATATACCGTAGTAACCAATATGAGAGTAAAGCAGGAGCGAACATATCAATGGTGCAACCTGTGCAGCCGCTCAAGGGCCCAAGGGGCACATTACTACATCCAATGCATATCTATTTTAAAAGTTGAAGGGGAACAAAATTGCTGACAAACTCCTATTAAAGCCCTTCCTTTGCCACAGGAAGTGAAAAATACCAGCCAATGTATACCGTAAGAACAAAAAGTCCCCACTATAATGTGTCATTGCAAAAGGTGACATTTTACTGCAATCTGAAGATTTATTCAGGGTTATTACAGATGATTTGCATGCTTTGACCTGCTTTGCTTTCTTTCCAAATGAGCCATATTTTCACCCTGAAAAGCCACAGCATATGCTAATAAGAATCTACCATGCTACTGTTTTTTATTTTAGTTTGAGACTAAATTATTAAGTTTCTGAAAATCCCCTGATAAATCATATAGGAGAAGTGCATAGAGAATGAAGAAAAATATGGCATGAGGGTGAAGATAAGGCTTCTGTGTGATCAATAAAGAATCAAAACATGGAGTATGTGTAAAAAAATGAAATTTTCCTGGATTTAGAAGCTAACACTAACCTCGCCACTCTCAGAGCAGGCAACTACGCTGCCTTGCAGTTGTTCAGTGTCCATCTGGCAGCACTAGTATTCACCTATAGCCATCCTATTTCCCCGAAACCCAGTGAATGAGGGGCTCAGTTGACGCCAGGTTTCCCCTGTTGGCCAAGTCGTTAAATTCTTTGGATAACAGCAATGGGGACTAAGTACATACAGGCAAAATACCAGGAGCATGATTCATGGTAGAAAAATGTAAGGTAAGATGACAATCCTAATCAATAGATGCCATTGTTAGGATGATAGTCAGACATTTCAGGGTATGGTAATGATAATGTAGCAGCTACATTTTTGTAGTGCAGATGTAATAGTCAGTAGAGTAATCAAGCAATCCAAGATTTGTTAGCAATGATGCATAAGTGAGCAGTAGTCAGTAGGGTAGTCACAAAATTCATTGTTTAGTAATAGTGCTGTGTAAGGGTACTTTCACACATCCGTTCTTTTTGCATCAGGCACAATCCGGCGTGTGCCTGATGCAACGGATCCATCGCAGATTGCGTAAAAACTGATACGACAGATCTAGCAAAAAACAAATCCAGTTTTGTTTTTTTTTCATGCCAAAGGGAGAGAGAGAGACCCCATCATCACCGCACACACCGGCACTACCGCCCCCATCATCACCGCACACACCGGCACTACCACCCCAATCATCACTTCACACATGCAAGCACTACTGCACTCACCATCACCGCACACACACCGGGACTACCTGAGTGACGTCACCGCTGACAATGCGACTCACTTCAGTTGCTCCGTGGAGCTGACAGAGAGTGGTCATGGTCTGTGGCCACTCTCTGTCAGCTTCTGATGTAGCAGAGCTGAAAGCGTCATGGGACCTCATGTGGATTATGTCGGACCTGGAGGGGTATTTGAGGATTTTAATAAAGTGGTGAAAGAGGGTGTTTTTTTGTCGTTTATATCAAATAAAGGATCTTTTGGTGTTTGTGTTTATTTACTTTCACTATAGATTAATCATGTGGGTGTCTCATAGATGCCTGCCAAGATTAACCTAGGAATTAGTGGCAGCTATGGGTTGCCATTAACTCTTTATTACCCCGATTGCCACCGCACCAGGGCAATTTGGGATCAGCCGGGTAGAGTCCCGGGACTGTTGCATCTAATGGATGCGGCAATTCCAAGCAGCTGCTGGCTGATATTTGTAGGCTGGGGGGCCAAAATGTGGGGCTCCCCATCCTGAGAATACCAGCCTTCAGCCATGTGGCTTTACTTTGGCTGGCATCAAAATTAGGGGGGAATGCACGCCCGTTTTTTTAATTATTTATTTATTGTACTGCACGATATAGACCCGCCCACCGACTGCTGTGATTGGTTGCAGTGAGACAGCTGTCACTCAGCGTGGGGACGTGTCTGACTGCAACCAATCATAGGCGCTGTGGGCGGGGGAAGCAGCGAATATGAGATGGAATAATGAGCGGCCCGCGTTTTCAAAAGAGGAGAAGCCGCCAGAGCAGTGTGACAGCCTTGCAGCGCCACGCTGGTGATCGGTGAGTATAAGAGAGGGAGTGAGAGAGAGAGATCGACCAACAGAGAGAGATAGAGACCGAGAGAGAGATTGACACCGACAGAGAAGGAGAGAGACAGACAGACAGAGAGAGAGAGAGAGGCCAGAGGTGAATTCACATCTCATCTGTTCATGCTCAGATTAACACTGTAAGAGCTGTGGAAAAAGAAGCGCAGATAGGGTATTACCCCAATAATATGGGGTGAGGAAGGGGGAGTGAATACTCACCAGATGGAGTTGTGCAAGTCACAACCCCTTTAATCGCATGTAATGTATTGATCCAGGCAGCAGCCACCCGATGGCAGATAACAGAGAATAATAGAGATAGGTGATAATGCCGCGCCACAGATCACTTCTGGAACCGTAAGATTAACGTATCTTTATTGGCATAGGTCTACGCGTTTCAGGAGCACCGCTCCCTTCCTCAGGACCGTGAAGAACCAAGAGACATCAAACCTAAAATGGTGTCTACTGACATACATTAAATAGCCCCATTGACGTCATAAGGACCATCCCTCATGAAAAAAAAAAAACGAGCGGGAAGAACACGTTGCATCAAAAACATGACATCATATAAACATTTGCATATACAAATTAATGAACACTGTGTGCAAAAACATATGAGAAGCATGAACCATATCTACTGACAAAAAACATGTGAAAAAATGATTAGAACATCTAACAAACATTTGCAGATCCAGAATATATGTACAAAAAATGTATTAAGAGATTGAGCAAAAAATCCCCAGGTATAAACCAAATAAAACAAAAATATGATGTATAAATCAAATAAATGTGTGTTAAATTTATTGATGGTCCTCACCACCCATGAATCCAGGGACTAGAACCCCCTCACCTTAGCAAACATTAGTAGACATTCCCCTACTGACTGCAGTTCACAAGAGTTCAGTAGTGTGGGAAAAACCTGACCTGCCAGTTTCTTGGCGCAGGCGCAGTGCCATTTTTTCCCACGCTACTGAACTCTTGTGAACTGCAGTCAGTAGGGGAATGTCTGCAGTGTTTTCACTTACCACTCCCTCTGCTGCTATCATAGTACACATGCACCGGCTTTTCTCACAGCCCTTCAAGGGTTATTTTAGCCCCGTCCACACATTTTTTTACCCGCTGATAGCAGTTTCTCACTTGGTTTGTAATAAACTTCTCACACATGCCGCGGTGGCTACAATGGATCTCTGTGGTGACTTTAATGTTCTGCTTTTTGCTAAGGTGAGGGGGTTCTAGCCCCTGGATTCATGGGTGGTGAGGACCATCAATAAATTTAACACACATTTATTTGATTTATACATCATATTTTTGTTTTATTTGGTTTATACCTGGGGATTTTTTGCTCAATCTCTTAATACATTTTTTGTACATATATTCTGGATCTGCAAATGTTTGCAGGTGTCTTAATCATTGTTTCACATGTTTTTTGTCAGTAGATATGGTTCATGCTTCACATATGTTTTTGCACACAGTGTTCATTAATTTGTATATGCAAATGTTTATATGATGTCATGTTTTTAATGCAACGTGTTCTTCCCGCTCGTTTTTTTTCATGAGGGATGGTCCTTATGACGTCAATGGGGCTATTTAATGTATGTCAGTAGACACCATTTTAGATTTGATGTCTCTTGGTTCTTCACGGTCCTGAGGAAGGGAGCGGTGCTCCTGAAACGCGTAGACCTATGCCAATAAAGATACGTTAATCTTACGGTTCCAGAAGTGATCTGTGGCGCGGCATTATCACCTATCTCTATTATTCTCTGCTACATGCTCAGATTAAAAAACCGGATCCATCACTGGAATGCGTTTTTTGCCGGATGACGATGAATCCGGCGCCCATAGGCTTCCATTATACAACATTCCGTATGGCGCCGGATCCGGCGGGGTCCGTTTTTTTGTCAGAGACATAAAAATGTTGCATCCTGCGTCCATACCGGCAGCTGGACTAAGAAATCTCGCCGAATCCGGCGGACGCCGCATGCAATGCAAGGCCATCCGGCACAATCCAGCACTAATACAAGTCAATGGGGAATAGAACGGATCTAGGGCCGGATCCGTTTTATCCGTTTTTTGCCGGATTGTGCCTGATGCCAAAACACTGATGTGTGAAAGTAGTCTTAGGGGTACTTTGCACACTACGACATCGCAAGCCGATTGTAGCGATGCTGAGCACGATAGTTCCCGCCCCCGTCGCACATGCGATATCTTGTGATAGCTGCCGTAGCGAACATTATCGCTACGGCAGCTTCACATGCACTTACCTGCCTTGCGACGTCGCTCTGGCTGGCGAACCGCCTCCTTCCTAAGGGGGCGGGTCGTGCGGCATCACAGCGACGTCACACGGCAGGCGGCCGATAGAAGCAGAGGGGCGGAGATGAGTGGGACGCAAACATCCCGCCCACCTACTTCCTTCCTCATTGCAGCCGGGACACAGGTAAGGAGATGTTCCTCGCTCCTGCGACTTCATACACAGCGATGTGCGCTTCCGCAGGAACAAGAAACAACATCGTACCTGTCGCTGCAGCGACATTATGGAAATGCCCGACACTACACCGATCATACAATTTCGACACTATTGCACTCGTTAATCGTAGTAAAAACGATTCACATACTCCGATGTCGACAACGAAGCCAGATGTGCGTCACTTTCGATTTGACCCCACCGACATCATAGCTGCAATGTCGTAGTGTGCAAAGTACCCCTTAGAGGGTTATATATAGGTCCACTGCCCTCTATCAAAATGAAATACTAGTATCATATGTAATATTCTAGACTGCGGTGGACATGGGTCACTTTTGGCTCTGTAAAGGTGTTCATACCTGGTTGCGTTACTGTATTGCTATGCAAATACCATTAATTTGTATGTTATATATGTGATGAAATACTACAAGCACTATATTATTGCAAGGTAGTGTTATGTATTAGTGGCTAAATATACTTAATGACAATGCCATGTGTAAACATACACTATAACGTTACATAGTTACATAGTTACTTAGGTTGAAAAAAGACCTAGGTCCATCTAGTTCAAACTTCCTCCACCAGTTCTACATTTGGTCACTAAGTCATTTATAACCAACAATGTTTTGTGTACTGAGGAAATCATCCAGCCCTTATAGAGCTGTTATAGTATCTGATATTACTACCTCTTGTGGTAGGGCATTCCACAGTCTGACTGCTCTAACTGTAAAGAACCCTTTCCTATTTAGCTGTCGGAATCGCTTTTCTTCCACTCGCAGTGAGTGCCCCCTGGTCCTTAGTATTGTCTTTGGAAGAAATAAGTCATGTGCCAGTCCTTTATATTGACCACACATGTATTTATACATATAAATGACATCTCCTCATCTAATGCGACACATGTGCAACATGCAGGTGAGTAACAGTATTACAACTAATGATTATATAGAACTAGTGACCCGAGTTAAATATCAGAACATCTTTACCATTATATCAGAAATCTAAAAAATACATTTTAAGTTGACCTTAATTTTAATAGTTTTCTAAGGAAGCATTTGTCTCTATGATGTTTGTGATAAAAAGGTCCTATGCTTTGCTAAAACTTTAAGGGGTGTTCTGGGAATTACACATTGATGCCCTGTCCAATCGATAGGTGATCAATATGAGATCAATGAGTGTCCAATCCATAGCATTCTGACCAGCTACTATCTGCTCTTTGTAGAATCTAGATGTAAGTAGTGTACAGGAGGGAACACCACAGATTTGACATTGTTAATTGGCCAAAAATGTGTACCTCAATTTATATCTCATTCAGCTGATCGATGGTGGTGGTTGGTGTCAGATTGCGCACACAGAAGTACTGCCAAATGTATCCCATTCAATGTACTTGGCAGTAGCCACTAGGCCATGTAAGAAGTTGTGATATTCTTCTCCATACATTACCGGGTGGTGGCAGTCATCTACATATTAATCTCAGACAACCCCTATAAGTCTTCTAAAAAATGTAATGTTTTTAACACGTTTATAAAAGAAAATGAACTGGAACACTAGAGAATAAAAACTAAAAAAAGTACCCTGAATATGGGTGTAGTGTAAATACCTGAGTATTTTACTTTTATTAAGAGTACTTGATAAACCTGGATTGAGAAAAGTATTTGTGCTATGTACGTGATAGAAATGAGCAGCATATCCATGGGAGTTTAAGATCTAGTCGACATTCCTGAAATGTTTTCACAAACACTGGAATTCAAATAACAAAGGTTGAAAAAAAAAAGAAATCCCCAGCTGTCATGTGGATGAAACCTAAGGGGCTGGCAAATGAAAAAAAGAAAAACAGAGCCAGCAGATAAGCTGCTGCAAGATGAGGTCTTGGAGACTGGCAAGGAGGCAATGAGTGGTGGGGGCCTGGAGGAGTGAACAGTAAGGTGAGTGTTTGATTTCAGAAGAGACCCAAGACCATATTAAAGGCAAACTGTCAGCAGAATTTTCGCAATTAAACTAAAAGATTCCCCTTCTGCAGCTCCTGGGCTGCATTCTAGAAAGGTTCCTCTTGCTACTGTGCCCCCTTTGAGACCTAAATAATCACTTTATAAATTCTTACCTTTTTGTATGCAAACGTGTTTTTATGGTCACGGGGGCGGGCTTTATTTCATCTGTTATTCGCACCCCTGCCGCTGTACGCCGTCCCCCATTGCTCATTTACATACATGAGGACGCCACCCTCATGTAATTGTGTCCTCCCGAGGTCTTGCGCATGCCCAGTGGCACTCTCGTGGGACTGAGCACTGTGCAAAGCGTGAACGCTGGTGAGGTGATTGCACAGGCGCGAGATTATGGGCGGCACTGTGATTGTCATCAGCAGCATCATCCAAATACCCATAATCTCGTGCCCGCACTTTTCCCTCTGCCTCCACCGTTATGCGCAAGTGCTGGCCATATGAACCACATTACCTATTACCCATCTTTCCCTGGAGCAGGAAATAGATGGGAAGGAGCAGCACACCACCGATCAATAGAGGAGACGTGCTTGCGCATAACAGTGGAGGCAGAGGGAAAAGCGCGGGCACGAGATTATGGCCGGGTACTTGGATGACGCTGCTCGGACTGTACAGGAGCCCAGCTCCGCAGCGTGACCTTTCCTGTCACCGCTCACTGGCACTTCTCTCTCTACTCTACTCCTACTCCTGACACTTCTGGCCCTTCTTCTACCATCCCTACATCTGGGCGGCCCTATTACCCTCAGGCTACCCAATGGGTGTTTGGTGGGTGTGGTGCAGAGTGTTCCTCAGGATTTGTGTATACCTGTTCTTAGCAACACCAAATGGACAGGATCCGTAACCAAGGAGGAGCGGGTACCATGCAGAAGGGCAGATTGCACGGGACCCTTGTGACGACCTGATAGGCCAGGACGTCACAACATGTGACCCTGATGACATCTTTACTAGAGATCGGTGAGCACTAAAATGCTCGGGTGCTCGTTAAGTAAGCCAAGCAGGTTAATTGCTCTTAAAGGGCTAGATTAGTGAGTATAATGGAAGTCAATGATTGACTAGTTTGGCTCTCCATCTACATACAGCCAGGTATAAAGAGAGCATTTCTGGAGGAGGAAGGGGAGGGGTTTTTTTTTGGACAGTCTCTGAATGTAATATTCAGAGACTGCAAATGTCTCTCACTGTGGTGCCTGCTCACATCATGTAGGGAAGCAAGCCTGTGCTTTGTGTTCATTGTTTTAAAACATCTGAGTACCTGTAATACTTGGCCGAGCACTGCAAGTACCTGAGCACCCTGATGCTCAATCAAGTATTGAGCGATGGTGAGCATGCTCGTCGATCATTAATTTTTACAGGTCTTTCTGCACTTTTAAGTTGCTGCCTGTTATGATTGGTGACCATCATACCAGATGAAGATGTATACACTTTCAGTAAAAACTGTCTAATAAAACTCACTTGGACTGAACTAAAATTAACTCACTCAGTGAAACATATTTCATTGCTAACATCTCTCCAACAGAAGGATGAAAATGAAATTAAAAAAATGATATTATTTAGCCACAATTACATCATCTGTTCAGTTCAATATGGAAAAAATGTCTTTGATAACATTTAAATGTAAATAAGTGTTTTGACTGGTCTATAAGAATAATCCTTTATTTGTAAACTGGTGTCCGTTTTCTCTTTCCCTAAGTCAAAATATACCTTAATTATCTAACTTGCCATGCACATTTTAGACATAATGGATTCTTGCATACGGAAGGAAAACGTCAATAAAACGTTGAAAAGATATTATGGGCGTGATTTCTGTTAGAAATATAAATATAAAACTTATCCTAATGGGGCATAACTAGGTGTCTACCGGGTCTTTACAAGAGCTTCTAATGGTGAGGAAGGACTGGGCTGCAGGAAGACACCAAGTGCCACCTCAGGGCAATCCCCAGTTCTGCTGCAGTTTACACAAGGGTAAGGGATGAAGGTAGAGGAAGGCAGAGAGAATGGAGCGGGTACCGGAGATAGGTGGGATGGGATAGGTACTGGATACAGTCAGGATAGGATCAGATTCATGTTCAGACAATTGACTGTTATACTAGTAATCTAATTGCTCAGGTATCTCCCTACAAGGGAAAGTGACTTAAATACATAGTGACTCCCAATCATAAAGTGAGCGCTGCCTCTTCAAGAGGCAGGGAGCGGGCATGCATACAATAAGAATGTTGCTAGATCTGTGCAATGTATGCAGACTCTGGTGCCTTGAGGCCCTTGACGTAGCTTTCAGCATCCTAGTACCAGTAAAGCACTAGCTTTACTTTATATATGAAAATCCTGATGGTTCATTCTCTTTAAGCATGGGAAATGCATGCTTGATGGGGTTAGGAACTGGTGATTCACTTGTCCATTGCAAAATATTCAATTTCTTTTCCTTAAAAAACTCCTGGGTTGCTTTTCCAGTATGTTTTGGGTCATGTCCATCTGTACTGTGAACCGCCGTCCAATCAAGCTTGCTTTATTTAGTGAATTTGAGATGAAAGTATAGCCCTGTACACTTAAGAATTAATCTGACTGCATCTGTCTTTATTTAGATCATCAATAAACACCAGTGACTCAGCATCATAAAATACCATGAATGCCCATGCCATCAAACTGGCTCCACCATGGCTTCACTATGTTTTGCAAAGGATGTGGTGTGGCTTGGGTTATAATTTCTTCTTCTCATAATTCTGCTACAGGTTAATCTTAGTTTCACCTCTCCAAAGAATGGTTTTCCAGAGCTGGGCTAACTTATTTAGATGTTTTATGGCCAAATCTACTTATGTCTTTCTAGTTTTAAGACATACTAATGATTTGAAACTTGTGGTGAACCCTCTGTATTTGCACTCAGGAAGTCTTCTCTTTTTGGTAGACTTGGATACTGAAAAAGCTACATCCTGGAGATTGTTCTTCACTAGGGTGGATGTTATGAAGTGATTGTTCTTCACCATGGAATGTATTCTCTATCATCCACCAGTGTTGTATTCCATGGACGTTCAGGCCTTTTATAAATCGCAAGTTGATTTTTCTTTTTGCTGAATGTACCAAACTGTTGGACACTCCTAACATGTCTCTTATTTCTCCATGACGTATTTCTTTTTTTAAGCCTAATATAGTCTGGTACACTTCCATTGAAAGCTATTTTGTATGTAGGTTTTGGGTTTACAGCAACAACTTCTAAATGCAAATGTCTTAAGGTCCAGTCACACTAAGCAACTTACCAGCGATCCCAACAACGATAGGGATCACTGGTAAGTTGCTAGGAGGTTGCTGGTGAGCTGTCACACTGCGACGCTCCAGCGATCCCACCAGCAACCTGACCTGGCAGGGATCGCTGGAGCGTGGCTACACGAGTTGCTGGTGAGCTCACCAGCAACCAGTGACCAGCCCCCAGTCTCCTAGTTACAGCACACATCAGGTTAATTAACCCGATGTGTGCTGCAGCTAAATGTGCACAGAGCAGGGAGCAGCGCACACTGAGCGCTGGCTCCTTGCTCTCCTAGTTACAGCACACATCGGGTTAATTGCCTGATGTGTGCTGCAGCTATCTGTGCACAGAGCAGGAGCCGGCAGCACAGGCAGTGAGAGCGGAGGAGGCTGGTATCAAAGGTAAATATCGGGTAACCAAGGACAGGGCTTCTTGGTTACCCGATGTTTACATTAGTTACCAGCCTCAGCAGAAGCTGGCTCCCTGCTCACTGCACATTAGTTGTTGCTGTCTCGCTGTCACACACAGCGATCTGTGCTTCACAGCAGGACAGCAACAACTAAAAAATGGCCCAGGACATTCAGCAACAACCAACGACCTCACAGCAGGGGCCAGGTTGTTGCTGGATGTCACACACAGCAACATCGCTAGCAACGTCACAAAAGTTGTTCGTTACCAGCGATGTTGCTAGCGATGTTGCTTAGTGTGACGGGGCCTTTACCTGGAATCAGCTCTACACCTTTTAACTGCTTAATTGATTAATAATGAGGGAAAAGGCCATAAAGTCAATTAAAGTGCTTTTGAGATAATTGTCCAATTAGTTTTGGTTCCTTGAAAAAGAGCTAGTTACATATTAAAGAAATGTAATTCCTAAACCCTTACTCCAATAAGGATGTGAATACCCTCAAATTAAAGTTGAGGTCTGCACTTTAAGACCATATTGACTATAGAACTTTGTTTGGAATATGTTTTGGTAAAAATCTGTGTCACTGTGCAGATATTTCTGAACCCAAATGTAGTTTTGTGCAAACCCTATTTAGATAATTGGGCAGTCACAGAAAGGCTTGCAATATCTTTCACATGTGAATAAGCCCTAGGGAAGCATACAGACTTCCTTTGCATTAATACCACTTCATTCATTCATCTAAAAAAAAAAGTTTTATTAAAAGATATCCAATTAAGATGATATAAGATTGTGTTTTCTGCATCTTAAAGGGAAGGTGTTGTCGAAACAAAAAAAAAAATCAATAACTGAAAAAATGTAAAGCATTAATGTTTGTTTTGTTTAATTATTATTTGTTTTAATTGAGCAAAATATAAAAAGAAACAAATAAAAGTTTGATATTTTCCCCTCTTAAACACTAGGGGGAGCAGCTGCTGAAATGCTAGTGTACAACTAGCCTGGAATACAACTGCAGTAAAAGTGGGTGGAATCTGCTCTCATGTGTGTGATATCACATCTCCCCCTCCCCTTCAGGGTGTTTCCAAAAGTATAAGGGAAGATGAAATTTAGGATCACAGTGCGGAGCCATTTTGTTGGTGACCGCAAAGTGACCCTAATATGTCTAAAGTGTCACCAAGAACAGCTGGCATAGTGCTCTACTGAATACTGTGCCCCACTGTATACTATGCCCCATATAGTCTGCCATCATATTCTTGTACTCCCATTGTCCTGTGCCACCATAATCCTGTGCCATGATATTTCTGTGTCCCCTCATTCCTGTGCCCCATATACTTTGCCCTGAGCACTGAGAGGAGGAACTGCTGAAACACCAGACTGATAAAAGAAGCTGCCATGAACAGAGGTACGAGGTGACATGCAGCGAGAAGGGGTGATCTGCAGCCTGAGCTTGGCACTGCAGTACAGATGTCATGCCGCGATTACCTCTACCAGTCACATGCACTCATTCTCAGACCTCTGCCCCCGCCAGCTTCTCCTGTCAGCTTGGTGACTTGGCTGCTCCTCCTGTCAGCGATCAGAGCACAGAGCAGTGAGGAGGAGCTTCTGGGAGTAGACGCCCAAGGCGAGCACACCCGGAGGGAGCATAGGCCCAAGGCAAGGACATGTGGGGGGGAGTGCAGAGATTGCAGCATGACTTCCACAGCACAACACCAGGATCAGCCACAGATCACCATCACCACCACCACCACTGTGTTAGGGAGACAGTAAATCACACAGCCACACAGTAGATGCTGTAGGCTCCATAGAGATGGTGGCAGTCTCCTCTCAGAGCTGTGATCTGGACAGCCCAGGGGGCATGTCCAGGTCACAGGAGAAAGCAGATACAGTGCAGAAGATAGGGTCAGATGCCGACTACTATCTCGAATGCATAGTAATTGTCATATTGGAGGAAACTGTAATTTCACACAGCAAATCTAATTGGCAGACCCCAGTGTTTGAGTAAAAATAGAATTAAATAAAAAATAAATAATGATTTTAATTTTGTATTAAAAATAATTGATTCCATAATCACTAATATTAATACACAAATTAAAAAATGCGGCACCTTCCCTTTGACTGTAAAAAGAAAAATTCTTCTCCATATGCTTTTATGAAATCTAAGAGATATTGAGGTACTCTAGGTCCATATAGAAGTGCAACTCTGCAAGATAGTACTAAAAAATAATAAGAGGCAATTTAACCGAGAATCATGTTACATCTGATATCAAGAAATAACACAATAGTTATTTTTAGATGTGTGACAGAAGTGAAGTATGAAAATATCTGCTACATTAAGAGGGCAGTCAGACGTTTTTATCACATGGGTACGTAAGACCAGCCAAAGGACTATACCAAGCAGCTACTCGAGTGTGAAAGCTTCTTAGTTTGCACTAGGCTAATTTGAGCTGTACATAGTAAGGGAGTTTAGAAGAAAAGGTTTTATGTTATCTGTTAGCTGAGGTTTGTAGTTTTGTTTTTTTTCACACATTGTACTTACAGTACTGTGTAATGTATCTTGAACAACCTTTTGAAGGGGCACACTAGCAAACTAGGCCTAATCTGGAACAGCTGAAAATGTTTGCAAGGGGGCAAATGACAGGGGATGAAAGAGACACTGTCAGCAGGTTTTTGCTACCTCATCTGATGGTAACATAATGTAGGCAAGGAGATTTTGAATCCAGCAGTGTATCACATAGATTACTGGGTGTAGTCTTCCTCACATAATCAAATAATTGCGTTATAAACATGTAGCTGAGCCCATGGAGCTGTCCTGCCCACACTAGGCTCTGTAGATAGAGATTGTGAAGTGAGGTGTCAATCACAGCAGGGGGAAAGTCCTGAAAATCACAGGGTGATAAAGCCATTAATTTAAGTAAACAGTTGCACACAGACAGATAAGAGAGGCATGGTTGCTTTTTGTTTTTTTAACCCCTACATCATGATGTCTCCAGCTTATAGAAAAATTCTGCTGACAGATTCCCTTTAATTCTGAAGTAGCACTGCTGTATTAGCATTAGTAAGAAATGGAAAGAAGCATAAAACTAGCAAATCAAGCCCTGATAGAGGAGTCTCTTTCATAAGAAAATTAGATAACGGTATCTGTCACAGACATTAAAACACCAAACATTGGGGGGATTCTGACTATTCAAAGACAACACATTATGGATCAGTTTCATATATTACTAGAAGGTGCTGTACAGGCCCAGCAGTCTTAGAATCTTAAAGGAGCTGTCCCACTAAAACTATATATCATCTATCCACTGGACAGATGATAGCTTCTTCATTAGATGAGGAACTACCTTTTTGACAAAAACTAACCGGCAGAGTAGAGAACTTTTCTTCTTGTCAGAGTGGAGCAACAGTGCGCATACTCGACTGCCTTTTAAGTCATTACCGATGGGTTGCTAACATTGTTATATAATGTTTCTTTACATTACTTTTGTTCATATTTCAGGATGCTCGCTTATTCTCCTTTTTTATTTTCATGCTAAAAAACAAAGAATAATGTACCTATAAAGTCTGAGAAATAGGAAAAAAAGGCAATTAGACAGGGTTAATAAGAGCACTGCTAGGTTAAATTTAAATAAGGTGTACTCAACAAATTTATCTAAATATAATGAGTATTTATGTAAGTCACCCAAACGTCGTCTAATACTGATCATTAACTGATTGATTATGGTGTCATTGTCTTCTCAGAAATCACTGCCAAACTAAGTTCTACTGAGGCAGAAGATCATTAGGAATGCTAAATTGCACAAGGCTATGATGTTCTCAGAATACAATTGGCAATGTGAGCTAAAATTTGTCAATCTCACACCACACGAATACTGCTTGATTATTCTTCTATGTTGTTCCCTACTAAGTGCCAAGCTTATTTCTTCTTCACAATGGGACATACAGTTTAGGATTAATTTGTGCAATATAACAAGGTGACATACTGTAGGCAATTTATCATTATTATTAGCATTATTATTTTAGAACATTTTCTACGATGTTGATTAGTTGCTTATTTCTAAATCTTGTTCAGAAGTTGCATTTTCCATTCCCTGACAGAATTGTTATTTTTATCTTTTACTAATGTCTGTTAGGTTCAAAGATCAGGATGACCATCAGAAATGTCTGTACACTGTAGAGGAAAATGATCAGAACCCTTACAAGCTCTATTACACCATCTTAGTATGCAATTGGTGGATAACTGTGAAATTACATACATTTTTGTAAAGTGATCATCTGACTATTTGGAGTATACAGTATGTTGAGCCAATAGAAAAGGTAAAGAAGGACACAGCTATTGTTTTCTGTTAACTGTCCTTAATTGAACTAGAATTTAAATTATACATTCTTTACAATGTACTGTACAGATTACCAGCTTTTAAAACACACACTTTTGTGATGTTATCAAATGTCTATTCAATATATTGTCTGGCCACCCATTCCTTTCCTTGAAAATTGCAATCTGTATTGAATTTTGTGAGCATTTAAAGCACTTAACCAAATTAGTTGCTAAGAAGTTGTCTAATAATATAAGAAATCATATATGAAAACATAGTTGAAGCAACTTTTTTTTACTCACCATGCATGTGTGGCGCCCCTGAGGATCCAGTAGTCACAGGGTACTGCACCTCAGTTAAGGTGCGGTGCCCATCTCAGGTGAGGAGGGGGTTAACCATCGGTGTTGTCACATCTCATCTTACATACAGTCAGGTGCCTTCTCACGGGGCGTTGGCTTTGGACAGATGGGGGGTGGCCATCATGAGACATGGGATTTGTCACCAGGACAACCATCTGGGGGGCAGGTGCCAGTTAGGGTAGAGGTAAGCGCAACCATCTCACAAACTTCAGTCTAGTAAGGACCACAGTTCTGGCAACAAATACCACTTGGGACTCTACTTCACGGAGCCCAAGGCTTGGAGTGGGAGCTCAGCCCGGGTTCCTCACTTCTAACGGGGACACCCTGCAGAAAGAACACTCTCTCTCTGTCTCTCAAACACTCATGGTGGCTTTCCGATTCGCCTGCTATTGACCGGAGCCCATGACGGCAGAGTCCAATACCTGGGTTGCTGCATCCAATCAGTGAGTAAAGAAACCTGAAACTAAAACTGCTGACTGAGACTCTGATTACCAACGCCATCGCCCCGCACTTCGGCACTCAAAGGGACTGCCATCCCCATCGTTCTCCCGCGGGCCCACTCCACCTGTGGGGAGCGACAATACCTCAGCTGCATTAACACTGGCCCCAGCGAGGATCCCTGCAATGGCGGTTAAGTACCTGGCTGCGCACCACAGGTGGCATCACGACAAACCATTCCCATCACCCAACTTTCCCCTCCATTTGTGTACGCCTCAGGGCAACGGAACCATGCAAGGCCACCCATGACACTTCCAGACCAGACCTTCAATAGCCCAGCTATGAGTAGGCTAACCCCCTGCCCCACGGGGAGCTACATTCGGCATTTGGCGCCACAAACAGGGTATTGTGCGCCATTAAAAGACTGTGAATTTGGCGTCGATGAAAAAAATGACAGGCGTCATTATTTATAAAGAGCGGGAAAAGAAAGAGGCAAGTTTTCATGGGAAGAACCTGACAAAGGCACGAAAACGCAGGAGATGCCCAGAAAGAGTCCCGCTGCCAGCAGTCACCAAGAAACCATATACCTCCCAGTAAGGGCGGGGAACTGAAAGATATGTCTGCTGAGGAAGAGGCAGAGGCTATCCCGTGGCAGCAGCAGTCACCCCTGTCCTGCCTTTTATCATGCCGTACCTCCCGGGAGCAACCTGGCTACCCCAGTATTCTGGAGAAGCCTACACTCGGGGTGAGTTCAAGGAGAGGCTGTACGGTTTATTCCATGTATACCCAATATTAAAAGACCAAAAAGCCAGCATCCTTATTGCCCAGTTGACCGAGGCAGCTCGGTGTGAAGTTAAGACCTGGCCGGAGACTGACAAGAAAGTGGTAAAGGACATTTTGGCTAAACTAAAAGCAACCTCCTTTGATACCCATACAGCTGCTGAGATAAAGATGCGGTTCTATGGATGCAAGCAAAAGGTACAAGAGAGTATACGGGACTATGCTCTAAACTTGCAGGAGGCAATGAGGGCTGTTCAGCAAGTGGAACCGGAGGGAATGCCAGATGAAAACCGCTTGCTGACTGACCAGTTCATCGAATGGCTCCTGTCTGATGCTCATCACACCCTGCTGCGCATTGTGCCATGCAAAACCTAGCTTTGCGGAGTTCTAGGACCGGGCCATTTGGGTGCTGTGTGAACCGGCTTACGACGGTGCCACTCTTCGCCAACCAGAGTTGGTGCCAGCTACACCAGTGGTGGTGGCCGCCAAAGAATAAATATTAGGTAAGGACTCTATCAATGACCTGCGGCTCCAGCTCCTGGAATTGATCAAAGGTATGGCTACTTTAACCAAAGCTGTGCAGACCAAGCAAGAGACACAGCAACCGGTAACCATTGAACTGGCTTCCAGTGCTGATGACCTTCCCTGGCAGCGATGCGGAAGGAATCCGTTGCCTTCAGTGCCTGACTGCTGCAATGCTAACAGGCAGCCCGTTTGCCGCTGTTGCGACAAAGTCCTGACATTATGCCAGAGGATATCCAATGGGTGTTCCGAACAAGGGGGCTGGGACCGGCCCTCTGGAACCACCAACCACCAAGAAGCAGTAATTGTTTTTTGTATGCAAATGGTGATGATAGTTTGTTTTTTTGCATATGACCACTCTGCTAACCAGTAATTGTTGAAATTGTTGAGATGTTATAATTGAAAATGCCTCCCATAAAGGGAAAATTGTTATTTGTTACCTGTTACATGCATAACAAAAATTGCGGTGTATAACTGTATTTTGTTGTTGACCGGGAGTGCTACCATTTGCCGTGGGGGAATGTGGCACCCCTGAGGCTCCAGTAGCCACAGGGTACTGCGCCTCAGTTAAGGTGGGGTGCCATCTCAAATGAAGAGGGGGTTAACCATCGGTGTTGTCACATCTCATCTTACATACAGTCAGGTGCCTTCTCACGGGGGGTTGGCTTGGGGAAGACGGAGGATGGCCATCACTAGACATGGGACTTTCAAGTCACCAGGACAACCACCTGGGGGGGCGGGTGCCACTTGGGGTAGAGTTAGGCGCAACCATCTCACAAACTTCAGTCTAGTCAGGATCACAGTTCTGGCAACACATACCACTTGGGACCCTTCTTCTTTATGGGGCCCGAGGCTTGGAGTGGGAGCTCAGCCCGGGTTCCTCATTTCTAACGGGGACACCCTGCAGAAAGTACACTCTCTTTCAAACACCGGTGGTGGCTTTTCGATTTGTCTGGGATTTGACGGAGCCCGTGACGGCAGAGAACAGTACCTAAGGTGCAGCATTCAACCAGTATCCAGCTAGTGAGTAAAGAAACCTGGAACCGCAGCTGCTGACTGAGACTCTGATTACCGATGCTGTCGCCTCTCGCTTCAGCGCTCCCAGGGACTGCCATCCCCATCGTCCTCCCATGGGCCTGCTCCACCTGTGGGGAGCAACAACACATCGGCTGTATTAACACCGGCCCCAGTGAGAATCCCTGCAGCAGCAGCTAAATTCCTGGCCGCGTACCACAGGTGGCATTACGACAAACCATCCCCATCACCACACTTTCCACTACAGTTGTGTACGCCTCTGGGAATTGGAACCGGGCAAGGCCACCCGTGACACCTCCAGACCCGACCCTCAATGGCCCGGCTACGAGTAGGCTAACCTTCTGCTCTATGTGGTACTACACATGCCCATTTTATATTTCTAAAATGATCTATCTAATTTCTGTTGATTCTTTATTCCTTAGTATTATCTTTTAAAATGTTTATTTTGTATATGGTCTGTTGAAATTAACGTACCAGAGACATGGATGTGTGAAGGAAGCCTTACACATATGGACTCCTGGACACTATGGGTTAGGCTACTTGCTTGGGGAATCCTAAAACATTGCTCCTTTATCCTGTTCTGCAACCACTGTGTATTTTTATTTAAATAAATTGTTTAGACCTGAGAATTGTGGTGTACTTACTTTGAAAATCCATGTCAACTGTGTAATCAGTTTTCACTACTGTACTAGGTTGCCCAACGGCCTGGCTCATTGAAGAAGCTCATCTGCTTGTACCACTGAAATAGAGAGAACCAGAACTCTCCCTCATTACAACGATGAAGAGATCATTTTTAAAAGCTTTGTATCTTTGAAGAAGTGTACAGCTGAGTGACATCACATAAGTGAAATATCTAGGGATGAGCAGACCCATTGATGTTAAGGTTTACCGGGATTTGCTAAACTGTAGTTACATGTTCACTTTGGTACCTGAACCTGACCCTGGACCACAATCCCCATAGAAGTCTATAGGAACTAGAGATGAGCAAACCTGTTCAATAAAGGTTAGCCAATTTGAAATTCGGCATAAGCTTTAGTATGTTCATTTGGGCTCGGTAACCCCAAGCCCTTTACTCCAAATTCGGCAATGTTTGATTTTGTTCAATCACTGCTTTTGTATAGGATTGTGGTGCTGTATGATCAATGGGTGATGTCTTTAATGAGTGGAGGGGTGTGGACTTGGGAGAAGCCAAAAGCGTGGGGAACCATTTTTTTTTCAGAAGTTTATTTGTGGATTTTCCATCAGCCAATCATGGCTCAGGAAACATCCACAAGGTTCAGACACAAGGGCTTGTGTCATTGTCTGCCCAAGTCACATGTCCTTCTTCATATAAATTGTGTACATGTGGCATCGGCACCATTTTGTGAATGTTAAATGTTAGGGAAGGTGTTGCCGCCAGGGCTGCTAGACAGTTAGATTAGCTTGGGGTTTAATGATAGGTAGTTGATACATAGGAGAGTGATAGTGTAGAATAGGGACATGCAGTGTAGGGAAAAGTGGGTGCTACAAATCAGCATTTAATTATAGAAATAGTCATAGCTGCTTGTCAGTGCCTGGTAAAAAGTTGTCAGTGAACGATCTAAATAGATATTGCTACTTATTTGAGCCTGCTCCCAATTAGCCAGTCAATCACATAGGTATTGTTAGTACTGTCTGCCGACAATTTGCTAATGAACTAGGTAATATAGTCTTTTCAGTTTTCATAGCCTGCTCAAAATTACGCAGTCAATGACATTTGTAAGTATTGTTAGTTAGTGATAAAAAGAAGAAAGTCTTACTAGCATCTGCATAAAGAGAATATTGAAAAGCAAAACTTTATTCCAAATCCATACAAAAGAAAAAAACGTTAAAACAGCAGTATAGACAGATACTCTATGTGTTTCAAGTGGAAAACCACTCTTAATCCTGACATATCTCTACATGTTAGAAGGCATTAAATATTTAATGCTTAGACAAATACACAAGAGTTGAGATAGCTCTCACAACCAACATTAACCATGAAATTGCCAGGGAATATAGTTGACATGAACAAACAGTAGTTGGATTCATTGCCTAAAGGAAACCCTCCTAAAAAAATAATCATTTATTTGCCTTAAAAAAAACCTGTTTCCAAAAAAGCACAGTATATGTAGACATACATGTATTTATCTGTGTACAACATATGTCTGCATTATATATTCAAACAGGGTGTGTTCAATACCATCACATAGTATAGATAGGCAGGCAAAGTTTGTCCAGCTACATCAAAGCTTATAGATCATCCAAACAAGGAAGATAAATATAAAAAAAAAATCATCAAATATAAGCTTAAGGGTTATTATAAATAGTCCCCTAAATACATAGTCCTCATTACTATTGCAATAAATAAACAAAATTAAACAATTATATAAACCATCCAAAAAAATTAATGGAAATAATGATTAAATATTGCAGTGTAAATTGAACATCTCATACTGAGTGGTTAGTGGAATCTAAACTATATACCAACAGACGAACAATGCTTGAATGAAAGAAAACCATTGTAAGATATGGTAAAAGAAACTTGACAGACTTACTCACAGATTGTGGAGCAAAAAACAGATTAATTATCACTGTTACGGAATACATAGCAAATACTGTCATCCTGGAAGTTACTAAATAATGACCCAGAAAATAAAATAGAATTAACCCCTCCGTCCAAAAAAATCTGGAAAAAAAAACTGCAAAGCAAAAGCTTAAAATTTTGTAGACATGGAAAATCTTAATAGAGAAAGAGCAAATGTGTTTTCAAATTTAAACCACGTGAATGTCTATTTTCCAACTTCAGGATCCATGATGCTCCTCTGTTAAGTTAAAGGGGTTCTATTCTTTGTTATCTAGTAGTGCCTGCTGTAAATTTTCTAGTGAACTAGACAAAAAGGTCTTGGAACCTTTCATTGCCTGCTCAAAATGACGCCGTCAATCACATTTGTAGGTATTGTTAAGGCTGCTTTACACAATGCAATTTCTCGTGCGATCGCATTTGCGATCGCACCCGCTCCCATCGTTTGTGTGGCACGGGCAATTTGTTACCCGTGTCGCACAATGTTGTAAGCCCCGTCACACGTACTTACCTTCCTAACGATCTCACTGTGGGTGGCAAACATCCACTTCCTGAAGGGGGAGGGACGTTCAGCGTCACAGCGACGTCACACAGCGGCCGGCCAATAAAAGTGGAGGGGCGGAGATGAGCAGGACGTAAACATCCCGCTCACCTCGTTCCTTCAGCATTGCCGGCGGCCACAGGAGGTAAGCTGCAGTTCATCGTTCCCAGGGTGTCACACGGAGCGATGTGTGCTGCCCCGGGTACGATGAACAGGACGTGCGATTTTTAGAAAATGAGCGACGTGTCAGCGATGAACGAGAAGGTGAGTATTTCTGCTCGTTCATAGCTGTCACACGCTACGATATCACTAACGAGGCCGGATGTGCATCACGATGTGACCCCGCCGACATCTCGTTAGATATATCGTAGCGTGTAAAGCCCGCTTTAGTTAGTACAGTCTGCTGTCACTTTGCTAATAAAGTAGCTAAAAAGGTCTTTGCACTTTTCAGCTCCCGAGCAAAATTACAGCACATTTGGAGTTATTAGTACTTTTCAATACTTTCATAATATTGCCAACTAAGGCAGGAAGTAAATAATTTATCTTTTCAGTCAGGTGTCTGATAGGTGTGGCCGTAGGGTTGAAAAACATTTGTTTGAAAGGGGAAGGGTACATCAATCATTAGTGGTAAATCACGACGAGGCTATGGTGGAAGATTGAATAGGCGGGGTATTGTAGATGCACATGTGGGAAGTACTGTTAGACAAAGTGCTAGTAAGCAAACACCGGATCATCCTCTCCCAAGAGAAATGAGAACAACTTCTGTTACTGGACAGGCGACTCCACTAGATTTCTTTGGCAGGTGCACATCGTTTCAAGTTCCAAATAAGGCTCCTTAAACAGCATGTGCTAGAGTGGATGGCAAGCGCTGCATCAAGTGGCCTATCCTCCTCTTACTGCCCATCAACATCACAAACAGTTCATTCCTCAGAGGTGCCACCTAAACTATACCTGGCTCCCCCACGTCACAAATCTCCAACTGGCAAACTGACTGTGGGAAACACACATGGGCAAGTCCGCAGAGTTGTTCACACATTGTATGCCATGGGCATCAGAGTTCGGCTCCAAAGATTCCCTGGCTCAAGAAAATAAAAGCTTTTGCACTGACGATGTTGTAGATGCCACTTGGTGTACACCCAGAGGCACACAGCTGTGTAGCTCAGCGAATGAGGAGGGGGAGTAAGAAGCCGAGGAGGTTATGTTGGCAATACCCATACAAACATGTAGTGAGGCAACCATGAGAAGTGCTGCATCCTCAGCCAGAAGTCTGGCTGTGGCCAGCAGTGGTCACGGGTCTGCAGTTTGCAGGAAGGGTTGCCTAGCCTGAGCTTTTTTGAGACTACTAAGGATGACACAACTTTTGTTAAATGCTAACGCTGAAAACATCGACTCAGTAGAGGCAAAAATTCAAATAATTTGAGTACTATGTGCATGAACCGGGATATGCACATGCAACATGCGTTACTGTGGGAATCTTACTGTGCTAAAATGCGGAGTACTGGGCTTACCCAAATACCAGCTGCCATATCAACCGCATCTGCTGCTTCTTTCTCCTCCTTGTAATGCTTGTCACAGGGTTGCATGAACGTAAGGGTAGTCAGGAGTTCCGGGGTCTGGTAACCTAAGGTCACGTATAATCATAAGGGATAAACAGGGGTGTAGTCAGGGCATAATCCGTGGGTCACAATGCCAGAAGAGCACGTAGTAGTAAATGGGAGCAAGCAAAGATGAAGTCAGATAATGGTCTGGGGTCAAAGACAGGAATACACAATAGGAATAGGGAGGGGAGAAAGAGAAGTCTAATAACAGTCCAGGGTCAGAATACCAAGATCAGAATACCAGTAGGCACACAAACTATGACCATACAGCAAAGCCAAAGAATAATACAACTGGCCGAGTTCTGAGGTAGCATGCTCAGTAAAGAAGCCTGAGCAATTACCCAGACGATAGAACAGCTAAGTAACCAGCACCTCCCAGAACCAACTTGGACTTCAGTGTAGTTACCAAGCTGCTAGTTCATTATCAAAGATGGCACCGCAGAGCATCTCTAAGGGAAAGATGCTCTGCACAAATGAATGGAAACACTGCTAGATCTGTAAGTGCCACAGAGCATCTCCAGGTCTGGGAGATCCTCTGCACAGAAAATCGTCACACTCCTGCATCACTGTCGAAAAAATTCTCACACAGGTCCTCAACTGCAGAACCTCCACTTATTTACCCACTACAGTTGGGGTAAGTGAGAGCCCTTCATCTGTTAAAGAAGTGACCATGCCTGGTGTTTTTGACCCATGGGAGACAGGGGCCACAACCGGTGTGTTGCATGGACCTAACCTCCCTGCTGTGCAAACACATTATGGTAAAATGGGGAGGCAATTAATTCAACTGTCCTATTGTCTGCCTGTAAGGTTTTTATTCTCAAGACTCCAAGATGGGTCTCCATATTGACTTTTATCTGTATTGCCAGGGTTCTGGGAGCAAGAGGCCTATGCCTGTCACTCACACATCTTTATTTTTAAAAAGGAAAATGCCAGCCCACATCCTGTGTGTTGCATGGACCATAATTCCCTGGTGTGCAAACACACTAAGGGGAAATGGGGGCAAATTGATTCTGTAGTCCTGTTGTATGCCTGCAATGTTTTTAAATATCAAGACTCCGATATGGATGTCATAGTTGTGTCTTTTCTGTAGGGCCAGGGTTCTGGAAGCAAGGGGCCTACACCTGTCACTCATGCATCTCTTTATTTGTAAAAATGAAAATGCCAGTCCACATCCTGTGTGTTGCATGGACTATACTTCCCTGGTGTGCAAACACACTATGGAGAAATGGAGGGGTACATTTCATGCTACTGTCTTGCTGCCTGCCTGTAAGGTTTTTAATCTTAAGACTCCAATATGAGTGTCCAAATTATCTTTTGTCTGTAATGCCAGCATTCTGGGAACAAAAGGTCTATGCCTGTCTCTCACAAATCTATATTTCTAAAAATGAAAATGCCAGCCCACGTCCTGTGCATTTCATGAGCCATACTTCCCTGGTGTTCAAACACACAATGGGGAAATGGTGGGGGGGCAATTGATGCCATTGTCCTGCTGCATGCTTTTGTCTGTAATGCCAAGTTTCTGGGAGTTAAGAGATATATGCCTATCACTCATACATTTATTTTTTAAAAACGAGAATTGCAAGCTCACATCCTGTGGGTTGCATGGACCCTACTTTCCTTGTGAGCAAACACACTATTGGAAAATGGGGGGGATTTATACCACTGTCCTGTTCTCTGCCTCAAAGTTTTTAAATATCAAGACTCGAAGATGGATCTCCAAATTGTCTTTTGTCTGTAATGCCAGGGATCTGGGAGCAAGAGGCCTATGTCAGTCACTCATACATTTTATAATGCCAGCCTACATCTTGTGGGGGGTGGGTAACTTGATGCCATAGTCCTGCTGTGTGCCTGAAAGGTTTTTAATCTCAAGATTCCAAGATGGGTCTCTAGATTATCTTTTGTTTATAGTGTCAGGGTTCTGGGAGCAAGAGATCTTCGCTTGTCACTCATGCATTTCTTGCTCTTTAAAATGAAAATGCGAGGCCGCATCTTGTGTCTAAAGGCCCCGTTACATGCAATGACGTATCTAACTATATATCGCCGGGGTCACAGATTCCGTGATGCATATCCGGCATCGTTAGCGACGTTGTTGCGTGTGACACCAATGAACGGCTGTTTACGATCAAAAATACTCACCTTATCGTTGATCGTTGACACGTCGTTCATTTTCATAAAATCGCTAATTGTTGACGATGCAGGCACACATCGCTATGTGTGACACCTCAGGAACGACAAATTACAGCTTACCTGCGGCCGCCGGCAATGAGGAAGAAAGGAGGTGGGCTGCATGTTACGTCCACTCATCTCCGCCCCTCCGCTTCTATTGGGTGGCCGCTTAGTGACGCCGCTGTGACGCCACATGAACCGCCCACTTGGAAAGGAGGCGGTTCGCCGGCAACATTGACGTTGCTAGGCAGGTAAGTCCGTGTGACGGCTCCTAATGATATTGTGCACCACAGGCAGAGATTTGCCCGTGATGCACAAACGACGGGGGCGGGTGCTTTAACCAGCGATATCACTAGTGATATCACTCTGTGTAAAGCCCCCTTTAGTCAATGCAAATAGGCAGTGCTTAAATTTCTATGCATTAAAAAATGCAGTCAACCAGCTGCAGAGTAGTAGCCCACTATCTTGGCTCAGTTTGATTAATAACTGTCTCCACTGAACCTGGAGTCAGGTAACACCGTGTGTGATAATGATGCAAACCTGGTGCTGACACTACATCTGGGAGACATCACATGTGTATTGAATGGATCAACCTGGTTTTACAGAAATTTCTAGGGCAAGATTACAGCCTGGATGCACTGCTGCAGAAAGCACAGTCTTTGTCTGCACACTTTTTAAAAGGAAAATGCCAGCCCATATCCTTTGTGTTGCATGGACCATAATTCCGTGCTGTGCAAAGAAACTATGGGGAAATGGGAAGGGGGGGGGGAAAGATGTCAATGTCCTGCTGTATTCCTGTAAGTTTTTAACCTCAAGATTCCAAGATGGGTCTCCAACATGTCTTTTGTCTGAAATGTCTGGGTTCTGGGAGCAAGAGGCCTACTGCTGTCACAAATAAATCTCTTGATTGTTCTCAGAGTTCCCAAACAAAGTCAAAATTTTAAGAGTGCCACCACAAAGCCTGGTGCAGAGTTCCCACATGGACCCTTTATTAAAGATCACCCCAAAGACCCTTTTAAAAGAATACCCCTACAGAGTATGGTGCAGAGTGGACATAACAGACCCTACATGAAACCTTCCCCCACATACCATTTTTTAAGAGTATCCCCATAGAACCTATTGCAAAGTAGAAACACAGAAGCTTATTTGTCCCCTCAGACAATTTTTAATACCCCACAGAGCCTGGTGCAGAGTGGCCACACAGATCCTTTTTTAAGAATATTCCCATGAACCTTTTATTAAGAGAACCCCACAGACTCTTTTTTTAAGAGTACCCCACTGTGCATTTTTCAAGACTACCCCAATGGATCCTTTATTAAGTAGAGATGAGCGAACTGGTCGCAGTTCGGCTCGAGCTTGGTTCGCAGAATGGAGGTCTCGTTCGAGTTCAGTTCGGCGAACCACTCAAACCCATAGGAAACAATGGGAGGCAATCACAAACACATAAAAACACCTAGAAAACACCCTCAAAGGTGTCCAAAAGGTGACAAACAACTCACAACACAACACAAACACATGGGAAAGTGACAAGAACAAATTCTCATGCGAAAACAAGACAGCGTTATGAGGAAAAAGAGGACGAGACACAGATATAGGCATAGCATGCCCTTCTAAAATCATGTAAAATACCGCAAGGTGACTCCAAGCGGAGTCTCCCTTTTTTCCAAAAATTGGGCCACAGAGACACCCCTTCAGTGGCAGCACTTGTGCCCCAGTCGTACACTTCACAGGTAGATTTGCATCAAGCACATTCAAAAATACGCCATAATTAACCGTCCCCAGGATGACACCGGGGTAGGTAGCAAAGTCGTTGCTGATCTCAAATCTTTTCATCTTGGATCATTTTTAGGAACACTGCAAGCAAGGGTTACTCCAAGCGGAGTCTCCCATTTTTCCAAAAATTGGGCCACACAGACACCCCTTCAGTGGCAGCACTTGTGCCCCAGTTGTACACTTCACAGGTAGATTTGCATCAAGAACATTCAAAAATACGCCATCCTTAACCATCCCCAGGATGACAACGGGGTAGGAAGCAAAGTCTTTGCTGAACCATGACTTGCTCATCTTGGTTCCTTTTTAAAAACACAGCAAGGGTTACTCCAAGCAGAGTCTCACTTTTTTCCAAAAATTGGGCCACACAGACACCCCTTCAGTGGCAGCACTTGTGCCCCAGTTGTACACTTCACAGGTAGATTTGCATCAAGCACATTCCAAATCCACAAGCATTTACTCTCCCCAGGATGACACAGGGGTAGTAAATTCCTTGTGGATCCATGACTTGTTCATTTTGATGTACGTTAGTCTATCCACATTGTTACTGGACAGACGCATGCGCTTATCTGTCAGCACACACCCAGCATCACTGAAGACAATTTCAGAAACAACGCTGGCAGCTGGACACGGCAAGATCTCCAAGGTGTAAGTGGAGAGCTCTGGCCATTTTTCAAGATTTGAAGCCCAAAATGAGCAAGGCTCCATTTGCAAAGTCATGGCATCGATGTTCATTTGGAGACACTCCTGTATAATCCTCTGCAGCCGTTGGCTGTCAGACTTGTTGTCTCTGGTGGCCTTGCAAAGGATTGTCTAAAAAAATTATGAAACGATTCAATAAAATTGCTGTTACCAGCACCAGATATGGTGCTGCTGGTACAGTTAGACTGTTGATGATGACGAGACCGTCCCATGTTTGTCAAGTTACAACTGGGAGATTCACTCCGTGCACCACGGTTGTTTGGTGGAAAAGCCGAGCTAAGATCGAGTAACAGCTTCTGCTGATTATCCTGCATACGTGCGTCCCTTTCTATGGCTGGAATTATGTCACAAAATTTGGACTTGTACCAGGGATCTAATAGTGTGGCAAGCTAGTAGTCATTATCACTTCTAATTTTGATAATACGAGGGTCATGTTGGAGGTAGTGCAGTAAGAAGGTGCTCATGTGTCTTGCGCAGCCATGCGGACCAAGTCCACGCTGTGTTTGTGGCATAGAGGTGCTAACCGTTCTTTCTTCCTTTGACATCTCCCCCCAACCTCTTTCAACTGAAATTTGACTAAGGTCTCCCTCATCCGCTGATTCTTCCATGTCCATGGATAGTTCGTCCTCCATTTCTTCATGTTCTTCTGCACCTTCCTCAACATTTCGCCTGCTACCATGCGCCCTTGTTGATCCCTGTCCCCCATGGTCCCATGCCTGCCGCCTTGGTGATGATGAACGCCTGGACCTTGGTGATGTTGTTGTCCCTTGCGCATATGAATCCTCCTGTACTTCCTCTCATTTCTGTTGTCCCACCCCCTGACTCTGAATAGTGTTTAGCGTTTGCTCCAGCATGTAAATGACTGGAATTGTCATGCTGATAATGGCATTGTCAGCGCTAAACATATTTGTCGCCATGTCGAAACTGTGCAGAAGGGTGCATAGGTCCTTGATCTGAGACCACTCCATCAGGGTGATCTGCCCCACCTCTGCATCTCCTTGGCCCAGGCTATACGTCATGACGTATTGCACCAGGGCTCGGCGGTGCTGCCACAGTCGCTGTAACATGTGGAGAGTAGAATTCCAGCGCGTTGGCACATCGCATTTCAGGCGATGAACCTGCAGGCCGAAAGACTTCTGGAGCAATGCAAGTCACTCAGTTGCGGCGGTTGAACGGCGGAAGTGAGCAGACAGTTTTCATGCCCTGTTCAGAAGGCTATCTAGGCCGGGATAGTGTGTTAAAAATTGCTGGACAACAAGGTTCAACACGTGAGCCATACAAGTCACGTGTGTCACCTTGCCCATGCGAAGGGCCGCGCCAAAGTTTGCAGCATTGTCGCACATGGCCTTACCAGGCTGCAGGTTGAGTGGAGACAACCATTTACCAAACTCAGTCTCCAGAGCTGCCCACAACTCAGCCGCTGTGTGACTTTTAGTTCCAAGACATTTCAAGATAAAGACCACCTGATGCCGTTGCGCTCTGCTGCCAGCATAGTAATGAGGGGTGCGTGATTCCTTGTGCGCAGTTACAACGCTGGTGTCCTGACCAGGCAGGCTTGGGGCGGAGGTTGAGGACCCAGACGAGGTTGAGAAGGCAGAAGCAGTGGAGGAACTTGAACAGACAGAGGATTGACGCCCAAGTCGTGGGGACGGCAAGACTTGTGCAGCAGACCCTTTAACATCTATCACCATAGTTACCCAGTGCCCAGTCAGCGACATGTAACGTCCCTGTCCATGCTTACTGGTCCAAGTATCGGTGGTAAAATGCACCCATTCACACACAGAGTTTCTCAAGGAAGCGGTGATGTTGTGTGCGACTTGCTGGTGTAGCGCGGGCACACCTTTCTTAGAGTAGTGGCAACTGGGCATCTGGTACTGGGGTACAGAAATAGACATAAATCTCGAAAATACTGTGTGTCCACCAGGCGGAAAGGCAGCATTTCCGTAGCCAAGAGCTTACAGAGGGATAAAGTCAACCTCTTAGCTTTGTCATGGGTCGCAGGAAATGGCCTTTTATTTATTCATATCTGAGGGACAGAGATCTGGCTGCTGTGTGTAGACGGTGGTGAGTAGGGTGTCCCTGGAAAAATGCAGGTTTGTGAGGAAAGTGCAGGCGTAGACATGATGTTGCCTTCATCCAACGTTGGTGCTATTGATGTCTGAGAGAGTTGTACACACGCACTTGTTTCCCCTTCCAAACCAACTGATGACCTACTAAGCAAACTGCCTGTTGCGGTTACAGTGGTTAAAGGTGTGCGTGGAAAACCAGGTGTGACAGCTGTCCACACAGTCCTAGAAGATGAAGAGCGCGCGGATGCACTGGAAGGGACAGGCGGTGGATGGTCCGCTCCGCTAGGCCGCATTGCAGCACAGTGAACTTCCCACTGGGACATATGATATTTATTCATATAACGATTCATGAAAGAAGTTGTCAAACTGCTGAGGTTTTTGCCTCTACTAACAGATTCCCGATAAATTTTACAGATCACATGATTTGGGGGATCCTTTGCAAGGTCAAAAAAGGACCAGGCTAGGCAAGTCTTAGAGGACATGCGACCTGCTGAGCCACCCCGACTAGTGCTCAGAGGCAGAGTGATGGCTGAGGATGCAGTTGTAGACATGCTACCAGTACTCCTCCTCTGTCCAGGAAGGCACAAGGTAACTTTGTCATCAGTTGCATCCTCCTCCACCGCCTCTGTTGACCTCCTCGAGTGCCTGACTGTGGGTTGATAGTAGGTGGGATCTAGAACTTCCTCATCAAGCGTTGTGTTTGCACTCCCCTCACCCTCAGACCTAGCCTCATTCTTCCCTGAGCGAATATTTAAGTTGTCATCCGAATCTGGTATCTGCATCTCGTCGTCATCAGTATGTTCCTCATTGTCTGTAACAACAGGTGTTACAGTTTGTGAATAAGAGTCAACATTATGCTCAGAAACTTGGTCATCACGGCCTGAATCTGAGTCACAAAGGTTCTGGGCATCACTGCAGACCATATCCTGGTCTGCACTCACTGTAGCTTGGAAGCAGACCACTGATTCCCAGGCTATAGTGTGACTGAACAGCTCTGCAGACTCAGCCATCTCTGTTCCACCATACTGTGCAGGGCGGATGGAGACTTGAGAGCTGGGAGAAAGCAAGAGTGATTGGGATGACAACTCAGAGGACTGGTGTATTTTGGATGCGGTAGTTGAGGTGGAGGAGAGCGCACTTGTTGGAGCACTTGAGATCCATTCAAGCATGTTCTTTTTTGTGCATCATCTACCTTTGTTCCAGTTGTTCGTGTCCGTAAAAAAGGGAGCACATCAGATTGTTCACGGAAAATAGTAGACATTTTACTTTTGCTGGAAGATGGCCTATCTTCAGCAGATATTAACGTAGCTTTGCCACCTTCCCCATGGACAAAAACTTTTTTCAGAAAGTTTCAATTTTCAGTTTCAGTTTCAATTTCAGAAACAACGCTGGCAGCTGGACACGACAAGATCTCCAAGGTGTAAGTGGAGAGCTCTGGCCATTTTTCAAGATTTGAAGCCCAAAATGAGCAAGGCTCCATTTGCAAAGTCATGGCATCGATGTTCATTTGGAGACACTCCTGTATAATCCTCTGCAGCCGTTGGCTGTCAGACTTGTTGTCTCTGGTGGCCTTGCAAAGGATTGTCTAAAAAAATTATGAAACGATTCAATAAAATTGCTGTTACCAGCACCAGATATGGTGCTGCTGGTACAGTTAGACTGTTGAAGATGACGAGACCGTCCCATGTTTGTCAAGTTACAACTGGGAGATTCACTCCGTGCACCACGGTTGTTTGGTGGAAAAGCCGAGCTAAGATCGAGTAACAGCTTCTGCTGATTATCCTGCATACGTGCGTCCCTTTCTATGGCTGGAATTATGTCACAAAATTTGGACTTGTACCAGGGATCTAATAGTGTGGCAAGCTAGTAGTCATTATCACTTCTAATTTTGATAATACGAGGGTCATGTTGGAGGTAGTGCAGTAAGAAGGTGCTCATGTGTCTTGCGCAGCCATGCGGACCAAGTCCACGCTGTGTTTGTGGCATAGAGGTGCTAACCGTTCTTTCTTCCTTTGACATCTCCCCCCAACCTCTTTCAACTGAAATTTGACCAAGGTCTCCCTCATCCGCTGATTCTTCCATGTCCATGGATAGTTCGTCCTCCATTTCTTCATGTTCTTCTGCACCTTCCTCAACATTTCGCCTGCTACCATGCGCCCTTGTTGATCCCTGTCCCCCATGGTCCCATGCCTGCCGCCTTGGTGATGATGAACGCCTGGACCTTGGTGATGTTGTTGTCCCTTGCGCATATGAATCCTCCTGTACTTCCTCTCATTCCTGTTGTCCCACCCCCTGACTCTGAATAGTGTTTAGCGTTTGCTCCAGCATGTAAATGACTGGAATTGTCATGCTGATAATGGCATTGTCAGCGCTAAACATATTTGTCGCCATGTCGAAACTGTGCAGAAGGGTGCATAGGTCCTTGATCTGAGACCACTCCATCAGGGTGATCTGCCCCACCTCTGCATCTCCTTGGCCCAGGCTATACGTCATGACGTATTGCACCAGGGCTCGGCGGTGCTGCCACAGTCACTGTAACATGTGGAGAGTAAAATTCCAGCGCGTTGGCACATCGCATTTCAGGCGATGAACCTGCAGGCCGAAAGACTTCTGGAGCAATGCAAGTCACTCAGTTGCGGCGGTTGAACGGCGGAAGTGAGCAGACAGTTTTCATGCCCTGTTCAGAAGGCTATCTAGGCCGGGATAGTGTGTTAAAAATTGCTGGACAACAAGGTTCAACACGTGAGCCATACAAGTCACGTGTGTCACCTTGCCCATGCGAAGGGCCGCGCCAAAGTTTGCAGCATTGTCGCACATGGCCTTACCAGGCTGCAGGTTGAGTGGAGACAACCATTTACCAAACTCAGTCTCCAGAGCTGCCCACAACTCAGCCGCTGTGTGACTTTTAGTTCCAAGACATTTCAAGATAAAGACCACCTGATGCCGTTGCGCTCTGCTGCCAGCATAGTAATGAGGGGTGCGTGATTCCTTGTGCGCAGTTACAACGCTGGTGTCCTGACCAGGCAGGCTTGGGGCGGAGGTTGAGGACCCAGACGAGGTTGAGAAGGCAGAAGCAGTGGAGGAACTTGAACAGACAGAGGATTGACGCCCAAGTCGTGGGGACGGCAAGACTTGTGCAGCAGACCCTTTAACATCTATCACCATAGTTACCCAGTGCCCAGTCAGCGACATGTAACGTCCCTGTCCATGCTTACTGGTCCAAGTATCGGTGGTAAAATGCACCCATTCACACACAGAGTTTCTCAAGGAAGCGGTGATGTTGTGTGCGACTTGCTGGTGTAGCGCGGGCACACCTTTCTTAGAGTAGTGGCAACTGGGCATCTGGTACTGGGGTACAGAAACAGACATAAATCTCGAAAATACTGTGTGTCCACCAGGCGGAAAGGCAGCATTTCCGTAGCCAAGAGCTTACAGAGGGATAAAGTCAACCTCTTAGCTTTGTCATGGGTCGCAGGAAATGGCCTTTTATTTGTTCATATCTGAGGGACAGAGATCTGGCTGCTGTGTGTAGACGGTGGTGAGTAGGGTGTCCCTGGAAAAATGCAGGTTTGTGAGGAAAGTGCAGGCGTAGACATGATGTTGCCTTCATCCAACGTTGGTGCTATTGATGTCTGAGAGAGTTGTACACACGCACTTGTTTCCCCTTCCAAACCAACTGATGACCTACTAAGCAAACTGCCTGTTGCGGTTACAGTGGTTAAAGGTGTGCGTGGAAAACCAGGTGTGACAGCTGTCCACACAGTCCTAGAAGATGAAGAGATCGCGGATGCACTGGAAGGGGCAGGCGGTGGATGGTCCGCTCCGCTAGGCCGCATTGCAGCACAGTGAACTTCCCACTGGGACATATGATATTTATTCATATAACGATTCATGAAAGAAGTTGTCAAACTGCTGAGGTTTTTGCCTCTACTAACAGATTCCCGATAAATTTTACAGATCACATGATTTGGGGGATCCTTTGCAAGGTCAAAAAAGGACCAGGCTAGGCAAGTCTTAGAGGACATGTGACCTGCTGAGCCACCCCGACTAGTGCTCAGAGGCAGAGTGATGGCTGAGGATGCAGTTGTAGACATGCTACCAGTACTCCTCCTCTGTCCAGGAAGGCACAAGGTAACTTTGTCATCAGTTGCATCCTCCTCCACCGCCTCTGTTGACATCCTCGAGTGCCTGACTGTGGGTTGATAGTAGGTGGGATCTAGAACTTCCTCATCAAGCGTTGTGTTTGCACTCTCCTCACCCTCAGACCTAGCCTCATTCTTCCCTGAGCGAATATTTAAGTTGTCATCCGAATCTGGTATCTGCATCTCGTCGTCATCAGTATGTTCCTCATTGTCTGTAACAACAGGTGTTACAGTTTGTGAATAAGGGTCAACATTATGCTCAGAAACTTGGTCATCACGGCCTGAATCTGAGTCACAAAGGTTCTGGGCATCACTGCAGACCATATCCTGGTCTGCACTCACTGTAGCTTGGAAGCAGACCACTGATTCCCAGGCTATAGTGTGACTGAACAGCTCTGCAGACTCAGCCATCTCTGTTCCACCATACTGTGCAGGGCGGATGGAGACTTGAGAGCTGGGAGAAAGCAAGTGTGATTGGGATGACAACTCAGAGGACTGGTGTATTTTGGATGCGGTAGTTGAGGTGGAGGAGAGCGCACTTGTTGGAGCACTTGAGATCCATTCAAGCATGTTCTTTTTTGTGCATCATCTACCTTTGTTCCAGTTGTTCGTGTCCGTAAAAAAGGGAGCACATCAGATTGTTCACGGAAAATAGTAGACATTTTACTTTTGCTGGAAGATGGCCTATCTTCAGCAGATGTTAACGTAGCTTTGCCACCTTCCCCATGGACAAAAACTTTTTTTTTCCTTTTCCAACACGCCTGTTTCCCTTTCCACCAGCATCTGTCATTTTGCCACTCATTTTGATATAGAGACAAGATTGTCCGCTTAAAATGGGGTAGTAAAAATTGAGAGGTGGTGTAGATTGCAGAGGTGGTCTAGCTTTATAGACAGCAGAAGAAACAACACTGATTATCCCTGACAATGCAACTATGGCCCTTAAACTGGCAGCACAGTTTGCTATTATAATAGCTTTGTAAAAATTAGCTTGAGGGTGCAATGCAGAGGTGCTGGAATTTGCTTGGCACCAGTGGGACACTAATGGAGTCCAACAGCCACTTTTAGGATGTCACTAAGTTTCCTCAGTGTTTGCTATTATAATGGCTTAGTAAAAGTGAGCTTGAGGGTGCAATGCAGGGGTGCTGGAAATTGCTTGGCACCAGTGGGACACTAATGGAGTCCAACAGCCACTTTTAGGATGCCAATAAGTATCCTCAGTGTTTGCTATTATAATAGCTTGAGAAAAATGAGCTTGAGTGTGCAATGCAGAGATGCTTGAAATTGCTTGGCACCAATGGGACACTAATGGAGCCCAACAGCCACTTTTAGGATGCCACTAATTTTCCTCAGTGTTTGCTATTATAATGGCTTAGTAAAAATGAGCTTGAGGGTGCAATGCAGAGGTGCTGTAAATTGCTTGGCACCAGTGGGACACTAATGGAGTCCAACAGCCACTTTTAGGATGCCACTAATTTTCCTCAGTGTTTGCTATTATATTGGCTTAGTAAAAATGAGCTTGAGGGTGCAATGCAGAGGTGCTGTAAATTGCTTGGCACCAGTGGGACACTAATGGAGTCCAACAGCCACTTTTAGGAGGCCACTAAGTTTCCTCAGTGTTTGCTATTATAATGGCTTAGTAAAAATGAGCTTGAGGGTGCAATGCAGAGGTGCTGGAAATTGCTTGGCACCAGTGGGACACTAATGGAGTCCAACAGCCACTTTTAGGATGCCACTAATTTTCCTCAGTGTTTGCTATTATAATGGCTTAGTAAAAATGAGCTTGAGGGTGCAATGCAGAGGTACTGTAAATTGCTTGGCACCAGTGGGACACTAATGGAGTCCAACAGCCACTTTTAGGATGCCACTAATTTTCCTCAGTGTTTGCTATTATATTGGCTTAGTAAAAATGAGCTTGAGGGTGCAATGCAGAGGTGCTGTAAATTGCTTGGCACCAGTGGGACACTAATGGAGTCCAACAGCCACTTTTAGGAGGCCACTAAGTTTCCTCAGTGTTTGCTATTATAATGGCTTAGTAAAAATGAGCTTGAGGGTGCAATGCAGAGGTGCTGGAAATTGCTTGACACCAGTACGACCCTAATGGAGTCCAACTGCCACTTTTAGGAGGCCACTAAGTTTCCTCAGTGTTTGCTATTATTATGGCTTAGTAAAAATGAGCTTAAGGGTGCAATGCAGAGGTGCTGGAAATTGCTTGGCACCAGTGGGACACTATTAGAGTCCAACAGCCACTTTTAGGAGGCCACTAAGTTTCCTCAGTGTTTGCTATTATAATAGCTTAGTAAAAATGAGCTTGAGGGTGCAATGCAGAGGTGCTGGAAATTGCTTGGCACCAGTGGGACACTAATGGAGTCAAAAAGCCACATTTAGGAGGCCACTAATTTTCCTCAGTGTTTGCTATTATAATAGCTGAGTAAAAAGGAGATTGGGGGTGCAATGCAGAGGTGCTGGAAATTGCTTGGCACCAGTGGGACACTAATGGAGTCCAACAGCCACTTTTAGGATGCCACTAAGTTTCCTCAGTGTTTGCTATTATAACTTAGTAAAAATGAGCTTGAGGGTGCAATGCAGAGGTGCTGGAAATTGCTTGGCACCAGTGGGACACTAATGGAGTCCAACAGCCACTTATAGGATGCCACTAAGTTTCCTCAGTGTTTGCTATTATAATGGCTTAGTAAAAATGAGCTTGAAGGTGCAATGCAGAGGTGCTGTAAATTGCTTGGCACCAGTGGGACACTAATGGAGTCCAACAGGCACCTTTAGGTAGCCACTAAGTTTCCTCAGTGTTTGCTATTATAATAGCTTAGTAAAAATTAGCTTCAGGGTGCAATGCAGAGGTGTTGGAAATTGCTTGGCACAAGTGGGACACTAATGGAGTCCAACAGCCACTTTTAGGATGCCACTAAGTTTCCTCAGTGTTTGCTATTATAATGGGTTAGTAAAAATGAGCTTGAGGGTGCAATGCAGAGGTGCTGAAAATTGCTTGGCACCAGTGGGACACTAATGGAGTCCAACAGCTACTTTTAGGAGGCCACTAAGTTTCCTCAGTGTTTGCTGTTATAATAGCTTTGTAAAAATGAGCTTGAGGGTGCAATGCAGAGGTGCTGGAAATTGCTTTGCACCAGTGGGACACTAATGGAGTCCAACTGCCACTTTTAGGATGCCACTAACTGGCAGCACTATTTCAAATTAAAATGGCTTTGCAAAAATTGGCAGGAGGGGCGAATGCAGAGGTGGTGGGACTTGCTTGGCATAAGTGGCACAATAATGGAGTCCAACAACCACTTTTTGGATGCCACTAACTGGCAGCACTCTTTTAAATTAAAATTGCTTTGCAAAAATGTGCAGGAGGGGAGAATGCAGAGGTGGTGGGACTTGCTTGGCACAAGTGGCACAATAATGGAGGACAGCAGCCACTCTTTGGATGGCACTAACTGGCAGCACTCTGCAATTAAAATGGCTTTGCTAAAAAGGGCAGGAGGGTACAGTGGCCGGGTTGTGGGTCAGTGTAGAGGAAAGGAAGCCTCACTTTCTATCCCCCCTAATGGTGAAATGCAGAAAGGAAGTCCCTGAGCTTAGTTACACAGACCCTGTTATCTGTCGCTGTAAAAAGCGTTTCCACGGACCTGACTGTCACCTATGGCTCTGAGCCAGCTGTAATTAGCCCTTAAAAGGGCTGATATAAAATTCTGTCCCTAATCTGTAGAACGCTGTGTGTAGAGCGTACACAGCAGGAACAGCGACAGGAGCTGCGTGATCGGTGACTGACACCCAGACGCAGAAGGCAGATAATGGTGTGCTGGAAGAAAATGTCCGTTTTTATAATGCAAGGACATGTGACATGGACAGCCTATGACACATGCCCTTGCTTCTCTGGCAAAAAGTCCACTTAGCCGTGTGTGTGTCTGGGATTGGCTGACATGCTGGCCCGCCCCACTACACGCGCACTTAGGGAAGAAAAAAAAAAAAAAATGGCGATCATCATTATCCCAGCAGCAGTGATCTGAACTTGCCCCCACACACTATACGCTGAAATTTGATAATAGTGTGAGTCACAGAGTGACTTACACTATTACAGTGAAAAGCCAGCTAGTAATTAGCTAGGCTTTTTGCTGATAGAACCGTTCTCGAACGTAACTCGAGCTAATGAACTTTTAGCAAAAAGCTTGAGTTCTAGTTCGATCTAGAACACCCCCCAAAATCGAACCACGAACTGGAGAACCACGATCCACGAACCGTGCTCAACTCTATCATTAAGAGTACCCCGACAGAGACTGGTGCACAGTGCCCACACAGACTCTGTTTTAAGAGTACCCCTACAGACCCTTTTTTAAGTTTACCCCCATAGAGCCTGGTGCAAAATGGCCACACAGACCCTTTTTTAAGTGTATCTCACAGAACCTGGTGCAGAATGACTACACAGACTTTTTTATAACAGTATCCCCACACAGTCACTATTTTGAGAACCCCCATAGAGCCTGGTGTAAAGTGGCCACACAGCATTTTTTAAAAGTACCCCCATAGAGCTTGTTGCAGAGTGGTCACACGTAGCTTTTTTTTAAAGTACCGCTCATAGCCTGGTAAACAGTGTTCACACAGCACTTTTTTTTAAAAGTATCTATACCAAGCCTGGTGTAGAGTGGCCACACAGAGCCTTTCTTAAGAGCACCACTACTGTAACTTAACACTGTCCCTTTCTCAAGCAGCATCTTGTCCCTATGCTAGTCAGATAAAAATGGTGTCATCACATGTGAATCGGGTCACGTGGTGCACTAGCCAATCACAGCTATGTCAATACTCAACATGGCTGTGATGGCTGAGGAACTGCTCCCAGCCAAAAAGTTTGTTTATTGGCTGCAGTGCAGCCAATAAACAAGCTTTATTAAGCATCAAACTACAAACTTGGACATGAACTTTTGTGAAATATCCATGTTTGGTATGAGTACCCGATACTAGGTGTCCAGTACTTTACAGTTTCGGTTCTCTCATCCCTAGAAATAATCTAAAATATGGGATAAATAAATAACATTTGTTCAATTTTGAGTGACCGTTAGACTTTGTATTTTGCACCTATGCTTGCTCTACTATTCCTGTACATTATCATTCCAGTTTTTTAATGGGATAATTTTTCCAGTATAGCTAAAATCCTACTACATTAAGAGCCTCTAATATATCTCCAACATATCTAATGTCAGATTAGTTATAATAGAATAATGGAGATGGAGAGGGTGGCTCATAAAGTGGGGTAAATGACTGGAAAGAATAGTGCTAAAAAGGTACAAAAAGAAGATATATATATATATATATATATATATATATATATATATATATATATATGTATATATATATATATATATATATATATATATATATATATATATATATACTTGTGGCGCCCTGGCCTAGCCAGGTCATCACAGATAACACACAAACACCCCCCACCCCCCCATTAGACAGGGACACTAGCCAAACAAAAATCCTTGTTGCCACCCTCCAGTGTCTGATGTCCACACCAGGAGGGGCGGAGCCAAGTGGTTGGCCCCAGCCACCGAGGAGTTCACAGGCCTGGAGGCGGGAAAAGTGAGAGCAGTCTAGTGTTGGAGTTTGAGGAGTGAGGAGTAAGCACTTGGGTGTCTGGGTTTGTGGCCCAGGCACTGACAGCAAGGTTGGCAGATGGTGGTGGCCATCTGCAGGAGTGGTGGAGCAACGCGGAACCGTAGGACCGGGGATGGGAGCGAAGTGAAGCCAGCACACACAGGCAGGGCCATCGGACCCCGACCAGGCTTGGAGCCGCCAACAATAGTCAGATCCGAATGTGACTGGAACCCCAGGGGTTTCACAACAGCAAAAGTCCCGATTGAAGGCAACAGCCCACACCGTGAGGGTATAAAGCTACCGCCTAAGGCTAGAGACCCACCCAAGGGCCAGCATCTGAGGGCAAACGGGCTACTCCGGTACCCATACACCGGGGAGCGGACTACCGTTGGGAATCCATAGTAGTCAGAAAGAGAACATCAAGGTGCAGGGAAAGACAGCCTCCATCACCTGTCCGGGGAGAAGCACTGCAGCCAGCTGCGGGACCCGTCCATCCACATCCAGCCATTTGGTTTACCAAGGACTTTGTACCTTTCTTGCTGAGTGAGTACACCCGTGCCATCCGGCACCGCACCGCGCTGTCCCTGCAACCCTGCACCTCACCGACCCTGCCTCCCCGTCACAACATCATCGGGCCCCGGGACCACCGACCCCTACCCACGAAGGGGAAAAACTACATCCCAGCTGCTCCCTACCATCGCTCCCGGGATCCCCGTCACCAGCAGCGGTGGTGCCCATCTTCACCATGACCCGTGGGTGGCGTCACGAACTAAATCCCCCAAACCAACCACCCCTTTCACTCACGGGCGAGGAGCGCCGCTCGAGTCCCTGGATCCAGCCCACTGCTCGAGCCACTGAGCAGCCATCGCAGCAGCGCCGGACCCGAGCGTTAGCAAGAGCGTAGCAGCGACAGTGTCCTCCCCGCCCGCAACATACTGTATATATATATATATATATATACACACACACTGTATATACAGCTGGTGAAATGAGTATTTAATACGTCACCAATTATCTTTCAAAATATATAAATCTGCTATTGACATGAATTTCTCACCATGTATTGATAACAACCTATCCAATCCACACATGTAAAAGTAATAAAACCTTGATGTCCATGACTTAAAGGGTTATTCGCATCCCCACAATCCTGTCCCAATAAGCAGTAGCGATATAAATACTATTATTAGCAAATGCCTGCAATTAAAAATGTAACATAGTTCTCCTGATATAGCCATGTCTCTTACCTCATGTGCAAGCCATTGCAGCTTTTGTATGCATGGTTATGACCACTCATATTATAGTGATAGTTAGTGAGTTAGTGAGTTAGTTAACTAGTTGCTATTGCCTGTGTACATTGGATGGGTTTTTACCAACATGATGATAAAGTCATGTGAAAGCACCTATGTACCGTATTTTTCATTTTATAAAATGCACTGGATTATAAGACACACCCCAAATTTAGAGATAAAAAAGTTGAAAAAAAAATATGGGATCCGTTTTATAATCCAGTGGTGTCTTACCAGGGAGGTGGGGTGGTAGCGGTGGTGGAGCGGGGTCACTGGAGGCAGAGGTGGTACTGGAGTATAGCAATGCTGCAGGAGATACAGAGGGGGCCCAGATGCTCACTGCAGGCTGCGGCACTGTGCTGGGGCAGCTGGTTCTGCTTTGTGCTGGGGCAGACGGCACTGCTCAGTGCTGGAGTAGCCGGCGCTGCTCTTTGCAGGTGCTCACTGCAGATGGTGAGGCACTGGCCATTCTAAAAATGCCGGCAGTGCAGGCCTAAAAGAAATGTCGGCTGAGGTTGGTGCGTGCTCAGATGAGACCTTGAGCCAAGAGCTCTATCTGCGCACACGCCGACTCTGGGTGCAATTATTTGAAGCCCTTACAGCCAACAACTTCAGAATGGCCCGTGCCTCACTTCAGACAGCACAGAGCCTTAATTCTCGTCGCACAGAGCCTCGCTGCCTACTGCAAATAGCCTTGCTGCCCACTGCACTGAGCAGTGCCGCCCTCAGCACAGAGCAGAGCCGCCTGCCACACAGAGTAGTGCCACAGAGAGCAGTGCCCCCAGCACAGCACACAGCATTGCCCTGCCTCCTGTGACCCCTCTCCATCACCTCCTGGTAAGCTACATTCGGATTTTAAGCTGCACCCCTCATTTTCCTCCCAAATTTTTGAGAGGAAAAGTTAATTTTATAATCCGAAAAATATGGTACATACCCAAGTGAGTATGCAGCAACACTGGGTATATGTAGAAGACACCTGAGATCAGATTTCGACCAATAAATGCTTGAATCGGATCGAGAAGATTTTTAAAAGGATTCAGGCATGGTTGAAAGCCAATACTAACAAAATAATAAGAATTAAAAAAATTGATTTTTAGTCATAAAACAGTAACAATGCAGTGACATGACAAGAATCTGCATAATTAATTAATCATATGCTAAATAGTTCTGCAAATCAAATTTCTGTTAAGCCTGCTTTACACGTTGCAATTTCGCATACGATATCGTATGCGATTTGCAATGCCCCCATCGTATGTGCGGCACGTTCAATTTGTTGAACGTGCCGCACAAACGATTAACCCCCGTCAGACGTACTTACCCATCCATACGACCTCTATGTGGGCGGCGAACGTCCACTTCCTGTAGTGGGAGGGACGTTCGGCGTCACATCGACATCACGCGGCAGCCAGCCAATAGAAGCAGAGGGGCGGAGATGAGCGGGACGTAACCATCCCGCCCACCTCTTTCCTTCTACATTGCCGGCTGGAGCCGCGGGAGGCAGGTAAGATCTGTTCAATGTTCTCGGGGTGTCACACACTGCGATGTGTGATACCCCGGGAACATTGAACAACCCGAAGTGCAATTCGTCAGGATTCAATGACGTATATGTGATGAACATTTTAACGTTCAATCGCACATACCTGTCACACACTACAATGTACCTTACGATGCCGGATGTGCGTCACTTACTACGTGACCTCGCCGACAGTAAGATATATTGTAGAGTGTAAAGCGGGCTTTAGAGATAGCCAAGATAATTTTCTATAAATTGAAGGAAGTCCCATGTTGAAAGCCGTAGTGAATGTTGAGATCTGGAGCCTGAAAAGTGAAAAGTTCAAAACACTGTTACCCTTTTGCTCGTCATATATATATATATATATATATATACATATACACTGTGTACCTATATATACCGTATTTTTCGCTTTATAAGACGCACCCCCAAATTTGGCGAAGGAAAAGAGAATTTTTTTTTTAATGTTAAATGGGGTCCATCTTGTAATGCCAGTGTTGTCTAACAAATCATATAGGGTATATGTCCCTTATAGACCCCCAAACTAAAATTAGCCCCCCTCAATCTGGATATGGCCCCCTTATATTGAATATAGCCCCCTTGTTCTGGGACACGTCCCCCTGTGCTGCCCATGGCCCCTATAGATGGCACACCTCCCCTGTGTTAGATATGGCCCCCATGTGTGCAATGGCCCCCATACTGCTGCCCATGGCCACTATAGATGTCACACCTCCCCTGTGTTAGATGTGGCCCCCATACTGCTGCCCATGGCCACTATGGATGGCACATTTCCCCTGTGTTTGATACGGCCCCCATACTGCTGCCCATGGCCACTATAGATGGCACACCTCTCCTGTGTTAGATATGCCCCCCATGCTGCTGCCCATAATAAAATAAAACACTCTTTCCTTACCTTCTCAGCGCTGTAATCCCTGTGTCTCCCTCCATGGGGTTGAGCTCCTCCTCCACTTCCTGGTTCTTGCTGCCGGTCATGTGATCGGCAGAGCAGAGTGATATCATCTCTGCGTGCCTGATCACAGACAGCAGCAGCAGAGACACCGGTAGATCAGCGCTGGAGGTAAGTAAAGCTTTTTTTATTTTACTATGGGCAGCAGTATGGAGCCATATCTAACACAGGGAGATCATGTGCGATCAAAAGAGGGCGCAGGCAGATATAATATGCGGCCCTGCCCCAGTCCATCAGCGCGGTACAGTTTCAGCACCATGGTGATGGACAGGGGCTGTGCATATTATATGAGTGGGAGCAGGAGATCAAAGGCTCCCTCCCGCAGCTTCACCAGCCCCCAGCACCGCTCCAGAGCTGCCCCCACCTCCCCTGGACCCTGCGGTGTATGTATAAATATATATATATATATATATATATATATGAGGGGCAATCCAAAAGTAATGATAATCGGTTATTTCTATTGCACACAGAAATTAAAATAAAATGATTTCTTCTCTCTTAGGTACCCACTAGTCCAGGAAAAAAAATCACTTAAATAGGCCACGATTCCCGGGAGCTACATTCATTTGAATATGAACTGCCGAGGAGTGAACATCAAAATGGAAAAAAACTAGCTCAGAGCTGTCATCAAATACCTCTGCTTGAAAAAAATGACTACCAAAGACATACACAGTGACTTGGTGGAAACATTGGGGGACTCTTCTCCTCCATTTACCACAGTTGCACGCTGGGCCAAGGAATTTAAGCTGAGAAGAACATCGACAGAAGATGAACATCGTGAAGGACGCCCATCCACGTCCCTCAATGAGGAAAACGTGAAAAAAGTTGAAGTTGTATTGGCAGATCGAAGAGTGACTATCAGGCATGTAGCTGAGGTCACAGGGATCTCATATGGCAGTATTCAAAGAATCCTTGCAAAAGAATTGCATATGAGAAAGGTCTCCGCGCATTGGGTGCCAAAAATGTTAACCGATGAGCAAAAGAAGAAACGAGTTGCCATTTAAATAGCAAATCTCGAAAAGTTCCAAGCAGACAAGGAGAATTTTTTGTCACGTTTTTTGACCTTGAACGAGACCTGGATCCACCACTTTGATCCCGAAACTAAACAACAATCGATGACATGGAAACGAGCTGACGAACCGACGCCAAAGAAATTCAAAGTGTCAAGCTCAGCAGGGAAGCTTATGGCGTCCGTTTTTTGGGACGCTGAAGGAATTATTATGGTGGACTATTTGAAGAAGGGAGCCACTATTACGGGCTCCTACTACGCAGAACAAATAAGAAGATTGTGGGAGGCTATCGAGGAGAAAAGGCGCGGCAAACTGCGGGCTGGAGTGCTGTTTCACCAAGATAACGCGCCGGCTCACAAAGTTGCAGTTGCCATGGCAACCATTCAAGAAGCGGGCTTTGAACTAGTGGAACACCCCCTCTATTCGCCAGATCTAGCCCCCAGTGACTTCTTTATTTTTCCTCGCCTCAAGGAACACCTCCAGAGCAAGAAATTTGACGACAATAGCGACGTGAATACCGCTGTTGGGGATTTTTTTGAGGGTCAAGATCAAGAATTTTTTTCGAAGGGAATTCTAAGTTTAGAAAAGAGATGGACTAAATGTATAAACTTGTTAGGAGACTATGTAGAAAAATATATATTTTTTTTAATATATTCATTGTGTTTATTATTGATCACTGGGGAACGCAATTTTTTAGGAGTTAGGTCAGACAACTGTTCTTAATTAATTTTTGGATGCTGAATCCAGAAATGATCTCAGTTTTTCTCTATCATGTCAAGTTTTTGAACTATAGGATTTTTGTCTTCTCAAAAATATGTAAACTACTGTACCTAAAAAGTGTTTGTTTTTTTTAAATAGTACAAATATGAACAAAAAATGAAATATATAAGAAATAGGCATGACAAATATGTTTTTTAACACTATCATGTTTTTTACAAAGTACATATATATATATATATATATATATATATATATATATATATATGCAAGTATTTAAGGTAAAAATGTACATTTATAGCTTTTTCTGGAGTGTTTAACTTGAGGACAATCACGTTTGATGCTCCAGCAATAGTGAGCCATCATATGTATATCCCATCTACCCTGATAACGGTCTTCCATAACCTTCAAATCTTGGTGAAATCATTCACCTTGCTCATCGCTAACAGCACCAAGATTTTCCGGAAAGTTGGCAAGATGGCAATGCAGAAAATGTAGTTTATTACTCATGTTGCAACCAAGCGCTTTGTAGCTCTCCAATAGTTTCTGAACAATTTCTTTGTAATTACTTGCACGTGTATTTCCAAGAAAGTTCTTGACGACGTCTTTGAATGATAACCAAGCATTCTTCTCAAGATCTGACATAGTCCCGGTGAAATGTTCATCTTTGATGAGCTGTCGAATTTGTGGACCATCAAACACACCAGCCTTGATTTTTTAAATGGACAGTCCAGGAAGTGCCAACATGATGTACTTAAAACAGTCGCCGTCAGTTGGCAATACTTTTACAAATTGCTTCATGAGGCCTAGTTTTATGTGCAGAGGTGGGAATAGTATATTCTTCCTGTCAACAAGTGGCTGATGTAGAATGTTAGGATCTCCAGGTTTAAGACCAGATCTTGGAGGCCAATTCAACTCAACCCAATGCTTTTCTCGAGCTCTGCTATCCCACATACAGAGAAAGCAGGGATACTTTGTGTACCCACGTTGCTGACCAAGAAGGAAGCAAACCATTTTAAGGTCAACACAGATGATCCAATTGTGTGTGTCATATTTCAATAACTTAATAACTCTCTTTACATCTCCATGTTCTTCACGAAGAGAGACAGAATGCCCAATAGGGACTGCACCAAATAAATTGCCATTGTGTAGAAGGACACACTTAAGACTCCGCTTTGAGCTATCAAAAAACAGTCGCCATTCATTTGGATTGTACATTGAAAGCCCTAATTCTTGTAGTAAACCAGGAATATTATGGCAAAACACAAAACCGCTGTCACACCGAAAGTACTGCAAAAATGTACTTTCTCTAGTACGAAAGTATGATACCTTCGCTCCTTGTTCAAGTAACTGTTTCTCATTCAACCTTGATGCTAGTAATTCTGAAGCTTTTTTTGATAAGCCCAATTCACGTGCTAAATCATTTAACTCGTGCTGATCAAATCCCTTACGAACTGAATCCTTGTGAATTTCAAATTCTGCATCATTGCTGTCACTGTGTTCATCAACATCACTCAGAACTTCTAGAGATGGTAGCTGTTCGAAAACTGGCACTGGAATTTCAGCTGAAAGAGGCATTGTTCTGATAGCTGACGGTAGATTTGGATATTCTATTTTACTTTTATTTTTCCTGTTAAATCCTGATGTTTTCACTAAACAGAAGTAACAGTCTGTGGAATTACTTTTTTGCTCTCTCCACACCATGGGGATACCAAATGCCAACTTTTCACGTGTTCCTTTGGTCCACATCCGTAAACTCTCAACACACTGCTTGCACACTATGTGAGGGGCCCATGGCTTATCTTGATCACCGAGTTTTACTTTAAAATATGCAAAATATGCTTGTTTGACAAATGCACTGATGTTTGCCCTTTGAACTGGAATGGTGAAAACACCACAAATATAGCAGAAGGAGTCAGGGTTGTTTAGGCATTTACGACGAGAGGAAGAAGGAGCAGACATGATCTGAAACAAAGGAAATATGTACATAAGTAAATAAAACACTGAGATGGAAAGTTACAAGCTTTGAAAACTAACAATGAAAAAAATCATAAAAAATATATAAACTACAACTAAGCGCCCAATGTAAAGAGAAAAGCTATCACAAATCCTATTTATTCCTACAATGATACATTTTTTGTGTAAATATATTGATAATTATGACGTATTGGGAGCTGCACACACCTCTCACCACACTGTCTCAGTTGTGACTACTCTTACAAGTTGCCACGTAGCTCTATATGAGTCGAATTGTACTCAGATAACAAGTCTTATTACAGAAATCAGTGCAACCGTGCTTCTATGGCAGGTAAGTTGAGGAGGAAAAACTTGACGTGATAGAAAAAAACTGACTACATTTTTGGAATCAGCATGCCAAGTTTAGTATAAATCAGCTCAAAAACCTAACTCAACAGAATTTGTTTTTCAAATTGTTCCCCAGTGTTATCATTACTTTTGGATCGCCCCTCGTATATACCCCCCCGTATATTCGGTTTATAAGACGCACCCCCTACTTTCCCCCAAAATTTAGGGGAACAAAAGTGTGTCTTATAAAGCGAAAAATACGGTATATATATATATATATATATATATATATATATATATATACACACTACATACGTACATATAGTTGAAACAAGATGTTTACATACACTATCTAAAAAGACACATATGCATGTTTTTCTTAACTATCTGCCATGAAATCAGAATGAACCTTTCTCGTTTTAGGTCAATTAGGATTACCAAAATTATTTATATTTGCCAACAGCGGCTGCAGGCTGCTATTTTTTGGCTGGGGACCCAATAAGCATGAATTTCCTTAGCCTGAGAATACCAGCCCCCAGCTTTATCATGGCTATTTATCAAAATTAGGGGGAACCACACACCGTTTTTATAAACTATTTATTTGAATAATTAAAAAAAAAATCTGCATGCATTCCTCTTATTTTCATACACAGCAAAGATAAGCACATGGCTGGGGACTGCAGGCTGTGGCTTTATCTGTGCTAATATCAGGGAACCCTACGCCAATTTTTTACTTTTTTATTTTTACCCTAATATAGACACACAGACAGCATCTGTGATTGAAAGCAGTCAGACATGTTGTCACACAGGGTGGCTGACTGCAAGCAATAAAAGATGTGTGGACTGCTGGTGGGCGGAGGAAGCAGTGCATATACATGAGGGATAATGAGCAGCTCTGGAAGTAGTATTAGTGGCCTGGAAGCAGTGTACAGCTGCATCAGAGACTTGGTAAGTATAATGTGCCTGGTTTTCCCTCTTTATCTTTAATTTTCCTTTATTTTTTTTAATTTCCCAAGTTGCCAAAACCAGATTATTACCTGGAGTTCTCTGAAAACTCTGGGCCCGGCGTCAGTGCTCAGGTACTATTGAACCAGTGCAGATCCGGACTTTTACAGCCCGACTCCGCACATCACTAGTTATGGGGTAACGTACCAAATGTAATCTAACCAAATCATTTATTTTGTTATATGTTTATCATGTAAATATTTCAATAAAAACAGACTTCAGATTTTCCTCCCTTTATTGCAAGAGCCGTAATGTTTTCATTTTTCCATTGATATAGCCATTTGGGGGCATGTTTTTTGCGGTATGAGCTTTATGATAGGATGTAATGATTAGCAGGAAATAATTGTAATCATGATGAAATAGCAAACAAAGTGAAATCCTGCTATTTTGTTTTTATTTATAGTGTTCTTTTTACCATAATACTGACTTGGCAGTAAAGTTCTCCAGGTCAGTACAATTACGTACCAAACGTATAGTTTTTTTATTTAGATGGTGACATTTTTTTTTAGCAATTTTGCTTAGGTCACAAATTTCTGAAACAGAAAAATTGCACACTTTTAAGGGTTAAATAAGATGTATTTATAACAATATTGAGCATGTCTAGCCATTTGATAAAGTTAATTTGTGATTGAAGCCCATTGGTCTTAAGACCTTCTAGATCCCTATGATTTGAACCTTTGACTGTCCTTCTATTTGACATGAGCAAAGATGGCATGTTATCAGAAGGTTTTAATTATGTCTTCCTCTTTTATGAAAAGAATAACACCTAAAATGTATTTGTTACTTACCTTTCCTGGATCCAGCATAAAATTTCAGTGGTTCTTCTGCAGCCACGATGTCACTGTGTTTCATAACAACCTGGCACTCTCCTATGATGTCCTTCACCGATTTATCTTGGCACAATCTTGAGACACAACTAAGAATTTAGGTAGTTGGTGTCCAGCCGTACTGCTGCTGAGCCACTCAGGGCACTACTAGGAACTGCATCCTCACCAGGATGCAGGGCCTACCCCCTGGGACCTGGAACACAAGTGCCAGCAACACCCACACACACAAAAATCCCAGTTCCCACTCCACACCAGGGGTAATTGGCTAGTCAGACACAAAGGGGATGGCCACCTAGAGGGTGGAGCCAGACCTGGGGATTAGACAACCTGGTGGGAGGGGACAGCAGTTAGTCAGTGCAGAGAAGTAGTAGATAGGAGAGGTGCTTGAGAGCTGGGTCGTGTAACGGTGATCCGGGGGCACAGGAGAGTTGTCGCCAGGGCAGGTACACCCGAGTACCGCTAGGACCAGAACACTGACGGGGCACAGGGCATATGGTCTGGCAAATACCTGCACAGTGAAGGGACCTTCGTGGACCAAACTGACCTACAGATCTGGGGGCACCAGCAGTAAAGCAAGGATCAGGGTTTGGGACACAGGCCAGCCCTAAAGGGTCCACACTGTCCACCGTACGGACAAAGAGACTGCGACAAAAAGGAACAGTCGGACCCCAAACTGCTCCACGCTATGAAGACCCAACCACACTGAGGGTGCCGGGGACAGACCAACCGAGTCATCAACTGGCACTGGAACTACAGGGACGTGAACCAGCCGTCCGAGGGTCAAGAGTGAGTAGAGACTGATAACTACAACACCAAGAGTGGACTCCCTTATTACTCATTCATACATCTCCCAGGCTCAGCCCTACCTGTGGAGGGCCTACCACTGCAGCTGCCATTACCACTAGCCTTAGAGATAATCAACTCAGCAGTGGCGGTTTCACCACAACCCGCAGGTGACGTCACACCAATGACTTTAATCTCCCCTGTAAATACTCCCTATTAAAAAGCACCCAGGGCACGGGACCGGGCAACGGCCACCAAACTCACATTCACCAGTTATACACCACCCGGGACTGAGTACTCCATTCCCTGGGCAACACAATCACTAGGCTACTCAGTGCTTACAGACATGCTAAGCTCTGCTAGACTGCCACAGTGCAACTCCTGACATTCTCAGCTTTGCTATACTATCACAGTGCGAGTCCTGTCCTCAGTTCTGCTATATTGCCACAGTGGGACTCCTGTCATTCTTAGCTGTGCTATACTGCCACAGTGGGACTCCTGTCATTCTCAACTCTGCTATACTGCCACATTGGGACTCCTGACATTCTTAGCTGTGCTATACTGTCACAGTGTTGCTTATGAATAAGGAGTCTACTTTCTCCGAAAAGCATACATTTATCTTGCACTTGGTTGGAATTACCTTTTTATGAATTTTGAATAAAGAATTTTTTTTTATTACGTCGGTGCAGGATCTTCTCTCCTCCCCTCCTCCTCTTGATGTGACTGCCATGGTGTGACTCCTGTCATTCTCAGCTCTACTATACTGCCACAGTGTGACTCCTGACAATCTTAGCTGTGCTATTGTAGCACCCTTGAAACCCTCAGGGCACTACAAGGTACTGCATTCTGAACCAGATGCAGGGCTTTCCCCCAGGCACCTGGAAACCCAGTGCCAATACCAACAACACACATAACATCCCCAGTTTCCCACTTCCCATTAGGGATGACTGACTAGTCCGGGACCCAATGGATGGCCATCCAGAGACAGAACCAGTCCAGTCCACTAGAAGGTAGCCCAGTGGGAGGGGACAAAAAGACACAGGCAGACACTCAGACAGGAGAGTCCCGTAGTGACAGTTGAAGGGGACGGACGTGTCTCTAGATGAGGTCATATAATGGTAACACAGGTGGCAAGGAGAGTGGTTGCCAGGGACAGTACAGCCAGGTACCTTTGGAACCAGAGCACCAACTCAGCACAGGGCCCTAGGTCAGGCGACAGCTTCACGCAACCTGACAAATACCTGCACAGTGAGGGGACATTCACAGACCTCACTGACTCAAAGAATCCGGGGGGCACCAGCAGTAAAGATTGAGCTAGGGATCGGAATATAACACCGACCCTACAAGGTTTCGCACTGCCCTCCATACGGACGAGAAACTGCCAAAAGACAGTAAGGGACCCACAAACGCTCCAGGCTGTGGGGTCCCAACCACAAGTGAGAGGTGCCGGGGAAAGAGACTACCAGGTTTCCACACCGGCTCTGGGACAAAAGGGACCAGGGGTCTGAACCAGCCGTCCTCGAGGCCACCATTCCATCTTACAGTGAGTAAACAGAAGTTGCATTGCATTTTCACTGTGTGGCCTCCCTTCTTTCTGCGACAGACCCCTCCATCCATTCACTGGGGCCCAGCCCTATTTGCGGAGGGCCTACCATCTTGGCTGCCACCACCATCAGCCCCAGAGGTAATAGACTGTGCAGCGGTGGTTCCATCACCATAACCGCAACCCGCAAATGGCGTCACAATACAAACTCTTTAATTCCCCTGTATATATACCCCTTTTAAAAAGTGTCCCCAGGGTCATGGAACTGGGCATCGGCTATTATACAACCGTGACACAGCATCCCCGTACATATATAGCCCGGGACCGAGTACCCCACAGCCCTGGGTGACGCAGGTTTTTCCTGACATCACGAACAGTATATGGACTGGACCTGTTAACACGGGTGACGTGCGCTTTATGGACTGTTTTGTGTGCAAATTACCGCCATTTTGTTTTTCTAAAAAAGCAACTGCGCCATCATTGTGGTGAAAAGGGCGCGAAAGGGTATCCTGCCCACATCTCCTGCAAGCGCAGGTGGAAGAAGGGAGTGCTCTGACCCGGAAGCTTCCGAAGTGCTCCAGTCCTCGCGAGAGTGGTAAGAATAACTAAGGGGGACAAGAAAAATGCAGGCACCGGACGAAGGGAGTGCAGCGGGGCCTTCCTCAGTGGCGACGAGTGACGGGAATGCAGCGGGACCTGGTCTAGTAGCACAGGCGGAAGCGCCCGGAGCCGAAGCGGTGACATCGATCATGCCGATCACTCTGCCACATGTCCCTGGAGCGGTGTGGCTGTCCCATTATGATGGCAAACCAGATGCCTTACTGGGATTTAAAAAGAAAATCTGCACTGTATTGGACAGCGATGACTGGCAGACAAAGAGCGTCTGTGGTGCTGGGACATTTAAAGAGTGGAGCAGAGTTGGAGGTGGAAACCTGGTCATTTGGCGATCAGGGCTCAGTGAACACCATCTTTGAAAAGCTCAAAGTTGCTTTTGAAACCCGTACAGAGGCAGGGCTGAGAATGGGATTTTACAGCTGTAGGCAGTGGTCCCAAGACAGTATCAGAGACTATGCCCTAAGATTGCAAGCAGCGCTTCGGACCTTGAGGCATTTAGACCCCATTGGTGATCTGGAAGGGAACAAGATGATGGTTGAACAGTTCCAGCAGGGGTTATAATCAGTGGAGGACCAAAAGTGTGCCGCCCCAGCAGCGGATCGAACCGCTCGGATCTGGGGATAGTGTCCGTTTGTGGCTCGAGGGTCTCCGGACCCGGGGGCTTGGGGGGCCACAATCAAATGTAAAGGGGTATTTACAGAGGATTTGATATAGTTTGTGACGGCTCCCGTGGTGTGCGGTAATTGGGAGTACCGCCGTTGCCGTTGGGAGTACCCTGGTTGATGGACTGGGGCAGCTAAGTGACGTTGCCCTCCACCGGTAGGAGTGGGCCCCAGGACTCTGGAAAGTGATGCGGGGACACAGTGCAAGGGTCAGTCGGGTACTCACTCAGAAATGAAGCAGACGCTGACAACAAGGTAAACCAAGTCACTGAATGCCGCTGCCTCTCGAGGGGAGCTCATCCGGATCCTGTCCACTGCAGTGCTGCTGGTGGGCTGTAACCTGCCTCCTGGTACTAGATTTTAGAGTGTCCTTTGTGGTCCGGTAGCTTGGAGCTATCCGGGCCCCGCTCTCCACTGTGGCTAAGTGGAAGAGCCTGCTCTCAGGGCTCACGTTTGGGATTTCAGTGGGCTGTTTGCTAGGAAAGCTCTATCCCCCTCGTTGCACTAGTGCCCCGATTCTGGAACTAGTGGGAACAGTCCATAAAGGCCCCATTCTCCTCAGGTTAATTGCCGGGTTGCCTGAAGCTTCTCCCCGACCTAGAATCTGTGTACCCCGTCGTGCCTTTATTTCCGGACCGGTGATAGAACCAGGCTGCTGACCATCATCCTTGACAGGTCCCAGGCACCTAGCCTCAATCCCCTGCGACCGGGGGTCCGACTCCTCTAGGTCCAGACCACCATCTGCGACCTAATTTTCCTCTCCCCTGGGAGCTCCAACTCCCAGCTTCATCAGAGCTCCTCACAGCTCAAGGGTCACTACTCAACTAACTGACCTTGACATTTCCCACCTCCCTGTCTGACCCCTAGGTGGGCGGCCCTATTCCTGCTTAAGCAGCTCACTGGTGTGCCTGACAGGTGTGGTGCAAAGTGTATGTATGATTTGTGAATGCTGATGGAGGCAACACTGCAGAATAGAAACCCAGAACCAAGAGGGGTTGAATACTGCACTAAAGAGAAAGAGCGTGCAGTACTCTGTGACGACCTGAATAGTCCAGGGGCGTTACACAAGCAGCTGCGTCTGTGGGACCTGGAACACCCAAATGGGGACTTTGTTGTTCTAAAGGACTGGACCATAAAAGCCCTGCAATCTCCTGAGACTACAGACTCTGTCCCTCAGTCCTGGCAAGCCAGCACCTCACCCCTGCAGGTGGAGCCCCCTTCCTTAATGGTGGCAGACACCAAAACCCAGACAGTGCCCCCTGGTGCTCCAAATGACTTGTGTTTCCAGGTGCAGCAGCTGAGCAAGGATGTCGCTATGATCCTCAAAGGGATGCAGCTCATCCAAAATCCAAACCGGTGGAGATCCACCTAGCCGATTGCCCTGAGGATGTCCCATGGATGCGAGGAGGAAGGATCCCATCGTCTAGAGGAAGGATCAGCGATCACTACGATTCGCTTGTACAACCCATCTGCCGCAGATGCCACAAAGCAGGCCACTTCGCAAGAAGGTGTCCTTTAAACTGGCAAGCCATGGGGCCAAGGGCCAATCCCTAGGAATAAAACAACAAGGCCCATCTGATTGGCATGACCGGTATGTAGGAGGACGACATATTCTGTACATCACCCTGGACGGAATCCCTACTCCTGCATTGTTGGACACCGGCTCGCAGGTAACAACCATCCCGTATGTACTGTATAAAAGGTTCTGGTCAGATGTTGAACTCACCAGTCCAGATGCGGGCCTCACTATTTATGCTGTCAACGGGTTACCAGTCACTCAGATTGAGTTTAAGGACATAACCATAAAAGTGGGGAGGGTGGAGTTAAAGAACTAAGGACTGATTGAAGTGAAAAATGATGCAAGTGATAAAAATCCAAAAATTATATTTTAAACAAATGTCATTGAAAATTGTTTGGGGGAAGTGTTGTTTTTACTGCAACAGATTGCTGAAACTGCAGGTGCTGGGAAGCAGAGGGTCCTGCAGAGAAAAATCAGAGTCCTCCTGCAGAGATAACAGGTAAACCTATCTGGTGGGGAAATTGGCAGCGTACGGGTAATAGATGCTGGTCCTATCGTGATAAACCCACAAAGTGAAATGATGATATGGTGTCGGGCGGCCATAGGCCTCAATCGGCAAGATTACCAGGCAGTGGTAGAACTCATGCACTCTGAACTGTGGCCCATGGACCTGACAGCCAGGGGAGTAGTTGATGTTCACAAAGGGAGAGTGGCCGTACAAGTGTTAAATTATGGGGAAGAAGAAACTAAATTACCCCGGTATGCCACCATTGCCAAATTGTTCACTGTCACTGAAGAGTCTATCCAGGCTGTGGAAACCGTAACCCCACCAGAGCAGGCAAAAGATGAGTGTCCCCAAGACCAATTAGAGCGTTGGTGCCAGGAACTGCATGTAGGTACTGATTCCACATCTTCACATCAGAAACATGGAGTCTACCGGGTAGTACAGGAATACGAACAAGTTTTCAACAAGCATCCACTAGACTTTGGGAGAATAAAAGGGGTACAACATCACATACCCACGGGTAATCATCCACCCATCAAAGAGAGATACAGACCTCTTCCACCCACGTACTATCAGTGTGCCAAGGAGATTTGGAGGAACATGGAGGCGGCTGGGGTTATTAGAGATAGTTGTATCTCCTGGGCAGCTCCATTGGTTCTGGTCAAAAAGAAGGATGGCACCATGAGAATGTGCGTGGATTATTGCCAAATCAATCGAATCACCCACAAGGATGCTTATCCGCTACACCGTATAGAAGAATCACTGGCTGCAATGAAGGCTGCTAACTACTTCTCTACCCTAAATCTCACGAGTGGCTCTTGACAGGTCTCCGTCGCTGAAGAGGATCGGGAGAAGACTGCATTCGCCATTCCCTTGGGCCTGTGTGAATTAAACAGCATGTCATTTGGACTGTGTAATGCACCAGGAACGTTCCAGAAGCTAATGGAATGATGCCTGGGAGCAACTTCGAGACTGTACTGCTCTACCTAGATGATGTGATCGTATACTTGAAGACCTACAAAGAACATCTGGAACATCTAGCAGGGGATGAAGTTAAAGCCATCCAAGTGTCACCTGTTGAAACCCAAGGTCCAGTATCTCGGGCATGTGGTCAGCGCAGAAGGAGTGGCACCGGACACAAAAAAGGTGACGGCCATCAACAACTGGCCAAGACCATCCAACGTCAAAGAGGTACGTCAGTTCCTGGGCCTGGTAGGATACTACAGGAGAAAAGCAGAGCCTACGCCGAGCCAGCTGGGGGGCCCGCGGGGTTCGGTACAAAGATACCGTGGACCGATTCAACCAGAAACAGGGGTTGGGGTTCAACTTTGAGCCCAGACTGCATGCTGGGGTCTTTGTCTCCCGCCGGGATGTGCTGGACTACCTGCATAAGGGACATCCCGACCGTGACCTGCATCCAGGTGATGTGGTCACATACACCCGGCATCATGGAGAGCGGGGCTGGTGTGCCCTGGATGTGCAGGCCCCTCTTCCTCCACTCCTGCCCCATTTTCAAGTCCCCCTACATGGTGATAGCTGAACCAGGCTACCTAGTTGTTGTTACTGTTTTATTAAAAATATTGAAAATGTTGAAAATGTTGCATAACCCTGCATAATACTTGAAAAGTTAATATAAAAATGGACCACAGTCACAGGACTGGTTGTGACAAGAACTGGCATTGTAAATAGTTGCACCAATTGTGCCCATACCAGAGTACAACTCTGCCAGACGCAATAACACCACCACCAGGAGAGGAAAAGGTCGCAGCAAGGGTCTGCGGTAGAGTCGGACGATACCCGGTCACCATGGAAACGGTGACCTTCCTCCTAGAGAGTTTTGGGACCAGGGCCTTTGGATGGTGGGTGACGGGGGGAGTGCTCAAAAGTTTGCAAGGTTCAAGCAAAACCTCCCCTGCGTGGGAAGAATGTTAATTTTAATGTTTTAATGCTTTGAAAAAAAAATGTTTCATTGTTTAACCTGTATTACTCTCTTGCAGCCCGAGGCCATGATGTTTTTAACTAAGGGGCAATATAGCGCACCTGAAACCCTCAGGGCTCTACTAGGTACTGCATCCTGAACCAGTTGCAGGGCCTACCCCCAGGGACCTGGAAACCCAGTGCCAGTACCAACAACACACATAACATCCCCAGTTTCCCACTCCCCATTAGGGATGACTGACTAGTCCAGGACCCAATGGATGGCCACCCAGAGGCGGAGCCAGTCCAGTCCACTAGAAGGCAGCCCGGTGGGAGGGGACAAACAGACACAGACACTCAGACAGGAGAGTCCCGTAGTGACAGTTGAAGGGTACGGACGTGTCTCCAGGCGGGGTCATGTAACGGTGACCCAGGTGGCAAGGAGAGTGGTTGACAGGGTTGGTACAGCCAGGTACCTCTGGAACCAGAGCACTGACGGGCATAGAGCCCTAGGTCAGGCGACAGCTTCATGCAACCTGACAAACACTTGCACAATGAGGGGACCTTCACGAACCTCATTGACCCAAAGAATCTGGGGGGCAACAGCAGTAAAGATTGAGCCAGGTACCGGAATAGAACACCCTACAGGGTTCACACTGCCCACCGTACGGACAAGAGACTGCCAAAAGACAGTAAGGGACCCACAAACGCTCCAGGCTATGGGGTCGCAACCACAAGTGAGAGGTGCCGGGGAAAGAGACTACCAGGTCACCACACCGGCACTGGGACAAAAGGGACCAGGGGTCTGAACCAGCCGTCCTCGAGACCACCATTCCATCTTACAGTGAATAAACAGAAGTTGCACTGCACCCCCACTGTGTGGCCTCCCTTCTTCTGCGATGGACCCCTCCATCCATTCCCTAGGACTCAGCACTACTTGCAAATGGTCTACCATCTCAGCTGCCACCACCATCAGCCCCAGAGGTAATAGACTGTGCAGCGGCGGTTCCATTATCATAACCGCAACCCGCAAGTGGTGTCACAATAAAAACTCTTTAACTCCCCTGTATATACACCCCTTTTAAAAAGCGTCCCCAGGGTCACGGAACCGGGAATCGGCCATTATACAACAGTGACACAGCATCCCCACACATATACGGCCCTGGACTGAGTACCCCATAGACCTGGGTGACACACTATACTGCCACAATGTGACTCCTTTTATTCTCAACTCTGCTATACTGATACTCTGCGACTCCTGATATTCTCAGCTCTACTATACTGCCACAGTGTGACTTCTAACATTCTCATTTCGGCTATACTGCCGCAGTGCAACTCCTGACATTCTCAGCTCTGCTATACTACCACAGTGAGATGCCTGTCATTCACAGCTCTGCTGTACTGATACTCTGCGACTTCTGATATTCTCAGCTCTGCTATACTACAACAGTGTCACCCCTGACATTCTCAGCTCTGCTATACTGCCACAGTGCGACTCCTGACATTCTGAGCTCTGCTATTCTATCACAGTGCGACTCCTGTCATTCTCAGCTCTGCTACTGCTACAGTGCGACTCCTGATGTGCCACTTCTGCAGCGGTCGAACCGCGCAGATCCGGGTGTTGCTGTGGCTCGAGGGTCTCCGGACCTGGGGGCTCGCGGCCACTTCAAATGCAAAGGGGGCATTTACAGGGGATAAGAGTTCGTGATGCCACCCATGTTTCGCGGTAAGGGGAGTGCCGCCGCTGCCGATGGGAGTACCCGGGGGAAATGGAGTGGGGCAGCCAGATGACGTTCCCTCCACGGGTAGGGGAGGCCTCAGGACTTTGGACGGTAAAGGTGTAGGGGAGCGTGGTGCAGATTGGAAGCAGGGGAGGACAGCATACTCACTCAGGCAGTGTTAGTAGTGATGCGACCGTAGAGCAGACTCTGACACAGAAGTAAACCAAGTCTCTGGGTGCTGCTGCCTCTTCAGGGGAGCTCGACTGGGAGTCTGCTCTCGTTTGTATTGCACATGGTCTGTCCCTTGCCTACATGCACTGTATTTTAGATGTTCTGAGTGACCCCTATGCTTGAAGTTGTCAGGGTCCCACTCCCCACTGTTAAGTAGGGAAGCTGTGCTCTCGATGGCTGACACTTGGGATTTTAGTGGGCCGCATAAGCTGGAAAGTCCTTTCCCCCTCTTTGTGTTTATGCCTTCAATCTCGTTGTGTTGATGCCTTCGATCTCTGAGCTCTCGGGGAAAGTTCATACAGAGACTATCCTCCACAGGTGAATTATCAGGCTGCGTGAAGCTACTCCCTGATCTAGGGTCCTGTAAACCCACTGTGCTCGCTACCAGTCCTGATTACTGGTTTTTACCGCGGGTGCGGTATTCTTTCAGAGGGTTCGTTTTCTTCTTAAGAAAAAGGCACTTTCTAGAGCGCATATAGCCTAATGGCCGCTTTACACGCTATGACATTGCTAGCATTTGCTAGCGATGTCGAGCACGATAGTACCCACCCCTGTTGTACGGCCGATATGTGGTGATCGCTGCCATAGCGAACATTATCGCTACGGCAGCGTCACATGCACATACCTGTTCAGCAACGTCGCTGTGACTGCCGAACAATCCCTCCCTCAAGGGAAAGGAGCGTTCGCCATCACCGCAACATCACCGCGACGTCACTAAGCGGCCAGCCAATAGAAGTGGAGGGGCGGAGATGAGCGGGACGTAACATCCCGCCCACCTCCTTCCTTCCTCATTGCTGGTGGATGAAGGTAAGGTGAGGTTCCTCGTTCCTGCGGTGTCACACATAGCGATGTGTGCTGCCACAGGAACGACGAACAACATCGTACCTGTGTGGCGCCCTGGACAAGCCAGGTCGTCACAGAACAACACCAACACACCCCACACTCCCGGTCAGGCACACCAAAGTCAGACAAAAACCCTCGTTTCCTCCCTCCAGGGGCTGATGTTCACACCAGGGGGTGGGCCTGGCGGTTGGTCCCGCCCACCGAGGAGTTCACAGTCCTGGAGGTGGGAAGAGTGAGGAGTTAGAGTTTGGAAGTGAAAGGGAGAGGAGTAAAGTGGCAGTTGAGCAGACTGAAGTTGGTCCGGGTGTGTGGCCCGGACGGATCGGCAAGGTTGGCAGACGGTGGTGACCGTCTGCAGGAGAGGCCTATTGGAGCCAGCCGTAAGGACCATGGACGGGCGGTGGCCCGGCGGTACCGGACCGGCAAGCAAAGAGAAGCCAGCACCATCCGGCAGGGGCTTACGGACCCCGACAAGGCTAGGAGTCGCCGTGAATTTGTCAAATCCGTTAGCGAAGGGAACCTCCTGGGTTTCCCAGCAGCCAAGTCCCGACAGAAGGCAACAGTCCAACCGAGAGAGGGAAACACAGTCACCGCCAAGGCTAAAGTTCCCAAGGCCAGACCCTGCGGGCAAAAGGGGCTCCTTCAGCATCCTTCAAGCTGGGGACCGGGTTACCGGTGGGAACACATTGGAACCGTTACACTACACAGGTGCAGGGAAAGGCAGTCACCATCAACCTGCCGAGAGGAGAAACACCGCAGCCATCTGTGGGACCCGTCCATCCAGCCGTTTGTTTTACCGGAGACTGTGTATTCGTTACTGGATGAGTGAGTACCACCGTGCTGTGCGGCACAGCGCTGCCCTCGTGACCCTGCACCTCACCAGGCCTTGTAACCCGCCTGCCATCCATCCCTACCCCCTCACCAGGCCCAGGGACAACCAACCCCCTACCCACGGAGGGGAGAACTAACATCCAGACTGCTCCCTGTCATCGCTCCCGGGATCCCCGTCCAGAGCAGCGGTGGTGTCACCAATCTCACCACAACCGTGGGTGGCGTCACGGACAATATCAAATCCCCCACAATCAAAGCCCCTTTTCACTCACGGGCGAGGAACGCCGCTCGAGTCCCCGGGATCCGGCCCACCACTCGAGCCACCACCGAGCAGCAGCAGCAGCCGGACTCGAGCAGTGGGAGAGCGTAGCGTCCCCTCCTCCGCCCGCGACAACTTGGCATCACGAACAGGATCTTACCGCTCTGCCGTCTGGTAGAGGTGCGCCTTGTGACTGCCGGAGGTGTCCGGCCGAAAATTTGGAGAAGCCGCCATCTTGGGCGTGAAAAGTTCCCGCTCGAGCGTCTCCTCAAGCAGTGGAGGCGCGAAGGCCAAAACCCCACCCCTGTAGAGGAGGAGCCGGAAAGCGACTAAGGGGGACTGATGGCGTCTGGCCGCATGTAGCCCACGGCTATACGAGCAAGGACATCGGGACCCCGCAATCCACTGAGCCCTGCAAAGGATGTCTGCCCAACTCAGCTATGCGGAGGCTACCAAGCCGGTGCGCGGAACAGCGGCTTGGCTGAGGGCCCGAACGTCAGGGATCTGCCGACACTACCAAAGTCAGATATGCATACTAATGGAACAGTGGACCGCGGAGGTGGAGGAGGTAGCTGCAGTCACCCAGGTGTACGGAATGGAAGCAATGATGGAGGAGCTGGTGAGTGACCCACGCCCCTGTGTCCCCGAGGGATCGGCCGTTGCGGCTGAGGGACCCGGTCTACCCCTGGCCCCCATGTCGCCTCCGTCTTCCTTGCCCGTGCACCGTGCTGCGCCTGGTCCGTCTGGCGTACACCCCTTCGTGACAGTGGCCAAGAGAGTGGCGAGCCCGGAGGCTGCGGCAGCTGGCGGCGACCCGCCTGGCGCAGGGACGGATGATAGCGACTCCAGGCCGGACACAGAGCCTGTTTCCGAGGAAGATGAGGTGGTCGTCGCCCTGTGTGACATGGAGGCCACTTACATCCCCCGGAGCGGAAATAATGGGTACCGTGCGGCCCTTCCCCGTCGTGCCTGCTATGCGCTGGAGGGGCTGATTCCCGTGTTCCTCCACCCGGGGCCGGCTGAGGATGAGGAAAGCGAGCAGTGAAGCCGGCGGTCCTCCGCCTAAAAGTTGTCCTCGTTGGGACCACCAAGTACCGTTGTAAAAGTTTTAACCAATAATAAGAGTGATCAACCGAAGTTCACCTGATTGAAGCCTTGATTTGAACCGGTCGTTGCCGGAAACTGGTCCCCGTTGGGACCCCTCACAAAACACTGCGTAGGAACTACTACGGACAAGCCCGAGAACTGACAGGGCAACCACGAACTTGTGGTCTGTAAATAAAAATGTGTTTTATGGCCTTACCGTAACCTCCTCCGGAGAGGCTGATTTGGAGGATGGGCCTGGAAGGAAGTGATGGCCCAGGCCCGCCACTACCGCAACTGGTGGCGAACCTCCGGGGGTTTCAGAGGGTCCCCATGGACGTGAGTCCCCTGAAAAGGAAAGAACCCGCTCGGGTAACTTGTGCTGGACTGGGGTCAAGGGGTGTTGCCCATTTGCTTAGGGGCAGCATCAGGGCCAGGTTGCTTGGGTGGGAGAGAGCGGAAGCCGTTACCGTTTAGCAACGTTTAAGTATATATGCCTCCCGATGTGGGAAGAAGTTAATATGCTTGTAATCTGTTTACCGTTTATCTTTTTCAGTTGTGAAAATAAAACCGGTGATGGACGGGCAGCCCGCGGATGGTCTGCATTTTACTAAGGGGGAATGTGGCACCCTGGACAAGCCAGGTCGTCACAGAACAACACCAACACACCCCACACTCCCGGTCAGGCACACCAAAGTCAGACAAAAACCCTTGTTGCTTCCCTCCAGGGGCTGATGTTCACACCAGGGGGTGGGCCAGGCGGTTGGTCCTGCCCACTGAGGAGTTCACAGTCCTGGAGGCGGCAAAAGTGAGTAGTTAGAGTTTGGAAGTGAAAGTGAGAGGAGTAAAGTGGCAGTTGAGCAGACTGAAGTTGGTCCGGGTGTGTGGCCCGGACGGATCGGCAAGGTTGGCAGACGGTGGTGACCGTCTGCAGGAGAGGCCGATTGGAGCCAGCCGTAAAAACCGTGGACGGGCGGTGGCCCGGCGGTACCGGACCGGCGAGCAAAGAGAAGCCAGCACCATCCGGCAGGGGCTTACGGACCCCGACAAGGCTAGGAGTCGCCGTGAATTTGTCAAATCCGTTAGCGAAGGGAACCTCCTGGGTTTCCCAGCAGCCAAGTCCCGACAGAAGGCAACAGTCCAACCGAGAGAGGGAAACACAGTCACCGCCAAGGCTAAAGTTCCCAGGGCCAGAGCCTGCGGGCAAAAGGGGCTCCTTCAGCAACCTTCAAGCTGGGGAGCGGGTTACCGGTGGGAAACCATTGGAACCGTTACACTACACAGGTGCAGGGAAAGGCAGTCACCATCAACCTGCCGGGAGGAGAAACACTGCAGCCGTCTGTGGGACCCGTCCATTCAGCCGTTTGTTTTACCGGAGACTGTGTATTCGTTACTGGATGAGTGAGTACCACCGTGCCGTGCGGCACAGTGCGGCCCCCGCGACCCTGCACCTCGCCAGGCCCCGTAACCCGCCTGCCATCCATCCCTACCCCCTCACCGGGCCCCGGGACAACCAAACCCCTATCCACGGAGGGGAGAACTAACATCCAGGCTGCTCCCTGTCATCGCTCCCGGGATCCCCGTCCAGAGCAGCGGTGGTGTCACCAATCTCACCACAGCCGTGGGTGGCGTCACGGACAATATCAAATCCCTACAATCAAATCCCCTTTTCACTCACGGGCGAGGAACGCCGCTCGAGTCCCCGGGATCCGGCCCACCGCTCGAGCCACCACCGAGCAGCAGCAGCAGCCGGACCCGAGCAGTGGGAGAGCGTAACGTCCCCTCCTCCGCCCGCGACACCTGCAGCTGCAACGATAATTGGGAATGGACCCCAATGTCACCGATTAGCGATTTTGAACGATTTTGCAACAATTCAAAATCGTTCATAGGTATCACACACAACGCCAGATGTGTGTCACAAATTCCGTGACCCCAACGAAATCGCTTTAACGATGTCGTAGCGTGTAAACCGGCCCTTAGAGTGGCTTTCTGTGAGGAGTTGGACCCTGAAGTTGAATATGCTTTCATTTTTAAACAAATAATGGTAAAAAAAAATAATTCCAACAACCCCTTTAAGCTGCTAGATAGAACAGAATACAAAATGGAAACAAATTCCAACCCAATAGCCAGGCTTTAGCCATAAAACACATTTCAATGGGATTCTGTCACATGAAAACATGCTATTAGCCTGCACATGTGGAGTTAATCTGCAGGTTAATAGTGTTTGGATCCTGCCTTTCAAATTTAAGTTTCAGCCATTGGAAGGCGCCTTTGTGGTTTCAGTCATCACTCTGTGTATGGAGAGCAGTGCTAATGCTGAGCGGCTGTCAGGCAGTTCAGAAGGAACAGTTATAGCTGCCGCTTTCGATTAACAAACTGGTGACTGAACCCACACCTGCACTCCCCCGATGACTGAAACTGGATTGTTGCTGGGAAAATTAAAGTTCATTTCCTCCCAAAAGTGGAGTTCAATGTGCGGCCGCCAGACAGGTTCAAAACGCAATTAAACTGCATATTAGCATTAGTATAATTCAGCTGGAACATCTTGTATGTCACTGGTGACTTCCATGATGTTTTTATCCGTGGCTGCCTTTGTTAAATTTGCGATGTTTTTCCTTATTAACTGTAGAAAGCACCCAACAGTAAAACGGTCTGAACATTCCACCACACCTGAAGAAGGGCGCTTTTGTGTTCTTTGCAGTCGATAACACAGACTTTGCAGAGGATACTCCCGATGGGAAAGGAACCACACATGGAACTATAACTGCTGTACATCAAAAAGCAGATGTTGTTGGAGAACCTGTTGCATACCCTTGAACATAACAGATGCCCACACTTTATCTGTCACTCCATACCATGTATATATGAAGCCCTGTGACAAGCCAAAACCACAGCATACCAAGAGAACAGAAGACTTTGTCAGCGAGAAATCATCAGGTTCCAACCAACTATCGCAATTTGGATGGGTTGTTGCTAATGTTGTTTCCAGAACGCAGAAACAACAGAAAGCATAGAGCAATATTTCTTTGTGGGCAGGATACAACTCACTGTTGTCTGAAAGCAAACAAATTACTAACATTGGAGCCTTACCTCTGCTTCCAGACCTGGCACACGAGGACACCCAGATCCAGTAAAAAAAATTAAAAACATTATACTGTGTATTGTTCGTGGATGACAACTTGTATAACAAGTAATAATACCAAATAAATAAATAAAAATAATTTTTAGTTGAATCTAGAGTATTTATTTGGATACCCTTTCATTTCTTTGCCCTGAAAATGTATGTTTACTAAAATCAAGTATGTTTATATTATTTACAAGCTGATATAAAGGAAAATTGATGTCAAGTCAGCCATTTTGTGAAATCCAATATGGCGTCTGCGTATGATGCAGGGCGAATGGAAACATTGTTTTTCTTATTGCTTATACAATAACCTTTCCAGAAATGTATACAGTTAAGTCCAGAAATATTTGGACAGTGACACAATTTTCGCGAGTTGGGCTCTGCATGCCACCACATTGGATTTGAAATGAAACCTCTACAACAGAATTCAAGTGCAGATTGTAACGTTTAATTTGAAGGTTTGAACAAAAATATCTGATAGAAATTGTAGGAATTGTACACATTTCTTTACAAACACTCCACATTTTAGGAGGTCAAAAGTAATTGGACAAATAAACCAAACCCAAACAAAATATTTTTATTTTCAATATTTTGTAGCGAATCCTTTGGAGGCAATCACTGCCTTAAGTCTGGAACCCATGGACATCACCAAACGCTGGGTTTCCTCCTTCTTAATGCTTTGCCAGGCCTTTACAGCCGCAGCCTTCAGGTTTTGCTTGTTTGTGGGTCTTTCCGTCTTAAGTCTGGATTTGAGCAAGTGAAATGCATGCTCAATTGGGTTAAGATCTGGTGATTGACTTGGCCATTGCAGAATGTTCCACTTTTTTGCACTCATGAACTCCTGGGTAGCTTTGGCTGTATGCTTGGGGTCATTGTCCATCTGTACTATGAAGCGCCGTCCGATCAACTTTGCGGCATTTGGCTGAATCTGGGCTGAAAGTATATCCCGGTACACTTCAGAATTCATCCGGCTACTCTTGTCTGCTGTTATGTCATCAATAAACACAAGTGACCCAGTGCCATTGAAAGCCATGCATGCCCCTGTCATCACGTTGCCTCCACCATGTTTTACAGAGGATGTGGTGTGCCTTGGATCATGTGCCGTTCCCTTTCTTCTCCAAACTTTTTTCTTCCCATCATTCTGGTACAGGTTGATCTTGGTCTCATCTGTTCATAGAATACTTTTCCAGAACTGAGCTGGCTTCATGAGGTTTTTTTCAGCAAATTTAACTCTGGCCTGTCTATTTTTGGAATTGATGAATGGTTTGCATCTAGATGTGAACCCTTTGTATTTACTTTCATGGAGTCTTCTTTTTACTGTTGACTTAGAGACAGATACACCTACTTCACTGAGAGTGTTCTGGACTTCAGTTGATGTTGTGAACGGGTTCTTCTTCACCAAAGAAAGTATGCGGCGATCATCCACCACTGTTGTCATCTGTGGACGCCCAGACCTTTTTGAGTTCCCAAGCTCACCAGTCAATTCCTTTTTTCTCAGAATGTACCCGACTGTTGATTTTGCTACTCCAAGCATGTCTGCTATCTCTCTGATGGATATTTCCTTTTTTTCAGCCTCAGGATGTTCTGCTTCACCTCAATTGAGAGTTCCTTAGACCACATGTTGTCTGGTCATAGCAACAGCTTCCAAATGCAAAACCACACACCTGTAATCAACCCCAGACCTTTTAACTACTTCATTGATTACAGGTTAACGAGGGAGACGCCTTCAGAGTTAATTGCAGCCCTTAGAGTCCCTTGTCCAATTATGTTTGGTCCCTTGAAAAAGAGGAGGCTATGCATTACAGAGCTATGATTCCTAAACCCTTTCTCCGATTTGGATGTGAAAACTCTCATATTGCAGCTGGGAGTGTGCACTTTCAGCCCATATTATATATATAATTGTATTTCTGAACATGTTTTTGTAAACAGCTAAAATAACAAAACTTGTGTCACTGTCCAAATATTTCTGGACCTAACTGTAGTTTTCATACTCTCCAAAAAATTCCGGCGAGGGTCAAAATCGAAACATAGTGACCCTGACTAAAAAGAGGCATAGTTGTTGCAATACTTTGCGCCACAAAAACATTTTCTGACATTTGAAGGTGTTTTATGATGAAAACACTCTGATGATTCAGAGGGCTGTGTCTTTCATGATGACATAGTACAATTGTATGCAGGTGTAAAATAGAGTAGGAATACGTGCAAAACATATTACTTACTCCACCAAAAGATACAAAATATTGTACTCTATTAATGACATGTATTTTGATTCCTAAATACATGTGATATTGATTATTCATGTTACGCTTGATAATAACATTCTTACATGACATTTGTACTATCGAGTTAAATTTCTCCTTACAATTATGCTGCTCCTCTGACCTCCTAATTTCAAAGGATTAAACATAAAAATAATAGTCTCTAAAAGGACAATGTTTTACATTAACACTGTTTTCATGGCTTTCCAGATTCAATAACACTTTTACTCTATAATAATTGTAAACCACAAATCGAGCAGTATAACTTAATACATCAAACAAGCAGATTCTGTAATTTCTTGCCAAAGAAAAATCTAATTTAGAAGGGATGAGATTGTATTCCCATCCTGAAAATCACGTGGCTGAAAGGGATAAAAAGAATAAAAGATTATCACCCACTAAGACAGTAAAAAAATACATAATCACGGGCTGTTTTTATTTTTTCTAATACTGTTTCCTGTTGTGCTAATACAATAGTTTGTTTTTTACTTAAAAGATCGTTTTAACTGAAGGTGAAAAATACATTAAAGTTTGCAGGCAATACTGAAAATTGACGATAAAATTGAACTAATCTTCTTACAAAGATAACAAAGGTAACGTCACCAACCATGTATTGTTGTTAGTGTGTAAAGTGAATATAATCTTTCATATGTATATGAATGTTCAGGCAAGACAAGCAGAAGGGCTCCAGCAATCGTATTAGTCTTGTGGGGACCTCTGCATGAGAGACTCACAGACAAACAAATCTGTAAATCCTGCAGCATTACACCTTCATCCTTCTAAACATTGCAGATTACGCCTCAAATTCATTTCATTTGGTGGTTTTGATAAAGAACCTGCAATGTCAAGGGAATCAGCCGCTTTCCAAAAAAAATGTCATTTGTAAAGCCATCGGATTGCAGCATCAACAAAAAAGGTATATATATGAGCTCTATTTAAAAAAAGCAGACACTTTCTAAATGACTATGTACAAGATTAGAAAAACATGCCCATGGGATTAGTTTGGTATTACAGCTTATCTCCATCGAAGTGAAGGTGTCTGAGCTGCAATACTACACATAGCCTGTGAACACGGGTGGTGCAGTTTAGTAAGATCCTGAATACCTTAATCCTGAATTCCTCCAATGTATGAACAGTTAGGCCATGTGCCCACAGGAGAAAGTAACTGCAGAAAACTCGCGGATTTTTTAGATTTTCCAGATAAATCCGTGGGTTTACGCAAGTACAGACACTCCCCATGTTATCCTATCGAATTTGGGGAGTGCTATATCAATGCTGCGGTTGTTGCGACTGCGGAAAATGCTGCAGATTTCTCGCAGCTGCACGTAACGGCATGTCAATTAGGCCATGTGCCCACGGGAGATCGTACCTGTGGATTTCTGCAGGTATTTCTGCAGGCTCACGCAGCAACTCCTAGGAATCCACAGCTATCCATTGATGCGGTATTTCTGTGAAATTGTTGCAGTAAACCTGCAGAAACAGTGCAGATTTCATGCGGAATTCCTACAGATTTTCCGCCCTGTATGTCCATAGTGGAAAGGCAGGATTCCGCAGATAATTCCGCATGAATAATTGACATGCAGTTACGTGCGTCTGTGGGACATCTGCAACATTTTCCGCAGCCACAACAACCGCAGCATTGTTACAGCACTCCCCAAATCCCATAGGATAACATAGGGAGTGTCTGTACTTTCATACACCCGCGCATTTATTTGGAAAATCTAGAAAATACACGGGTTTTCCACAGCAAAATCTGCAGTTACTTTCTCCCATGGGCACATGTGCTAAATCTTGCAGAATTATCTGCGTAATTCCTGCCTTTCCACTATGGAGATACAGGGCAAGAAATCCGCAGGAATTCCGCATGAAATCCGCACGTTTCCGCAGGTTTACTGCAACAATTCCGCAGAAATACCGCATCAATGGATAGCTGCGGATTCCGGAGAGTTGCTGCATGAACCTGCATAAATACCTGCAGAAAAGTCCGCAGGTATGATCTCCCGTGGGCACATGGCCTTAGGTTTCGGTTCCCCTTGTGTTTTGCAAGAACGAGTTGCCATCCGATAAAACATCGGATTGCTCTCACTCTAGTGCAAAACTATGGTGCAGTGTCCATCTGCAATTAATTTCTCTTGCCATAGCGGCATGCGTAATGAATAACAGCATGCTGCATTTGGCAGAGAGTCTCGGCCTACGCACCCCATACAAGACTATGGGATTGTGTGAAACATCGCACTGCACTCGCATGTAATCTGAGTACAGTGCGATATACAAAAAGACAGGTAGTGGAGTTGATGGGGAGAAAGTGTTCCCTCCCTCTTCTCCGCAACTGTGATGCGATTGCAAGATCACATCACAGTTGCATGACGCTTGGCTGACGCTTGCATCGGAAGCTATACGTAAGTGAAACCGTACCCTTGTAAGGAGTCTGACTGATACCAAAATTGTTGCATAAAATTAGAGGTGTTTTTTGATATCAGAAAAACTTGTGCTAAAACAGGAAGTGCCATAAAAAAATAAATATCAGTCCATTATGTTTCATATTATGTAATGTAGAAAGCACTTTATAGTGCACCACTACTATATGTAAAACCTTAATATAGTGGCATCTAAGCAATTACCTACATGCATGTGTGTTAGCTCTTACCATATAAAGCCAATCTAGTGTATCCAAACCATAATTATATCTCTAGCAGGGACACAGTGTAATAATAAAATATAATTTTTAATTAAACTGTTTAAAATACATTCACATACAGACAATCCTTGTAAAAAGTGATAATGTGCTCAAAGTGTACCAGTCCTCAAATATAAAAAAAATTGCTTCGGTCTCACCATATGTTCTTGATGAAGAGGTCATTCACAAATGAGGAATGAGATCCTTCACCGCTGTAGAGGAACCTATTGACCCTGTTGAGCCCTAGGCTTTGTCTCCCATCCTCACAAGGACAGTGCCTAGTGTTGTCGGTCCCACTAATTGACGTTCCTATCGTATAACCTCTCGACGCGTTTCGTTCACCGTTTATGGTGGGACTCGTCAGGAGAGATATTATTAAGGGGTAATGACTAAATAAAGGTGAGCAAAACTGTTCAGTAAAGGTTTGCCAATTTCAAATTCGGTACGAGCTTGAGCTTGTTTGTTTGGGCTTAATAACCCCGAGTCCTTTCCCAAAAAGCTGTTAATGTTCGTTTTTGATCGATTTCTGCCCCCGAGACTGATCACGTTTTCAAAAATGCTTTTTTTTATATAGCATTTTCAGCTTTTGGATAGGATTGTGATGCTGTCTGATGTGGGATATGTAAAATCAGTGGAGGAAGCCGGAACTCTGGACCAGGAGAAGGCTTTTGGTGTGCGGCACTTTTCTTATCTTAACCATATTTGTTAATGTTGCTGCAACCAATCATGGTGCAACAAACATCCACAAGGTTCAGACAGAAGGGCTTCATGTACGTGTGCATATAAATAGTGCACATGTTGCGTGGTCACCATTTTGTGAATGTCAAATATTAGGGAAGCTGCTGCCGCCTGGACTGTTAGACAGCGAGCTTAGTTAGGGGATTAATTCTGCGTAGTTCACATAGATAGGAGAGCGATAGTTTACAATAGAGACGTGTAGTGTAGGGAATGGTGTGTTTGTGCCACAAATCGGCACATTCCATGATCGAAATAGGGATTGGTACTTGTAGTGCCTGCTATAGAGTTGCCAGTGAAGCATGTAAATAACTAATGCTACATATTACTGCCTACTAGAGATGAGCGAACCGGCCGTGGTTCGGCTCGAGTTCGGTTCGCCGAACGGAGGTCTCGTTCGAGTTCGGTTCGGCGAACCGCTCGAACTGCATAGGAAACAATGGGAGGCAATCACAAACACATAAAAACACCTAGAAAACACCCTCAAGGTGTCCAAAAGGTGACAAACAACTCACAACACAACACAAACACATGGGAAAGTGACAAGAACAAATTCTCATGCGAAAAAAAAACAGCGTTACAAGGAAAAGAGGATGAGACACAGATATAGGCATGCCATGCCCTTCTAAAATCATGTAAAACACCGCAGGGTTACTCCAAGCGGAGTCTCCCTTTTTTCCAAAAATTGGGCCACACACACACCCACCCCTTCAGTGGCAGAACTTGTGCCCAAGTTGTACACTTCACAGTTAGATTTGCATCAAGCACATTCAAAAATACGCCATACTTAACCGTCCCCAGGATGACACCGGGGTAGGTAGCAAAGTCGTTGCTGAACCATGACTTGTTCATCTTGGCTCCTTTTAAAAAACACAGCAAGCAAGGGTTACTCCAAGCGGAGTCTCCCTTTTTTCCCAAAAGTCTTTCCTGATCTCAGCTCTGTTCATCTTGGATCATTTTTAAGAGCAATGTAAGCAACGGTTACTCCAAGTGGAGTCTCCCTTTTTCCAAAAATTGGGCCACACACACCCACCCCTTCAGTGGCAGCACTTGTGCCCCAGTTGTACACTTCACAGGTAGATTTGCATCAAGCACATTCAAAAATACGCCATACGTAACCGTCCCCAGGATGACCCCGGGGTAGGTAGCAAAGTATTTGCTGAACCATGACTTGTTCATCTTGGCTCCTTTTAAAAAACACAGCAAGCAAGGGTTACTCCAATCGGAGTCTCCCTTTTTTCCAAAAATTGGGCCACACACACACCCACCCCTTCAGTGGCAGCACTTGTGCCCCAGTTGTACACTTCACAGGTAGATTTGCATCAAGAACATTCCAAATCCAGAAGCATTTACTCTCCCCAGGATGACACAGGGGTAGTAAATTCCTTGGGGATCCATGACTTGTTCATTTTGATGAACGTTAGTCTGTCCACATTGTCACTGGACAAACGCGTGCGCTTATCTGTCAGCACACACACAGCAGAACTGAAAACACGTTCAGAGACAACGCTGGCAGCTGGACACGACAAAATCTCCAAGGCGTAAGTGGAGAGCTCTGGCCATTTTTCAAGATTTGAAGCCCAAAATGAGCAAGGCTCCATTTGCAAAGTCATGGCATCGATGTTCATTTGGAGACACTCCTGTATCATCCTCTCCAGCCGTTGACTAAACGTCAGACATGTTGTCTCTGGTGGACTTGCAAAAGATGGTCTAAAAAAATTATGAAAAGATTCAATAAAATTGCTGTTACCAGCACCAGATACGGTGCTGCTGGTACGGGTAGACTGTTGAAGATGACGAGACCGTCCCATGTTTGTCAAGTTAAAACTGGGAGATTCACTCCGTGCACCACGGTTTGTTGGTGGAAAAGCCGAGCTAAGATCGAGTAACAGCTTTTGCTGATACTCCTGCATACGTGCGTCCATTTCTATGGCTGGAATTATGTCACAAAATTTGGACTTGTACCGGGGATCTAATAGTAGTCATCATCACTTCTAATTTTGACAATACGATTGTCATGTTGGAGGTAGTGCAGCAAGAAGGCGCTCATGTGTCTGGCGCACCCATGCGGACCAAGTCCACGCTGTGTTTGTGGCATAGAGGTGCTAACCATTCTTTCTTCCTCTGACATCTCCCCCCAACCTCTTTCAACTGAAATTTGACCAAGGTCTCCCTCATCCGCTGAGTCTTCCATGTCCAGTTCGTCCTCCATTTCTTCACGTTCTCCTGCACCTTCCTCAACATTTGCCTTCTACCATGCGCCCTTGTTGATCCCTGTCCCCCATGGTCCTATGCCTGCCACGTTGGTGATGATGAACGTCTGGACCTTGGTGATGTTGTTGTCTTTTGCGCATATGAATCCTCCTGTAGTTTCTCCCCTTCCTGTTGTCCCACCCCCTGACTCCGAATAGTGTTTAGCGTGTGCTCCAGCATGTAAATGACTGGAATTGTCATGCTGATAATGGCATTGTCAGCGCTAAAAATATTCGTCACCATCTCGAAACTGTGCAGAAGGGTGCATAAGTCCTTGATCTGAGACCACTCCATCAGGGTGATCTGCCCCACCTCTGCCTCTCGTTGGCCCGGGCTATACGTCATGACGTATTGCACCAGGGCTCGACGGTGCTGCAACAGTCGCTGTAACATATAGAAAGTCGAATTCCAGCGTGTTGGCACATCGCATTTCAGGCGATGAACCGGCAGGCCGAAAGACTTCTGGAGCGATGCAAGTTGCTCAGCAGCGGCGGTTGAACGACGGAAGTGAGCAGACAGTTTTTTTGCCCTGTTCAGAAGGCCATCTAGGCCGAGATAGTGTGTTAAAAATTGCTGGACAACAAGGTTCAACAGGTGAGCCATACAAGGCACATGTGTCACCTTGCCCAGGCGAAGGGCCGCACCCAGGTTTGCAGCATTGTCGCACACGGCCTTACCAGGCTGCAGGTTGAGTGGAGACAACCATTTACCAAACTCAGTCTCCAGAGCTGCCCACAACTCAGCCGCTGTGTGATTCTTATCTCCAAGACATTTCAAGCTAAAGACCGCCTGATGCCATTGCGCTCTGCTACCAGCATAGTAATTAGGGGTGCGTGAGTCCTTCTGCGCAGTTAGAACGCTGGTGGCCTGACCAGGCAGGCTTGGGGCGGAGGTGGAGGACCCAGACGAGGTGGAGGAGGCAGAAGCAGTGGCGGAACTTGGACAGACAGAGGATTGACACACAAGTCGTGGGGACGGCAAGACTTGTGCAGCAGATCCTTCACCATCTATCACCATAGTTACCCAGTGCCCAGTCAGCGACATGTAATGTCCCTGTCCATGCTTACTGGTCCAAGTATCGGTGGTGAGATGCACCCGTTCACACACAGAGTTTCTCAAGGAAGCGGTGATGTTGTGTGTGACAAGCTGGTGTAGCGCAGGCACACCTTTCTTAGAGAAGTAGTGGCGACTGGGCATCTGGTACTGGGGCACAGCGACAGACATAAGGTCTCTAAAATCTTGTGTGTCCACCAGGCTGAAATGCAGCATTTCGGTAGCCAAGAGCTTACAGAAGGATAAAGTCAACCTCTTAGCTTTGTCATGGGTCGGAGGAAATGGCCTTTTATTTGTCCACATCTGAGGGACAGAGATCTGGCTGCTGTGTGCAGATGGTGGTGAGTAGGGTGTCCCTGAAAAAATGCAGGTTTGTGAGGAAAGTGCAGGCGTAGACATGATTTTGCCTTCATCCAACGTTGATGCTATCGATGTCTGAGAGAGCTGTACACACGCACTTGTTTCCCCTTTCAAACCAAATGACGACCTACCAAGCAAACTGCCTGTTGCGGTTACAGTGGTGGAAGTTGTGCGTGGAAAACCAGGTGTGACAGCTGTCCCCACAGTCCTAGAAGATGAAGAGCGCGCGGATGCACTGGAAGGGGCAGGCCGTGAATGCTTCGCTCCGCTAGACCGCATTGCAGCACGGTGAGCTTCCCACTGGGACATATGATATTTATTCTTGTTATGATTCATGGGAGAAGTTGTCAAACTCCTGAGGTTTTGCCCTCTACTAACAGAATCATGACAAATTTTACATATCACATGATTTGGGCAATCGTCCAAGCTAGGCAAGGCTTAGAGGGCATGCAACCTGCTGAGCCCCCCCGACTAGTGCTCAGAGGCAGAGTGGTGGCTGAGGATGCAGTTGTAGACGTGCTACCAGTACTACTCCTATGTCCAGAAAGGCGCAAGGTAACTTCGTCGCCAGTTGCATCCTCCTCCACCGCCTCTGTTGACCTCCTCGAGTGCCTGACTGTGGGTTGACAGTAGGTGGGATCTAGAACTTCCTCATCAAGCGTTGTGTTTGCACTCCCCTCACCCTCAGACCGAGCCTCTTTCTGACGTGAACCAATATTTAAGTTGTCATCCCAATCTGGTATCTGCGTCTCATCGTCATCAGTATGTTCCTCATTTTTTATAACAACAGGTTTTACAGATTGTGAATAAGGGTCAACATTATGCTCAGAAACTTGGTCCTCATGGCCTGAATCAGAGTCACAAAGATTCTGGGCATCACTGCAGACCAATTCCTGGTCTGTACTCACTGTAGCTTGGGAGCAGACCTATGATCTCTGATTCCCAGGCTATAGTGTGACTGAACAGCTATGCAGACTCAGCCATCTCAGTTGCACCATACTGTGCAGGGCGGATGAAGACTTCAGAGCTGGGAGAAAGCAAGTGTGATTGGGATGACAACTCAGAGGACTGGTGTTTTTTGGATGCGGTAGTTGAAGTGGCGGAGAGGGCACTTGTTGGACCACTTGAGATCCATTCAAGCATTTTCTATTTTTGGCCATCATCTACCTTTGTTCCAGTTGTTCGTGTCCGTAAAAAAGGGAGCACATCGGATTGTCCACGGTAAGTAATAGACATCTTACTTTTGCTGGAAGATGGTCTATCTTCAGCAGATGTTAATGGAGCTTTGCCACCTTCCCCACGGACAAACCGTTTTTTTCCTTTTCCAACACGCCTCTTCCCTTTTCCACCAGCATCTGTCCTTTTGCCACTCATTTTGATTGCGACAAGATTGTGCACTTAAAATGTCGTAGTAAAAATTGAGAGGTGGTGTAGATTGCAGCGGTGGTCTAGCTTTATTAACAGCAGAATAAACAACAATAACTATTCCTGACAATGCAACTATGGCCCTAAAACTGGCAGCATAGTTTGCTATTAGAATGGCTTAGTAACAATGAGTTTGAGTGTGCAATGCAGTGTTGCCGCACATAGCTTTGCACCAGTGGGACAATAATGGAAGTACAACAGCCACTTTTAGGATGCCACTAAGTTTACTCACTGTTTGCTAGTATAATGGCTTAGTAACAATGACTTTGAGTGTGCAATGCAGTGTTGCCGCACATAGCTTTGCACCAGTGGGACAATAATGGAAGTACAACAGCCACTTTTAGGATGCCACTAAGTTTACTCACTGTTTGCTAGTATAATGGCTTAGTAACAATGAGTTTGAGTGTGCAATGCAGTGGTGCTGCAAATTGCTTTGCACCAGTGGGACAATAATGAAGTCCAACAGACACTTTTAGGATGTCACTAAGTTTCCTCAGTGTTTGCTAGTACAATGGCTTAGTAAAAATGAGTTTGAGTATGCAATGCAGTGGTGCCGCAAATAGCTTGGCACCAGTGGGACAATAATGGAGTACAACAGCCACTTTTAGGATGCCACTAAGTTTACTCACTGTTTGCTAGTATAATGGCTTAGTAACAATGATTTTGAGTCTGCACTGCAGTGATGCTGCAAATAGCTTTGAACCAGTGGGACACTAATGGAAGTCCAACAGCCACTTTTAGGATGCCACTAAGTTTCCTCAGTGTTTGCTAGTATAATGGCTTAGTAACAATGAGCTTGAGTGTGCAATGCAGAGGTGCTGCAAATAGATTTGCACTAGTGGGACACTAATGGAAGTCCAACAGCCACTTTTAGGATGCCACTAAGTTTCCTCAGTGTTTGCTAGTATAATGGCTTAGTAAAAATGAGTTTGAGTGTGCAATGCAGTGGTGCTGCAAATAGCTTTGCACCAGTGGGACAATTATGAAGTCCAACAGCCACTTTTAGGATGCAACTAAGTTTCCTCAGTGTTTGCTAGTATAATGGCTTATAAAAAATGAGTTTGAGTATGCAATGCAGTGGTGCTGCAAATAGCTTGGCATCAGTGGGGCACAAATGGAGTACAACAGCCACTTTTAGGATGCCACTAAGATTCCTCAGTTTTTGCTAGTATAATGGCAAAGTAACAATGAGCTTGAGTGTGCAAAGGGCTGGAGGGTACAGTGGCAGGGTTGTGGGTCAGTGTAGAGGAAAGGAAGCCTCACTTTATATCCCTCCTAATGGTGAAATGCAGCGAGGAAGTCCCTGACCTTAGCTACACAGACGCTCTTATCTGTACGTGTTAAAATCTCTTTCCACGGACCTGACTGTCACCTATGGCTCTGAGCCTGCTGTTATTAGCCCTTACAAGGGCTAAAAGAAACTTCTATCCCTATTCTGTATAGCGCTGTGTAGAGCGTACACAGCAGTATCGGAGACAGGAGCTACGCCAGCGGTGACTGACACCCAGACGCAGAAGGCAGATAATGGCATCCTGATGGGCAGATACCCGTTTTAATTCAGGGACATGTGACATGGACATCCTATCACACATGCTGTTGCTTCTCTGGCTAAAAGTCCACTTATCTGTGTGTGTGTTTGGGATTGGCTGACATGCTGGCCCGCCCCACTACACACGCGCGCTTAGGGAAGGAAGACCAGGAAAAAAAAAATAAATGGCGATCGCCATTATCCCAGCAGCAGTGATCTGAATGCGCTGTTCCTGCACACTATACACTGAAATTTCATAATAGTGTGAGTCACAGAGTGACTTACTCTATTACAGCGGAAAGCCAGCTAGTAATTAGCTTGGCTTTTTGCTGCTAGAACCGTTCTTGAACGTAACTAGAACTATCGAGCTTTAGCAAAAAGCTCGAGTTCTAGTTCGATCTAGAACAGCCCCCAAAATCACTCGAACCGCGAACTGGAGAACCATGAACAACGAACCGCACTAAACTCTACTGCCTACTCAAAATTCTGTTAACACATTTATAGGTATTCTTACTTGTTAGTGCCTGACCTAAAAAAGGAGCTAAGAAAGTATCTAAAAAGTGTTTCTTTGCAACTTTAACTGCCTGCTCAAAATTTTGCAGTGTAATACAGTGGTGCATGCTAAAAATTTGCTACAAGCTAAAAATGTCTTCTTGGCACTTTTCTGTGTCTGCACCAAATTACACAGTGAACTTCATTTGTAGGTAGTGGTACTTTTTAGTGCCTTCACAATATTGCCAACTCAGACAGGAAAGAAATAATTTATCTTTTGTGTCAGTTGTCTGACCAGTGTGGGTGTAGGGTTGGGAAACATTTTTTTGAAAGTGGAAGGTTACAGTAACTATTAGTGGTAAATCTCAATGAGGTTATCGTGGAAGGGGGAATTGGAGGGGTGTTGGAGATATATGTGTGGGAAGATCTATTAAGCGGGCTTCACACACTACAATATATCTTACGATGTGTCGGCGTGGTCACGTTGTAAGTGACGCACATCCGGCATCGTAAGTTATATTGTAGTGTATGACAGCTACATGCGATTGCGATTGAATGTTAAATCATTTATTGCATGCACATTGTTCAATTGCTAAAAATTGAACATGAGTTGTTTAATGTTCCTGAGGTAGCACACATCGCTGTGTCTGACACCACGGGAACGATGAACACATCTTACCTGCTTCCCGTGGCTCCCGCCGGCAATGCGGAAGGAAGGAGGTGGGCGGGAGGTTTACGTCCCGCTCATCTCCGCCCCTCCGCTTCTATTGGCTGGCTGCGGCGTGACGTCGATGTGACTCCGAACGTCCCTCCCAATCCAGGAAGTGGACGTTCGCCGCCCACATCGAGGTCGTATGGAAGGGTAAGTACGTGTGACAGCAAATAATCGTTTGTGCAACACGTTCAATAAATTGAACTTGCCGCACATACGATGGGGGCGGTTACGATCGCATACGATATCGTATGCTTAATCGTAACGTGTAAAGCAGGCTTAAGTCAAAGGAATTGTGAGCAAACTCCGTCTCATCCTATTTCCGTATAAATGAGAACAACTTCCATTATTGAAAAGCCTACTGCACTGGAATTCTTTGGTATCCATTCAACTTTGAAATGAGGCTGATAAACAGCAGGTGCTAGAGTGGATGGTAAGCGCTGCATCAAGTGGCCTCTCCTTTTTTTCCCCCACCTCAACATCACACACAGTTCATTCCCCAGAGGTGCTACCCTAATAACACTTGTTTGCACTTGTGTCACAAATCGGCAAACTGACTGTGGGAAACCACACATGGACGAGTCTCAAGAGCTGGTCTCACATTCTATCCCAAGAGCATCACAGGTCCACTCCAAAGATTCCCAGACAGAAGAGGAGGAAAGCATCTGCACCGATGCCCAAAAGCTTTGTCAGTTGGATCCTGGCCCAGACAAAGTAGGGTCCCAGCAGGATCCTGACCCTCGTCAACTGACGTTAACCCCCAGGGGTGGAGGTTTTGATGATGAGACTCAGATACCTGAGACGCATGCATACTGTCCTGTGATGTCAGGTCAGGAAGAGGAGGAGGGGGACAAATTAGAACCTGATGATGAAGTTGTAGATTCCACTTGGTGTGAACCCAGAGGCATGCAGCTGTGTAACTCAGCAGATGAGGAAGAGGAGGAAGCTGAGGATGTTTCATTGGTGATTCCTGCACAAACATGTAAGAAGAGTTGCCTATCCTGGGCCTTTTTTGAGACAGCAAAGGATGACCTTACTTTCATTATCTGCCAACGTTGTAAATAGCAACTCAGTGTAGGGAAAAGTTCAAATTATTTGACTACTACAAGCATGAACAGTCACATGTGCAACCAACATGCATTACTATGGCAATCTCACTGCGCTAAAATGTGGACTACTGGGCCTACTAAACCAATGGCCACCAAATCAATCGCGTCTGTAGCTTCTTTCTCTTCCTGTGATCAACACCTCATGAACCAAGTACTTTGGTGTCCCACACAAAGTTGTCATTAATAAGCTTTTGCAAAGAAATTTGGAGTGCCCAGAATCTGTGATCTTTACACAACATTCAGCATTAGCACATTATCAAGTTTTAGATCGTGATGTTCCCTTCAAAGCATAGACAACCTAACGTTCATTAAGATGAGCAAGTCGTAGATGTCCAGTGACTTTGTCATCCCAGTGCAGAACATTTTTCTCAAAGTGGACATACAGTGACAACTGCCAATCAGTAGCTGCTATGCTCACATAGCTTAAACAGTGACATAAGAATGCTGGAGGAATTAGCGCTTAGAACAGAGGACCAGTGCCAGTATTGATGGCAAGGGTTGTCAAATAGTGGACAATTTTTTAAATAAATAATTTATTAAGTGTCCCTTCTTGACAAATAGTCTGATGAAAAAATACAAATTATATAATTTTTTGTATAATAGAATTTTTTTTAACCCCTTTATGACCTTGGACATACTGGTATGTCCAAGACCGTGTCTGTCCCTTTAATATGTGTTCACAAGGTGAGTCCACATGTTTTCTCGCACATGTCGGCTGATCTGATCAGCTGAAATGTGCAGCTTACAGGGAAAGGTTTCTCGGAGTTCCACCCACACCTGTTAGCTACTTAAATCCTGCTGTCAATCTCTGACAACAGGCTTTAACACACAATTCCCCACTGCCATTGGTGGCCTTGTGATCATGGCGTGATGATGGGTTGTGATGACTGGGGGCATCTGATGACTACGGTGACTGTCTGCACGTTGTTCCTCTGAAAGCTGGCTAAGCTTTCAAACTCTCATGAGATCAACACTTCTGATGTACAGAGCGGTAATAAAGCATCGCTCTGTACAGCAGAAGCAATCGGGCACTGTCAGCCTTAACTCACTTGGGGGACTAGCAAAATTAATAAAAAGTGTATAAAAGTATTTAAAAATATAAAAAAATCCATTCTATTCAGCCCCCCTTGCCCTATTGAACAGAAAACAATTAAAAAAATACACTTATTAGGTATCAGTGTTCAGAAATGCCCAATGTATCAAAATCTAAAATAAATTAATCTGATCAGTAAAGGACGTAATGAGAAAAATAATCAAAACGCCACAACTACGTTATTTTGGTCACCACAACATTGCACTAAAATGCATAAGAGGCAATCAAAACATCATACCTGCAGAAAAATTGTACAATGAAAAATGTCATCTCAACATGCAAGAAATAAACCCTCAAATAGCCCCAGATCCTGAAAAAAGAGAATGTTACGGGTCTGGAAAAATGGCGAAAAAAGTTCAATTCTTTATTTCCACACATTTCTGATTTTTTTTCACCAATGAAATAAAAATAAAGCTATAGATGTTTGGTATCTGCAAACTTGTAGTGACCTGCCATAAAAAGTATAACTCATTCCTCAAAAAACCTACCCTCATATGGATATATTGACGGAAAAAGAAAAGGTATGGCTCTTGGAAGAAAGGCAGGAAAAAACGAAACCGAAAAATGGAAAATCATTGGGGTTAAGGTTTGGTTGTATGTTTTAAATTCATATAAATGCATACACTTGAGACCAAGGGACAACTGGCATGGTGCTCACTACCTTTGGTCTGACAGAGCTATGTAAATTTTATCTCAAATCTATCTCCTTCATTTCCTCTGCTCTAATTGTATTTTATCCCATAGGTTTTTATGACATTGGGCTAAGTTTAAGTTAATTTTATTTTCCACATTGTGCATTTTAAGGTACAGGAAACATAATTGGCCTTGCTGTTTTATAGCCATTGTGTTTGTGGCTGGAGTTATTACATGTAATTTTCTCTTTGATTATCCATTTATAAATTGAATAGAACTAGTTTTGTTATATTACTAAACACTATAAGTGATCTTATTTGTAATTTATAAGGAACTGCATTATGTTATAAAATACAAAGTTTTTAAGACTACAGACTTGTCCTTAAATGGGATTGATCATCAGAAAGTATCCCACTGATTTAGTCATGTTAAATATCTCAGAAATAAACAATTATAGTATTGTTATCAGAATATCTTATGTATGGAGCTTTATTTTCTTACTATATATTTTCTTTTTCAATAATGTATGGTTGTTCCTTCGTAGACATTGTTTGGCACTGCAACTTAGGAGCAGTTTGGATTCAATGCTAGTGATGGGTGGACTCCCAGGAACCCAGGAGTTGCTGGGCCAACTAAATTTCTAAAAAGAAACCCGGGTCTGGCACTGAATTGTTACCAAATATCTGGCCAGATGCTTCTGTGGCGCCCTGGACAAGCCAGGACGTCACAAGCACTACACCAACACACCCCACACACCCCGGTCAGGCACAACTAAGTCAAACAAAACCCTTGTTGCCTCCCTCCAGGGGCTGATGTCCACACCAGGGGGGGGCCAGGCGGTTGGTCCCGCCCACCGAGGAGTTCACAGTCCTGGTGGCGGGAAAAGAGAGCAGATAGTTTACAGTGGACTTGAGTTGTGGAAGTGAAGTGGCAGTTGAGGAGTCTGAAGTTGGTCCGGGTGTGTGGCCCGGACGGAAAAGCAAGGTTGGCAGACGGTGGTGACCATCTGCAGGAGAGGCCTATTGGAGCTAGCCGTAAGGACCGTGGACGGGCGGTGGCCCGACGGTACCGGACCGGTACGCAAAGAGAAGCCAGCACCATCCGGCAGGGGCTTACGGACCCCGACAAGGCTAGGAGTCGCCGTGCAATTTGTCAAATCCGTTAGCGAAGGGAACCTCCTGGGTTTCCCAGCAGCCAAGTCCCGACAGAAGGCAACAGCCCAACCGTTAGAGAGAAACACAGTCACCGCCAAGGTTGAAGTTCCCAGGGCCAGAGCCTGCGGGCAAAAGGGGCTCCTTCAGCAACCTTCAAGCTGGGGAGTGAGTTACTGGTGGGAACCCATTGGAACCGTTTACACTACACAGGTGCAGGGAAAGGCAGTCACCATCAACCTGCCGGGAGGAGAAACACCGCAGCCATCTGTGGGACCCGTCCATCCAGCCGTTTGTTTTACCGGAGACTTTGGGTACATCATTGGCTAAGTGAGTACGACTGTGCCGTGCGGCACAGCGCTGCCCCCGCGACCCTGCACCTCGACAGGCCCCGTAACCCGCCTGCCATCCACCCCTACCCCATCACCGGGCCCCGGGACAACCAACCCCCTACCCACGGAGGGGAGAACCAACATCCAAGCTGCTCCCTGTCATCGCTCCCGGGATCCCCGTCCAGAGCAGCGGTGGTGTCACCAATCTCACCACAACCGTGGGTGGCGTCACGGACAATAAATCCTCAAAACCAAACCCCTTTTCACTCACGGGCGAGGAACGCCGCTCGAGTCCCCGGGATCTGGCCCACCGCTTGAGCCACCACCGAGCAGCAGCAGCCGGACCCGAGCAGTGGGTGAGAGCAGCGTCCCCTCCTCCGCCCGCGACAACTTGGCGTTACGAACAGGATCTTACCGCTCTGCCGTCTGGTTGAGGTGCGCCTTGTGACTGCCGGAGGTGTCCGGACGAAAAATTTGAGAAGCCGCCATCTTGGGCGCAAAAATTCCCGCTCGAGCGTCTCCTCGAGCAGTGGAGGCGCGAAGGCCAAAACCCTGCCCCTGTAGAGGAGGAGCCGGAAAGAAACTAAGGGGGACACGGATGGAGAGATGGCGGCGTCCTCGAATTGAAGCGCGGGAGTACCCGCTACTGGAGCGTCCAAGCTCTGGGGTAACCGAGGAGGAGTAGCCTTTGAAGACTGCAGCCTGGGTGAGCTCCCCGCCGGGACCGCTGCGTGGCTGTAATGGGAGCTGGGCCGGTTCTGCTTGAAGGTGAGGGCGCAGAGCTTGCAGCAGCTGCTGGACTGGAAGGTGGAGATGCGCAGGATGGTTGCCGTAGTGGGGGCCCGTGAGCAAGGGGCCGCTGCGGACGTGCCGCATCGCGACCAGTCCACCCAAACCACAGAACCAGCCCTGATTGCATGGGAGCCGGGGGCCGACACCGTGTCCGGAGGTCCAGAGAGAATGTTGCTGATGGAAGAGGGGGTTTCCGATCACGCTGCCCCCACCACCGTTCTTAACGGCCGTCAGTGGTTCTGGGCTGAACTGCCTGTGGAAGGAGAACCCGATGTACCGACCGGTCCCCGAGTGGGCTGACCCCCTGCGGTGGTAGCCGCTCCAATGTCAGCGGAGCTCCGCTGCAAGTTGTCCCCATTGGGACCACCAGTACTGTGTGTGTTGAAAGTACCATTTTAAAAGATTGAAAATGATAATTGAATGATTACTGAAGAAGTTACCTGATTGACCATCCCTGATTTGAACCGGTCGTTGCCGGCAACTGTTGTCCCCGTGGGGACTGTATGCAATCAATGCGTAGAAACTGCTATGGACAAGCCCGAGAACTGGCAGGGTAACCACGAACTTGTGGTGTGTAAATAAGTATGTTTTTATGGCTAAGCCGTTACCGCCTCCGGAGAGGCTGATTTGGAGGATGGGCCTGGAGTGAAGTGATGGCCCAGGCCCGCCACTACCGCAACCGGTGGCGAACCTCCGGGGGTTTCAGGAATTCCCCATGGACGTGGGTCCCCTGAAAAGGACAGAACCCGCTCGGTAACTTGTGCTGGACTGGGGTCAAGGGGTGCTGCCCGTTTGCTTAGGGGCAGCATCAGGGCCAGGTTGCTTGTGTGGGAGAGAGCGGAAGCCGTTACCGTTAGCAACGTTTAAGTATGTGCCTCCCGATGTGGTAAGAGTTAATATGCTTGTATTATGTGTTTTACCGTTTATCTTTTTCAGTTGTGAAAATAAAACCGGTGATGGACGGGCAGCCCGCGGACGGTCTGCATTTTACTAAGGGGGAATGTGGCGCCCTGGACAAGCCAGGACGTCACAAGTACTACACCAACACACCCCACACACCCCGGTCAGGCACAACTAAGTCAAACAAAACCCTTGCTACCTCCCTCCAGGGACTGATGTCCACACCAGGGGGTGGGCCAGGCAGTTGGTCCCGCCCACCGAGGAGTTCACAGTCCTGGAGGCGGGAAAAGAGAGCAGATAGTTTGCAGTGGAATTGAGTTGTGGAAGTGAAGTGGCAGTTGAGGAGTCTAAAGTTGGTCCGGGTGTGTGGCCCGGACGGAACAGCAAGGTTAGCAGACGAGGGAGACCGTCTGCAGGAGAGGCCTATTGGAGCTAGCCGTAAGGACCGTGGACGGGCAGTGGCCCGGCGGTACCGGACCGGTACGCAAAGAGAAGCCAGCACCATCCGACAAGACTAGAAGTCGCCGTGCAATTTGTCAAATCCGTTAGCGAAGGGAACCTCCTGGGTTTTCCAGCAGCCAAGTCCCGACAGAAGGCAACAGCCCAACCGTTAGAGGGAAACACAGTCACCGCCAAGGCTAAAGTTCCCAGGGCCAGAGCCTGCGGGCAAAAGGGGCTCCTTCAGCAACCTTCAAGCTGGGGAGCGGGTTACCGATGGGAACCCATTGGAACCGTTTACATTACACAGGTGCAGGGAAAGGCAGTCACCATCAACCTGCCGGGAGGAGAAACACCGCAGCCGTCTGTGGGACCTGTCCATCCAGCCGTTTGTTTTACCGGAGACTTTGTGTACATCATTGGCTGAGTGAGTACCACCGTGCCGTGCGGCACAGCGCTGCCCCCGCGACCCTTCACCTCGCCAGGCCCCGTAACCCGCCTGCCATCCACCCCTACCCCATCACTGGGCCCCGGGACAACCAACCTCCTACCCACGGAGGGGAGAACCATCCAAGCTGCTCCCTATCATCGCTCCCGGGATCCCCGTCCAGAGCAGCGGTGGTGTCACCAATCTCACCACAACCGTGGGTGGCGTCACGGACAATAAATCCCCAAAACCAAACCCCTTTTCAGTCACGGGCGAGGAATGCCGCTCGAGTCCCCGGGATCCGGCCCACCGCTCGAGCCACCACCGCAGCAGCAGCCGGACCCGAGCAGTGGGTGAGCGCAGCGTCCCCTCCTCCGCCCGCGACACTTCCCATATAAGGCTACGGAGACCTGAATCCTATTTAAAATGGGGGTAGAAAGAATAGGGGAATTGGAGCAAGCGAGTATTACTTACCAAGTCTGTAATGCTATTTCTCTCATTAACCTCATACATATGCACTGCTTCCACCAGTCACCGGCAGTCCTCGCATATCTGATTTGTTGCAGTCAGATGCGCCCCCAACCTGTGTAACAGCGTGTATGACTGCTTTTAATCAGAGGCACTGTGTGCATCCTATTAGCATAAAAATAAATAAATACAAAAATTGGCGCAGGGTCCCCTCATATTATGATAGCATGCACAGATAAAGCATACGGCTACAGGCTGTAGTCCCCAGCTGTGTGCTTATTTTATACTGAGTGACATCACTGCTCGTTGCTGTGGCGCAGTCTCTGTCTGAAGCCCACAGCAGGCTGTCATGTTCTACGACTGCATGGTGTGCCTTCAGTAACATAGCAGAGCTGGAACCATCGTGGGACCTCATGTGGATTATGTCGGACCTGAGAGTTTTGAGGGTTAATAAAGGGGGGAAAGAGGATGTTTCTTTTGTATTTTAGTTCAAATAAATGATTTTTCACTGTTTGTATTTATTTCTTTTCACATACTGATTAGTAATGGGGGTCTGTTAGAGCCTCCCCATTACTAGTCTAGGGCTTAATGGCAGATGTGAGCTGTCATTAACCCCTTATTGCCCCAATTGCCAATGCACCAGGGCAATCAGTATGAGCTGAGTAAAGTTCTGGAATTGTCTCATCTAATGGATATGACAATCCTGGCTGACAGCAGGATGCTATTTTTGGGCTGGGTGGCCCAATCACTATTGGCCTCACAAGCCTGAGAATACCAGCTCCCAGCTGTTGGCTTTATCATGGCTGGGAATTAAAATTGGGGGGACCGCACGCCATTTTTTAAAATTATTTATTTACATAATTTTAAAAAAAGCGGTCCCTTTTATTTTGATACACAGTCAAGATAAGCACACGGCAGGGGTCTGCAGCCTGCAGCTGATTGTTTTATCTGTGCTGGGTATCATAATATGGGGGGACCCTAAACCAATTTTTGTATTTATTTTTACACCAGTAGGATGCACACACAGTGCCTCTGATTAAAAGCAGTCAGACACTCTGTCACACAGGTGGGAGGCACGCTTGACTGCAACCAGAGATATGATGCAGTCCCCAGCACTGACTTCCTCAGCACCATGGCCCCGCTCAGCTCCACCCCCACACTCTTCCCCCCGCACACATTACCCCGTTCGGCTCCACCCCCCGCCCTCCGCATGTATGCACTGAACACACACACACACTTGGATAGTCACCTGTCCCCAGCTATGCAATCCCCGGCACTGACGTCCTCAGCGCCATGGCCCCGCTCGGCTCCACCCCTCACACTCAGCCCCCCCGCACACATTACTCCGCAGGATGCGGCACATGTCAGGATGGTGGCTGCACCACAATGGGGGCACATACCAGCATTGGGCCGCATCAAAGCATCAGAATATTTTTACTTAACTTTACACTGTTCATGGCATTCTTTCATTACAAGCCATGGACATCATTAAACATTAGACTCATCTATTAATACTGTTCCTTCTGTTGTTTGACATTTTAAAACCAATAAACAATTATAAGAATACTAAATTAAACCTAACCCATCCAGTCCATTCATTACCTTATTATTCAATCTGCTAACTTACATACACATTCTAGACTACCGGATACGTTAGAATCGGGCCACCTTCTAGTATATATAACTATATATATATATATATATATATATATATATATATATATATATATATATATATATATATATATATATAAAAGGGTAACAAGCTGGTTACATTTTTCTTTACATAATTAATAGTGCTTAGCACCCCAGCTCTGATAACTCTTATATGGCTTCAAATTGATTAAAGTCTTCAATCCCTGGGTCCAAAATGAATTAAACATCATGAAATTATTTAAATGATGTTTGCAATTAAATGCTTTCAATCAGAGTGTTTATTATAAAAGACAAATATTGCCAAATTAACCATTAAATATGTAAAATTGTACTATGTTTTAGTGGCAGTGATGGTCTTTTGTCCTGTTTTAATGAGTGTTGTCCTAATTTCCCACTGGAAGAAAAAATAGCAACATCTAATTACGTAAAACTATCCAAACAATTAAGGAAGATATATGATAAACATCTACATAATATTACCAGTTAGGTCTGTCCAGTATTACCTAAAGAATGCTCAGTATTTTCTATTGCTGATCTTTAAACTTGAGCTTCCAGTCCAGGTAAAGGTGAAACAAACAAATATATCCATTATTAAAGACTGTTGAGTGATGGTATATTCAGATATTAATAGTTTCCAATTAATGTGGGAAGCTGTCACAATGTACATTTGTACAAATTGAATTTAATTTGGATTGGAAATCAAGGTTGTACTGGCAATGGATGCTTAACAGGTTGCAGAAAAATAGCAGATATAATTGTAAACTTCTAGGCTAATCTTTTTGATGTAAACTATTAGAAGTAGTCAACAGCAAAGTGGTCAGGAATGTTAGACTGCATCAAAGACTATGATGTGTTCAAATACCGCAGCTACAAAATATTATCACACAATGTCAGTGTAAAAGCTAAATTATGATATCATTTTATTTCAGCAGAATATCTCATCATAAAAAGAAAGTTTTGCATTTTACATTAGGTTACAAATGTGCTGGCAAAGTTAAAATGGTGCGAAGTAGTTAAGTTTTAGCTCAGCAATAAAACTTTAAATGGCATAAAGTATATTGATGGAACAAACGAGTAAAACAATGCCTTAATGAGAACATATCTTGTATTCAATGCAGCATTGCTTTCATTAACTTTTTTCCCAAGAGCCAAGTTATATCACTTTTAGAAATGTTTTAGAAATCTTTGTAATGTGATACATTTTTGACCCTTAACTGGTTATACATAAACTATATCCATACTTCAAGCATATGTAAGCTGAACAGTATACAAAATGAAGATAAAGAGGAAAATATATGTTGTAGGAGAATATATGCTTTGTCTGGATTATTATTTTGCAAAATAGAGTTTGGAAATCAAAACTGTATAACAATCTATTTCATGTATTTCATACTATGCAGATTAATTTCATTAATTTATGTCCCATTAACCCCTTAATGACCAGGTGATTTTCAGTTTTTGTTTTTCACTCCATTTTTTCAAAAAGCCACACATTTTTTTAGTATCCTGTCAATATAGATATGAGGGCATGTGTTTTGCAGGACAAGTTGAACTTTTGAAGAACACCATTCATTCTACGACATATTTCTCTTGAAAAAAGGAAAAAAAAACTCAAAGTACGGTGAAATTGCAAAAAAAGTGCAACTCAACCTTTTGTGTTTTTTAATTACCATGTTCCTTAGGTGATAAAACTGACCTGGCATTATGAGGACAGGTCATTATGAGTTTGTAGATACCAAACAAGTATAGTTTTTTTTTTAATTTAAAAGACATGTACCATTCACATTTTTCAGGATGTGAAATTATGTGACTGCTTATTTTTGTATCCTGAGCTGATGGTTTTAATTATACTATTTTTGGGTAGATTTTATGTTTTTAGATTTTTATTTTAGATTTTATTGCAATGTTGAGGAGACCAAAAAAAAATCGTAATTCTGACATTTTGATTTTGCTTCTTGTTATGCCCCTTATCGATTAGATGAATGAATTTATTTTAAATTTTGATAAATCAGGCATTTCTGAACTCAACAACACCAAATATGTGTATTTTTTTTATTTTTCAATGGGGCAAAAGGAAGTTGATTTGACCGTTTGTGTTTTTTTATTTTTCATATTTTTTAAACTTTTTTTACATTTTTTATTGCTTTTACTAGTCTTTATAGGTAATTGAATCTGATACACTCTGATTGCTTGTGCTGTATAGAACGGGACTTCAGCATTGCTCTGAACAAAAGAAATGCCAGTCTCCTGAAAACGCTGTGTTCCTTTGAATGCCAGCGCTTAGCCAGCATCCACAGAAACTATGTCATGACAGTGACAGGGGTCATCAGCAGATCCCCAGCTGTCATGACAACACATCAGCAACCCGTGATCACGTCATGGGGCCAGCGATGTGGGTGGGTAATGACACAGTCCCTGATGGTGCATTTTAAATCCTGCTTTCAGAGATTGACAGCAAGATGTAACTAATAAACAGGTGTGGGTGAATCTCTGATCCACTCCCGCCTGTTAGAGGCACATGTCAGCCTATCAGATCAGCCGCCATTTGTGGGGAAACATGTGGGGAACATGCTGGAACCCGAATTAAAGTCCAAAGACATCCTCTTAGTGAAAAAAGGTACAAAATCTTTATTAAGAATTTACCACAAAGATAATTACAAGAGGAAATATAAAAAACAGTAAAATTAGCAAGGTAAATAGAGAGGTGCAAAGTGAAAGCTCCAGGGAGCACCAGATGTCAGAGAATGAAGCAATGGGCAATTCAATTAATAAAATCATTCACAAGTATTGAATGATAGAGCCATTGTATACAATATAACCACTCCCATAGTTTAGAGGGGTACCGAATATAACCAGCCTAGTGACAAAGCTATACAGTAGCAAAGTGCCATATACCCAGTAAGTGGCGTTACACAGGCTTCATATATCAAGGGGTTAACCCAGCTTACCCATATCCTTGAGACGCTGACAAATGGACAAAAGCGCCCAAACGTGTTTCGGTCGGACCCCCAAGGAAGATTACGAAACGCATTGGGGTGCGTTTGTCCATTTGTCAGCATTTCAAGGATATGGGAAAGCTGGGTTAACCCCTTGATATATGATGCCTGTGTAACGCCACTTACTGGGTGCATGGTACTTTGATACTGTATAGCTTTGTCACTAGGCTGGTTATATTCTGTACCCCTCTAAACTATGGGAGTGGTTATATTCTACACAATGGCTCTATCATTCAATACTTGTGAATGATTTTATTAATTCAATTGCCCATTGCTTGATTCTCTGATATCTGGTGCTCCCTGGAGCTTTCACTTTGCACCTGTCTGTTTACTTTGCTAATTTTACTGTGCTTTATATTTGCTCTTGTTATTATCTTTGTGGTAAATTCTTAATAAAGATTTTGTACCTTTTTTCACTAAGAGGATGTCTTTGGGCTATTTTATTCATACCATTTGGGCCGTTAATCTCCTTTTTTCTCCTATCTTCACACTTTATGAATTGGGAGTGACCTACACATATTGAAATAAATATGATGGTAAACATGTGTTCCTTATCCTGGTTCTTAAACCCGTATTAAAGGAAGTGACACCACCTCTGATGATTTTGAGTTCTGGAGAATTTGCCATTAAAAAATAACCTATTACTAAATCAGATTTTTTATTTAAATGTATTTTTAAAAATTGTCAGGTCTTTTACTATATGACAATTTTAATTCAAAATAGCAAAATTAAAAATACATTAATTAGTTCTTCTGGTAACTTGGGATTTCTTAGATTTTAAAATTCTGTTGCTTCTGGAAACTCTGATGCGCAATAGCAGCAATTAACCCCTTAACGACCTAGGACGTATATATACATTCTAGGTTGCCTGCCTTCCTTTGTTAGCCACATCTTTCCTTGCACATATAGGCTGACCAAACCCCTGACATATGCAACTAACAGGCATAGGTGGGACGGACATCTGTTAACCCCATTCTGGTGACTTGGGGTCAGACCACCTTAACAACTTAACTATCGGGCTTTGTAGCACAGTCTAATGTGAGTGGAAGTGTGCATGTTCTGCATTCTCTCCATTCATAGTCAATGGGACTACCGGAAATATATCAGCATTACTCCTGAAAGTCATATAGACATATGCTACTGTGTATGCATGAAACTGTATTTGTACCAAATAGTTCTACTGAAAAAAATCACAGTGAAAGTTTAGTCAAATAAATATATCAACATTGTTTTTGATGTAATTTCTTAGTTTTATATTCTATTGTTGTCGAAACTGGATGTTTATTTTGTATCTTAAGACATAAAACAAAGCACTGCCTTAGCTTTGAAAAGCAGAAACATTTATATGATATATAATACCCACAACACAAGCAAGAATAGAGAAAACAATGCTGTTGCATATAAATAAGTTTGATTCCACTAATTCCCATAAAAAGTAGTTTATCCAATTAATTTTACAAAGAAATTAATCAGTTATTCATTGTACAGTCTTCACCTCATTAGAAAAACCAAGGGTGAAACCCCTTATGTCTAAGACAAAATGTTTAACATAGCATCTGAAATCATTCAACAACGTGATTATATCTCTTACCTCTTTATTAATATGTGAATTTGTTCTAAAAGATCAATTACACATCTGAACAGCAGCTGAAAGCTATTTTGGCACCACAATTCAATAAATAGCTTATACACTTGTATAGAAAGGTATCGCTGAACAAAAGTGTTATGAGAATACTCATTGTAATAGAATTGGCCATGTTTAATTCCCATAATCTCATAGCAAGTTCAAAAAAATTAACCATCCACATCTGTTCACTTCAGGCAGCGGGAAACAACCTTTTTTCTTTATTATTGTTTATTGTATTATGCTTTTTGCTTCTCCAATGTTATTTTATTACCACAGAGAGCTAACAGCTTTACCTGTCTAAGGGCAAATTCGTTCCATTCTTATTCCATTTTCTTCCTGCTTCTTACCATGGCCACCATGTTGTTTTCTGTTTTCTATTAAAGCCAAGATTAGCTACAAATTATTGGAACACCAAAATATAAGCATGTGCTATAAAAAAAAATGGCACAGATAATGTGTGTCATGGTCAATGTCACACGTTAAATGTCCCTGGGTATTTAAACTAATTAAAACGGTCCAGGGCAAATTTATTCCAGGTGAACCAAGCAGAAATAACTGTAAAGGTTCATTTAGACTGGAGTGTTTGCATATCATACATCCACCAATGGCACTCTACCTTCAAACACATTTTATAATGCATATTTTAAATGGATCATTGATCTCTATGGCATCTCTATGGCATTTTCACAGAATGCATTTGAAGGTCTAATATATCAAATATATAGTATGCTTCAATAATTAATAAACAGGTGCATTGTTTGTGAATAATGTGTCAGTAGTAAATGGCCCAAAGCAAGATTCCAAGCATTTGTCACGCTCCCCGGGTCCTCGGCTCCCCTCCCCGGGTCCTCTGCTCCGCTCCCCGGGTCCTCAGCCCCGCTCCCCGGCTCACCTGCCACGCTCCCCGCTCTCCAGCCTCCGGTGCCCGTCCTTCCCAGGGTCCCTGGCCTCCGATCCCGGCGTCCGACGGCTTCCCAGCCCCTGGCCGGCTCCCCTGCGTCCTCCTCTCAGCTTCCTTCCCTGGCTTCTGGCACCCGGGCGGCGCGCATGCGCATTAGGGCGCGCGCGCGGTCACTGACCCTTTCTTAAAGGGCCAGCGTCCATTAACAGGAAATGAAGCTAAACAGGTACAGGGTATATAAGGGTTTATTGTCCAAGGGGGCGGGGCCTGATCTTCGTGTTTTCCAAGCTAGGAGTCAGGTCTCCTTGTGTCTCCTTGCCATACTCACGTATCTCTCTTCTAGAGCTGATCCTGCCTCGGCATCCGGTCCTGCTGAATCCCGAACCCCGCACGCTGTCCGTCTGCCATCTGACAGTCCGTACCATCTCGGATCCCTGCGGTGACCCGTCATCTCGCTCCAAAGGTTCCGGACCCCGCCTGACATCATCTCGGCTTCCGAACCTGAGCTACGTCACCCGGACTACCATCTGTGACTCCGTGGTCCCAGGGACTTCTCCGTTACACTCACTTGCACGGACTGTTCTGCTGCCCATAGTGCTTCAGCTACCGGACTCCTTACCACCATCTTAGAGTTCGGCCCAGTGGATCCACCTCCTGGGTCTGCCCGACCGCCTGGCCCTGACAGTAAGATCAGGCCATGGATCCCGCTGCAGCACTAGCGGCCTTGCAAGAGGAACTCCAACGCCATCGTGAAGTCCAGACCCGCATGCTGAACTTTATGACTTCCGTGGACACCCGCCTGTACACGTTACAAGCGGCAGTTACGCCTTCAACATTCCGGGCCTCCACTAGTCAATCCACGGCTCCCGCACCCGTGGCAGCCTCTTCGGATGCTTCCCGACTCCGTTTGGCTTCACCACCTCGTTATGCCGGAGATCCCAAGACCTGCAGGGGCTTCATAAACCAATGCTCCCTTCATTTCACGCAGCTGCCACATTTGTTTGCCTCCGACCAAGCCAAGGTCGCCTTCATCATGTCTCACCTAGAGGGCGAGGCACTGGCGTGGATGAATCCCTTGTGGGAGAAGGAGGACCCTATGACCAAGGACCTTCAAGAGTTCCTGCAGGCCTTTCGCAGCACCTTCGACGAGCCGGGACGCGCCTCTGCGTCTGCTTCATCCCTTCTCCGCTTACGTCAAGGAACACTGACGGTAGGCCAATATGCCATCCGTTTCCGCACTTTGGCTTCAGAACTCGGGTGGAATAATGAGGCCCTAACAGCCGCCTTCTGGGAAGGACTCTCGAGTCGCATCAAAGATGAGTTGGCGGGTCGTGACGTGCCCTCCACCCTAGATGCCCTGATTGCCCTAGCAACTCGAGTGGACATTCGTTTTCAGGAGCGCTCCAAAGAGCTATCTCATGAGAGACGTCCGGTACGGCATTCCTCTCCTCCACAGAAGCCCTCCGTACCTCAGTCATCGACAGTTGGGATTCCCGTCCACGAGCCCATGCAGATTGACCGAGTACGGCGGTCTGAACAACGTCGAGCAGAGCGGCTCGCCAAAGGTCTCTGCTTTTACTGCGGAGAGGGCACACATCTCCTACGCTCCTGTCCGGAAAGGCCGGGAAACTCCGAAGCCTAGGGTTGGTAGGAGAGGCCACCCTAGGTGCTGGGACTCTCTCAGACCCGGTTATGTGGACCGTGCAAGTGTCAGCGGGAGAGACGCGCTTCACGGCTGAGGCATACCTCGACTCTGGAGCAGCAGGCAATTTCATCCAGCAGGCCACGGTGGACAAGTACCAGTTGCCTGTTACTCTACTCGATAAGCCCCTAGTGATTGCCTCTGTGGATGGGAGACCCCTCGCTGATACCATCTCCTGGGTCACCAGGCCGGTCGAACTGCGTATCGGTGCCCTGCACACCGAGAACATCGCTCTCTACGTCCTTCCACACATGTCCCATCAAATCCTGCTGGGCCTCCCCTGGTTGCGGACACACGAACCATCAGTCAGCTGGGGTACTGGCGAAATCACCCGATGGGGCTCTGCCTGTCATGAGAGGTGTCTGAAGTCCATACAACCCATCCGACGACCTCCGGTTCCAGAGAACCTACCGGAACTGCCCTCGGCCTATTGGTCCTACGCAGACGTTTTTGACAAGAAGGAGTCTGAGGTACTTCCGCCACACCGTCCCTACGATTGCGCCATCGACCTGCTCCCAGAAACAACACCACCTCGAGGACGGATATATCCGTTGTCTCCAGCCGAAACCAGGGCCATGTCTACCTACATCACAGAAAGCCTGGCAAGGGGATTCATCCGGAGATCCTCCTCTCCTGCGGGAGCAGGCTTCTTCTTCGTTAAGAAGAAAGAGGGTGACCTACGCCCATGCATTGACTACCGGGGTTTGAATCAGATCACCATAAAAAACAAGTACCCTCTGCCGCTCATCCCCGAATTGTTCGACCGGCTCAGAGGAGCCCGTGTGTTCACCAAACTGGATCTTCGGGGTGCCTACAACCTAGTTCGTATCCGCTCTGGGGACGAATGGAAGACCGCGTTTAATACTCGCGATGGGCACTATGAATACTGCGTAATGCCCTTCGGTCTGTGTAACGCCCCTGCCGTATTCCAAGAATTGGTGAACGACATTTTCCGGGACCTCCTCTACATCTGTGTAGTAGTTTATCCTTGTCTTCTCTCCGGACCTCCAGACCCACAGAGAGAACGTACAGCTGGTTCTACAAAGACTGAGAGAGAATCGTCTCTACGCCAAATATGAGAAATGTGTCTTTGAGCAGTCTTCTCTTCCTTTCCTGGGATACATCATCTCGGGTACAGGGCTGCAGATGGATCCAAAGAAGGTCTCCTCCATTCTCAACTGGCCTCCCCCTTCTGGACTGAAGGCAATCCAACGGTTCCTGGGATTCGCCAACTACTACCGCCAGTTTATCCCTCACTTCTCTGCCCTGACTGCTCCTCTCTCCGCCTTGACCAAGAAGGAGGCTAATCCAAAGGACTGGTCACCTGCGGCCGACGCCGCGTTTTGCTCTCTGAAGCGAGCATTTGCCTCCTCTCCTGTACTCCACCGACCGGAGTTAAACCGCCAGTTCACCTTGGAGGTGGATGCCTCCTCCTCAGGAGCCGGAGCAGTGCTCCTGCAGAAGTCCTCCTCCGGGAAGATGGTGACTTGCGGTTTCTTCTCCAAGAGCTTCTCAGCGCCTGAACGTAATTACACCATCGGTGACCGAGAACTATTGGCGGTCAAACTGGCTCTGGAGGAGTGGCGCTACCTCCTGGAAGGAGCAGTGTACCCCGTGATTATCTACACGGACCACAAGAACCTGGAATACCTTCGGTCCGCTCAGCGACTGAACCCACGGCAAGCCAGGTGGTCCTTATTCTTTGCCAGGTTTGATTTCCAGCTCCATTTCCGACCCGCGGACAAGAATGTACGCGCTGATGCCCTGTCTAGGTCTCTCATGCCCATGGAGCAGGAGGAAGAGAGTACCCAACCTATCATCTCTCCTAGCAAGATTATTCCGGTGGCTCCTGTCACTCTGGCCCAGATACCGCCCGGGAAGACCTATGTTTCTGAGACCGACAGGCAAAAAGTCTTACACTGGGGTCATGCCTCAAAAACAGCCGGTCATGCAGGTCAGAAGAGAACATGGGGTGCGATTGTACGCCATTACTGGTGGCCATCCCTTCGCACGGACGTCGCTGCTTTTGTCTCTGTCTGCTCCTCATGTGCCAGGAACAAGACGCCCAAGCACCTGCCATATGGCCGTCTTCTGCCTCTGCCTATACCCTCAGTTCCATGGCAACACATAGCGATGGACTTTATTACGGACTTGCCATTATCCTCCGGGCACACAGTCATATGGGTCGTGGTGGATCGGTTCTCCAAAATGGCTCACTTCGTCCCTATGGCCGGACTGCCCTCTGCTCAGGAACTCGCGGAAGCCTATATACATCACATCTTCCGCTTGCATGGCTTTCCATCCCACATCGTGTCCGACAGGGGAACTCAGTTCACCTCCCGCTTCTGGAGGGCGCTCTGCAAACATCTGGGAGTGACTCTGGACTTTTCTTCTGCTTACCATCCTCAGTCTAATGGCCAAGTGGAGAGGGTCAATCAAATCTTGACCTCCTTCTTACGTCACTATGTCAACGCCCATCACGACGACTGGTCCACGCTTCTGCCTTGGGCTGAATTCTCCCATAACCACCACATCAGTGAGTCGTCCTCCAAATCTCCCTTCCATGTCGTTTACGGACTTCAGCCCTCCGTCCCGTTGCCTATATCCCCTTCTTCGGATGTCCCTGCTGCTGATACTGTAGCCCGTGACTTCGCTACCATTTGGGACTCTGTCAAGGCGTCCCTTGGGCGCGCTTCCCAGCGGATGAAGAAACACGCCGACAAGAGGCGCCTGGACCCTCCGTGTTTCTCTCCTGGTGACCTGGTCTGGCTTGCTTCCCAGTACATCCGATTGAAGATACCTTCTTACAAGCTGGGTCCTCGCTACATCGGGCCGTTTAAGGTCCTCAGCAAGATCAATGAGGTCTCCTACAAACTGAGGCTTCCGGCCACGATGCGGATTCCCAACTCCTTCCACGTCTCTCTGCTCAAGCCGGTTTTCCTTGGTCCCTTCTCCGCTGCTGCCAGTCCGGCTCCTCCTCCTATTGCTGAGGACGACATCTATGCGGTAAGGGATATCGTGGCCATGAAGACTGTTCGAGGCCGACAGTTCTTCCTGGTGGACTGGGAGGGGTATGGTCCTGAGGATAGGTCCTGGGAGCCCAGGGAGAACGTGGGCACTCCTCTGATCCATGCCTTCATGTCCCGGTTGCGGGGAGGGGGGCGTGAAGGGGGGGTGCTGTCACGCTCCCCGGGTCCTCGGCTCCCCTCCCCGGGTCCTCTGCTCCGCTCCCCGGGTCCTCAGCCCCGCTCCCCGGCTCACCTGCCACGCTCCCCGCTCTCCAGCCTCCGGTGCCCGTCCTTCCCAGGGTCCCTGGCCTCCGATCCCGGCGTCCGACGGCTTCCCAGCCCCTGGCCGGCTCCCCTGCGTCCTCCTCTCAGCTTCCTTCCCTGGCTTCTGGCACCCGGGCGGCGCGCATGCGCATTAGGGCGCGCGCGCGGTCACTGACCCTTTCTTAAAGGGCCAGCGTCCATTAACAGGAAATGAAGCTAAACAGGTACAGGGTATATAAGGGTTTATTGTCCAAGGGGGCGGGGCCTGATCTTCGTGTTTTCCAAGCTAGGAGTCAGGTCTCCTTGTGTCTCCTTGCCATACTCACGTATCTCTCTTCTAGAGCTGATCCTGCCTCGGCATCCGGTCCTGCTGAATCCCGAACCCCGCACGCTGTCCGTCTGCCATCTGACAGTCCGTACCATCTCGGATCCCTGCGGTGACCCGTCATCTCGCTCCAAAGGTTCCGGACCCCGCCTGACATCATCTCGGCTTCCGAACCTGAGCTACGTCACCCGGACTACCATCTGTGACTCCGTGGTCCCAGGGACTTCTCCGTTACACTCACTTGCACGGACTGTTCTGCTGCCCATAGTGCTTCAGCTACCGGACTCCTTACCACCATCTTAGAGTTCGGCCCAGTGGATCCACCTCCTGGGTCTGCCCGACCGCCTGGCCCTGACAGCATTCCAAGGTAAATGTTTGCAAACTAGTTGTTGAGTTAATCAGCATTTAGTAGGAAATATAAAATATTCAGGACTTCCCCAATATGACATTGAAGGGCCTTTTCCATAAGACATTCTGTTACCTTACCAGGACACATAAATGATAGTCTTGTTAAAAAATTGAGATTATTAATTTAAGGATAATCTAACCTTCCTGATATGTATTTCTGGCAGACATTTATTAAATCAGACTTCTAAGCAAGAAGGTCATATAGGTGTTGCTCTAATATAATCAAATGTCAGACAAAATGCATATATATAATATTTTATTGAAATACACGACTACTTAAAAAAACAATATTTTAAAGTTAACAATAATAAAAACAAGGGGAGACCGATGAGCAACACAGAGTAATGATTAAAAGATCAGTATACCAAGGGTGGCCACAAGGTGGCAGAATACTACATGAAGTTATGTTTGGACATGTGTTTGTCGCGGGCGGGGGCGCAGACCACGTCAGGGGGGCTACTCGAGGCGCTCAGATCCAGGATCGTGGCTGTGGCTCGAGTGGCAGCCGGATCTGGGGCTTGTGCAGCAGCCCATTGCCCACAACGGAATAAAGAGGTTATTTACAGGGGAGAGTTTGTTAGTGATGCCACCCGTGGGTTGCGGTGATAGTTTTGTGACACTGCCGCTGCCTTGGTATGGGGGCGCCCGTGGCTGATGGAGCGGGTCAGCAAGATGGTATCCCCTCCATGGGTAGGGGAGGTGTTGTCCCGGGGCCCAGGTGTAGGTGGTGTGCAGTGCTGGGGCACAGTCTGCAGGCTTGACCGGATGACACCGGTGTACTCAAAGTTTAGAAATAAGTCACACAAAGTCCAAGTAGTAAACCAAGTGCCGAATATCGGTAGTCTCCGGAGGGGTGTGCTCGGGTCCCGCACACCCATAGACAGGACAGGGGCCCTTCCTCCTGCCCTACTGTGTTTTTGTCCTGTGTGTTGACTAGTCCGCATAAAATCGGAAAAGTCCACTCCCGGTGTCTTTGCTGTTGGATCTGTGCCCGCGAGCTCTGACACTTGGGATTTTTGCAGGCACTTGCAGACGCCCTATTCCCCGCGTTGGGCTTCTGTCTCGCTCTATCTGGGCTACTCGTGGGGCAAGATCTGGAACCTTGTCCCCTGCTGGCTAATTGACAAGGTACTTGCAGCTGTCCTCGCCCTGGGGTCCAGGTACCCCGACTGTGCATGGCCTATGGACCGGATTCCCGCTGTCAGTACCGGCGGGCTACAACCCTGCCCCGGTCCACTTAAGGTCTCCAGCGACCGGATCGCTGTCATCTTTGGCCCTGCTCTGCCGTCTGCCACCTAGTCAGCTCTGGTTGTCCGGTAGTCTGGGAGCTACGACCCCGACTATCACTCCACTTCCCACACTTCCTCTGTCTGGACTAGACTGTATCTCCTCTCTCACATGTTTCCTCCCCTGACACCTCAGGACCACTAGGTGGGCGTCACTATCTGCCTGGCCCCACCCACTGGTGTGTCCCTATTGTCCTGGGGGGGTGACTAGGCTTTGTGGCTGGTGTTTGTACCTGTGTGTGGGGTTGTGTTGGTAGGACAAGGAGGAGGGGATCCTGCATCTTGAAGGTGGATGCATTCTCCTGTGAGAACCTGGTTTTGACAGGGCATCACATGTATATATAGTACAAAGTTACTTATAATTAGTTATGGGCAAAGACGCTAGTCCAACTGGGTTTAAAAAGAAAACCCGGTTCCATCCTGGAATCTATCCCGGATATCTGGCCAGATGCCGGTCCCCATATAAGGCGGTCATGTTTATGCCATGAGATGCAAATTTGGTGCTGACATTTTTACACCATATTCTTGCACCCAATCTACACCTCCGGGCTAAAAATTGCTGCACAGCTGTCGGCTTTATCATGGCTGGGTATCAAAATTGGGGGGGGGGGGACCTCAAGCTGGGTTTTTAAATGATTTATTTAAACAATTATAAAAAAGCTACATTCTATCACTCTTATTTTGATACACAGCCAAGATAATCACCAGGCTGAGGCCTTATGCTTTATCTGTGCTGGCTATCATAATATGGTTTGGGCACTTTCAACACTGTCCTATGACTTAATCATAGGATGATACAAGTGAAAAGAATGCAGAGTAGAAAAACTAATGAGCATTTTTTAGGATAAAACCCAAAACTTTATTAGATAATTGATTACAAAATGAGTTAAAATAAACAGAGGAGCACACCACAGAGGGACAGAAAATGTGCCCCTTATAAAAAGGCTCAAGGTATATTATTCAATAGTAGACCTATAGGTTTAGTCCTTAAATACATCTAATCAAGTAGAAACTACATCGAAAATAGTTAATAAGTGACAAATTATTCTCTTATTGTATGAAGGGATATATAGAAGGTTATAAGGGTGGTGCAGATATCAATTTAATTTAAAGTGCTTAGTGCCTATTAGCTCTGCTCATCATTAATATAAATTCTTTGATTTTTTTAATAATTTTATTTTATCCTTAATATATCCCTTAGTACACTAGTTTAGAAATCAAATTACAATGGAACAAAAAGTCACCTCAATGTACATATATTTAGATAGACCAAAATAGTCAAAATTGAAAAAAACGCATCTATTAAACTGATTCAGAACAACAGCATATCAGCTGTAGGCGCTAAAAAGGCGCACTATCTCAGATCCAAAAGAGACCATTTTTTATACATGATGCTAGTATATCGCTATGTATAAAACATATGAAACAACATGCCTGTCACTCATCAAATAATGTACAAGGAATCTCTACAGACGCAATACCGCTTGTAGTTTGCAGAGATCAGCATAAAATTATAACAAAGACCTGGTATTAACCAAGCAACGTGATTAGAATAATGCTAGCACAATACCATTGATGCTATACAATAGTCAGCATGAAAGAATATAATGACAGGCAAGTCGTTCAATACGCAGTGTACATAGGAATAACATATATCTAATGCCGCTTGTATGTTCTAATTGTCGGCATGAAAAAATCAGTCATTCATCGCCCAGTGCATGTGGATCTGTTCAGTACGCTGAAAATATTTGCTGTGCTGGAAAGTATTAAAGTGTCAGCATATGATCAGTCTCGTCTATCACTAAACTACATTAAATGCAAGTGTAACTACATTTATACATGTTTGTATGAGAAGACAAATGGGAAAGTTAGACTAAACCTTGGCGTGGAGCAAGCCGTCCCTTCACCTCGACGTATGTTTCACAGACGCTTCTTTAAAAGGACATGTATAAATGTAGTTACACTTGCATTTAATGTAGTTTAGAGATAGACGAGACTGGTCATATGCTGACACTTTAATAGATTCCAGCACAGCAAATATTTCCAGCTTACCGAACAGATCCACATGCACTGTGCAATGAATGACTGATTTTTTCATGCCGACAATTAGAACATACAAGCGGCATTAGATATTTGTTATTCCTATGTACACTGCGTATTGAACGACTTGCCTGTCATTATATTCTTTCATGCTGACTATTGTATAGCATCAATGGTATTGTGCTAGCATTATTCTAATCACGTTGCTTGGTTAATACCAGGTCTTTGTTATAATTTTATGCTGATCTCTGCAAAGTACAAGCGGTATTGCATCTGTAGAGATTCCTTGTACATTATTTGATGAGTGACAGATATGTTGTTTCATATGTTTTATACATAGCGATATACTAGCATCATGTATAAAAAATGGTCTCTTTTGGATCTGAGATAGTGCGCCTTTTTAGCGCCTACAGCTGATATGCTGTTGTTCTGAATCAGTTTAATAGATGCGTCTTTTCCAATTTTTACTATTTTGGTCTATCTAAATATATGTACATCGAGGTGACTTTTTGTTCCATTGTAATTTGATTTCTAAACTAGTGTACTAAGGGATATATTAAGGACAAAATTAAATTATTAAAAAAATCAAAGAATTTATATTAATGATGAGCAGAGCTAATAGGCACCAAGCACTTTAAATTAAATTCATATCTGCACCACCCTTATAACCTTCTATATATCCCTTCATACAATAAGAGAATAATTTGTCACTTATTAACTATTTTTAATGTAGTTTCTACTTGATTAGATGTATTTAAGGACTAAACCTATAGGACTACTATTGAATAATATACCTTGAGCCTTTTTATAAAGGGCAAATTTTCTGTCCCTCTGTGGTGTGCTCCTCTGTTTATTTTAACTTATTTTGTAATCAATTATCTAATAAAGTTTTGGGTTTTATCCTAAAAAATGCTCATTAGTTTTTCTACTCTGCATTCTTTTCACTCGTATCATCCTATGATTAAGTCATAGGACAGTGTTGAAGGTAACTGTTTCTGAGTGATGCTCATGAATAGAATTTTGGACAAATTTTGTGATAAATAGTTTCGGCACTGTCTGACTGCAACCAATCTGAGATGCTTGGACTGCCAGTGGGTGGGGGAAGCAGTGAATATGTATGAATGATAATAAGCATTATAGGCACGCAGGAGGCTTGGTAAGTATAGCGTGCCTGCTTTCCTCTTTTTTCTTTTTTATTCATTGATTTATTTTCCCTGAAAACTTCGGGCCTGGGTCGGTACTCGTGATCTTTTGAATCCACGCGAATCCGGACTTTTACAGTTCGAGTCCGCCCATCCCTTCTTATAATACTACTGCAGGTCATATGTAGAGAGATTTGGTATGATGTAATGTACAAAAATTGTAATCAACAATACGAAAATAGAGTTATATTATAAACAAATAAACCAAATAGAATAATTGCAAAGTTTGTCACCAAATTTGATATTAGTTTTTATTTTGTAGTTGTGTATTATGACAAAATATATTTTGTGTGTGTATGTATACTGTATATACTATATATATATATATATAAATATATATATATACAGTACAGACCAAAAGTTTGGACACACCTTCTCATTGAAAGAGTTTTCTTTGATAGTTTTGATGCCTTTGATGTGAATCTACAATTTTTAGAGTCATGAAAATAATTAAAACATGTGGAATGAAATACTTAACAAAAAAGTGTGAAACAACTGAAAATATGTCTTATATTCTAGGTTCTTCAAAGTAGCCACCTTTTGCTTTGATTACTACTTTGAACACTCTCGGCATTCTCTTCATGAGCTTCAAGAGGTAGTCACTGAAAATGGTTTTCCAACAGTCTTGAAGGAGTTCCCAAAGATGCTTAGCACTTGTTGCCCTTTTGCCTTCACTCTGTAGTCCAGCTCACCCCAAACCATCTCGATTGGGTTCAGGTCTGGTGACTTTGGAGCCAAGGTCATCTGGCGTAGCACCCCATCACTCTCCTTCTTAGTCAAATAGCCCTTACACAGCCTGGAGGTGTGTTTGGGGTCATTGTCCTGTTGAAAAATAAATGATGGTCAAACTAAACGTAAACCGGATGGAATAGCATGCCGCTGCAAGATGCTGTGGTAGGCATTCTGGTTCTGTATGCCTTCAATGTTGAATAAATCCCCAACAGTGTCACCAGAAAATCACCCACACACCATCACACCTCCTCATCCATGCTCATGGTGGGAACCAGGCATGTAGAGTCCATCCGTTCATCTTTTCTACAAAGACACGGTGGTTGGATCCAAAGATCTCAAATTTGGACTCATCAGACCAAAGCACAGATTTCCACTGGTCTAATGTCCATTCCTTGTGTTCTTTAGCCTAAACAAGTCTGTTCTGCTTGTTGCCTGTCCTTAGCAGTGGTTTCCTAGCAGCTATTTTACCATGAAGGCCTGCTGCACAAAGTCTACTCTTAATAGTTGTTCTAGAGATGAGAAGGTGTGTCCAAACTTTTGGTCCGTACTGTATATATATACAGTGCTGGCCAAAAGTATTGGCACCCCTGCAATTCTGTCAGAGAATACTCAGTTTCTTCCTGAAAATGATTGCAATCACAAATTCTTTGGTATTATTATCTTCATTTATTTTGCTTGCAATGAAAAAACACAAAAGAGAATGAAACAAAAATCAAATCATTGATCATTTCACACAAAACTCCAAAAATGGGCCAGACAAAAGTATTGGCACTCTTAGGCCGGTTTCACACATCCGGCTTTTTGCCGGTTTGCCGGATCCGGCGCTCTCCCGTACAGACAATACAGTACAGTGACAGCGCTGTAACTTCCGGGTCACATGCGCCGGTCACATGACAGCACGTGACCGGCACTTGTTGCGCTGTCACTGTACTGTAGTCACTGTATGGGAGAGCGCCGGATCCGGCAAACCGGCAAAAAGCCGGATGTGTGAAACCGGCCTTAGCCTAATACTTGGTTGCACAACCTTTAGCCAAAATAACTGCGAACAACCGCTTCCGGTAGCCATCAATGAGTTTCTTACAATTCTCTGCTGGAATTTTAGACCATTCTTCTTTGGCAAACTGCTCCAGGTCCTTGAGATTTGAAGGGTGCCTTCTCCAAACTGCCATTTTGAGATCTCAGGTGTTCTATGGCAGGGTTCCCCAACTCCAGTCCTCAAGGCCCACCAACAGTGCATGTTTTCAGGATTTCCTTAGCATTGCACTGCTGTTGGAACCAGCACCTGGGCAGGTAATTACATTAACACCTGTGCAATACTAAGGAAATCCCAAAAACCTGCACTATTGGTGGGCCTTGAGGACTGGAGTTGGGGACCTCTGTTCTATGGGATTCTGGTCTGGATTCATTGCTGGCCACTTTAGTAGTCTCTTTTTGTAGTGCTTTTTGAAGTGTGTTTTGGGTCATTGTCCTGCTGGAAGACTCATGACCTCTGAGGGAGACCCAGCTTTCTCACACTGGGCCCTACATTATGCTGCAAAATTTGTTGGCAGTCTTCAGACTTCATAATGCCATGCACACGATCAAGCAGTCTAGTGCCAGAGGCAGCAAAGCAACCCCAAAACATCAGTGAACCTCCGCCATGTTTGACTGTAGGAACCGTGTTCTTTTCTTTGAATGCCTCTTGTTTTTTTCCTGTAACTCTATGTTGATGGCTTTTCCCAAAAAGCTCTACTTTTGTCTCATCTGACCAGAGAACATTCTTCCAAAACGTTTTAGGCTTTCTCAGGTATGTTTTGGCAAACTCCAGCCTGGCTTTTTTATGTCTCGGGGTAAGAAGTGGGGTTTTCCTGGGTATCCTACCATAAAGTCCCTTTTAATTCAGATGCTGATGGATAGTACGGGTTGACACTGTTGTACCCTCGGACTGCAGAGCAGCTTGAACTTGTTTGGATGTTAGTGGAGGTTCTTTATTCACCATCCGCACAATCTTGCTTTGAAATCTCTCATCAATTTTTCTTTTCCTTCCACATCTAGGGAGGTTAGCCACAGTGCCATGGGCTTTAAACTTCTTGATGACACTGTGCAACGTAGACAAAGGAACTTTCAGGTCTTTGGAGATGGACTTGTAGCCTTGAGATTGCTCATGCTTCCTCACAATTTGGATTCTCAAGTCCTCAGACAGTTTTTTGGTCTTCTTTCTTTTCTCCATGCTCAATGTGGTACACACAAGGACACAGGACAGAGGTTGAGTCAACTTTAATCCATGTCAACTGGCTGCAAGTGTGATTTAGTTATTGCCAACACCTGTTAGGTGCCACAGGTAAGTTACAGGTGCTGTTAATTACACAAATTAAAGAAGCATCACATGATTTTTCAAACAGTGCCAATACTTTTGTCTACCCCCTTTTTTATGTTTGGTGTGGAATTATATCCAATTTGGCTTTATGACCTTTTTTTATTTTTTTTCATTGAAGACAAATTAAATGAAGATAATAATACCAAAGAATTTGTGATTGCAATCATTTTCAGGAAGAAACTGAGTATTCCCTGACAAAATTGCAGGGGTGCCAAAACTTTTGCCCAGCACTGTACATAAATGATTTATTAGGCTTTTTCTGCGTTATATTATTTTTATTGGGATTACTTTTTGGACTATACACTGTGTGCAGACTTATTAGGCAAGTTGTATTTTAGTGGCTTTTTTTATTATTGATCAACAACTATGTTCTCAATCAACCCAAAAGACTCATAAATATCAAAGCTTAATATTTTTGGAAGTTGGAGTGGTTTTTTTTTTAGATTTGGCTATCTTAGGAGGATATCTGCTGTGCAAAATTATTAGGCAACTTAATAAAAAGCAAATATATTCCCATGTCACTTGTTTATTTTCACCAGGTAAACCAATATAACTGCACAAAATTTAGAAATAAACATTTCTGACATGCAAAAACAAAACCCAAAAAATTAGTGACCAATATAGCCACCTTTCTTTCTGATGAAACTCAACAGCCTTCCATCCATAGATTCTGTCAGTTGCTTTATCTGTTTTCGATCAACATTGCATGCAGCAGCCACCATAGCCTCCCAGACACTGTTCCGAGAGGTGTACTGTTTTCCCTTCCTGTAGACTTTACATTTTATGAGAAACCACAAATTCTGTATAGGGTTCAGATCGGGTGAACAAGGGGGCCATATCATTATTTTTTCATCTTTTAGACCTTTACTGGCCAGCCACGCTGTGGAGTAGTTGGATGCATGTGATGGAGGATTGTCCTGCAGGAAAATCATGTTTTTTTTTAAACAATACCGACTTCTTCCTGTACCACTGCTTGAAGAAGTTGTCTTCCAGAAACTGGCAGTAGGTCTGGGAGTTGAGCTTCACTCCATCCTCAACCCGAAAAGATCCCACAAGTTCATCTCTGATGATACCAGCCCATACCAGTACCCCACCTCCACCTTAGTGGTGTCTGAGTCGGAGTGGAGCTCTCTGCCCTTTACTGATCCAGCCTCTGGCCCATCCATCTGGCCCATCAAGAGTCACTCTCATTTCATCATACATAAGGATAAGGCTGCACATCAAAGTTAGATAATAGTATAATGCTATAAGCATACCGAAAAACATTGAAGCATACAATGAAAAATGTAACAATGGAGAAAAAGAGAAAAAGACATGGATCGCACATCCCAAAAATACATTGATCTAAAAGCCGCTAGGCAAAAATTTAAATAGAAAGTGAAGTTCTTAGTTACCATTCTGATCAGACTGTATTAAGCCCACTGCCACGTCACGGCGAACCTCTAGAGTGGGTCCCTATCCTAAACCTATGTGGTGTGGCACTGTGCACCAACCACTGCTGCAGCGACAAAGCACCAGCAGGGCAGGCGACCCGGTGCCTCACAGCACCCATGCTGCAAGGCAAAGCCCCCAAGGCTCCAGGCCGCACTGCCCCACTGTCATGACACCACCACAACAGCGGCCACTACACAGCACCAACACACAGTGAGAGGAGCTGCGCACTCACCTCCCACTGGCTCCCAAAGTGAACTGGGAGCAAAAAAGGCTGACCCCTCTTGCAGTCTCCTGCTGATTAAAAACACCTGTGCCAAATGGGGGGAGTGCAGATCCAAGCAAAAAAAGAGGGGGATAGAATGTAATATAATATAATAATAATATAATAATAATGTAATATGTAGCGGCTTTTAGATCAATGTATTTTTGGGATGTGCGATCCATGTCTTTTTCTCCATTGTTATATAACATTCTATCCCCCTCTGTTTTTTGCTTGGATCTGCACTCCCCTCATTTGGCACAGGTGTTTTTAATCAGCAGGAGACTGCAAGAGGGGTCAGCCTTTTTTTGCTCCCAGTTCACACATGGGAGCCAGTGGGAGGTGAGTGCGCAGCTCCTCTCACTGTGTGCTGGTACCGTGTAGTGGCCGCTGTTGTGGTGGTGACGTGTCAGTGGGGCGGTCCGGCCTGGAGCCTTGGGGGCTTTGCCTTGCAGCATGGGTGCTGTGAGGCACCAGGTCGCCTGCCCTGCTGGCGCGTTGTCACTATAGCAGTGGTTGGTGCACGGTGCTGCACTTCGGCCATGTTTTTTCCATTTCCTATATAAGAAAGTCCTTGGTTACCCCTCTCCACACACAGCAGTTTTTAATTGCAATGAGATGACACACAGTTAGGGTCATAGAGCTAGGGACCCCAATATAGAGATATACCTTGACGAGGTTTTGGGGCTCAGTTACATTGATCAATGCGATTGCTAAATATCTCCTTTTTCCTAATATTCATGGCAGGTATGCATTTCATTATTCACACTTTCAAGTTAGCAAGTGTCATTTTTCGTTGTATGCTTCAATGTTTTTCGGTATGCTTATAGCATTATACTATTATCTAACTTTGATGTGCAGCCTTATCCTTATGTACTATGTATTTTTTTGGCTTGCACTCATAATATATATTAGTGCTCACTTCAGTTATCCTATTTAGTATTACTCTCATTTCATCAGTCCATACAACTTTTGAAAAATCAGTCTTAAGATATTTCTTGGCCCAGTCTTGACGTTTTATCTTATTTGTTTCTTGTTCAAAAGTGGTCATTTTTCAGCCTTCCTTACCTTGACCATGTTCCTGAGTATGGCACACCTTGTGCTTTTTGATACTCCAGTAACGTTGCAGCTCTAAAATATGGCCAAACTGGTGGCAAATGGCATCTTGGCAGCTTCACGCTTGATTTTCTTCAATTCATGGGCAGTTATTTTGCACCTTTTTGCCCAACACACTTCCTGCGACCCTGTTGGCTATTTGTTATGAAACGCTTGATTGTTCGGTGATCACGCTTCAAAAGTTTGGCAAATTCAAGACTGCTGCATCCCTCTGCAAGACATCTCACAATTTTGGACTTTTCAGAGCCCGTCAAATCTCTCTTCTGATCCATTTTGCCAAAGGAAAGGAAGTTGCCTAATAATTAAGCACACCTTATATAGGGTGTTGTTGTCATTACATCACACCCCTCCTCATTACAGAGATGCACATCACCTGATTTACTTAATTGGTAGTTAACTCTCAAGCCTATACAGCTTGAAGTAGGACAACATGTATAAAAAGTATGACCAAAATACTCATCTGCCGAATAAGTCTGCACACAGTGTAGGTTTCTCTCCTTCTATGCATGATAGACTGAAATATTTGGTTTATTTTGGCTTTAGGTATAGCCCAATTTATAGCCTTACAGTTGACCACTACAAATTGCTATATTTTCAGTTAGGGTTCAGTCACGTCTGGGTATATAATATGCGAGTGCAATTTGGGAAAACATCAGATTACACACGCAACAATGTTAACCAATAGAGCAGAGCACATCTGCTACTTATATCTCTGAAATCTTCTGCGTTACGGGCAAATTGTAGCATGTACTGTACCTCAGCAGTATAAGTCAGTGGGTGCGAGAAAAACGTGCCATACACAGACAACACACGTACATGTCGTTTTAACATGGAGTTTTACATACAGTCACAAGCTAGAAAGATAGATAGCTGGATAGGTAGAAAGATAGATAGCTAGATGGATAGATAGATCAGATAGATAGATAGATAACTAGATAGATGTGCAACACATATTTAATCTCCCACCCCTCTGTATATTGTAAGCTTGCACCCTTTAGTGCCTTTCATGTGGCACTAAAGGGTGTTTAGTCTTGTTTTCAGTCCCAAATTCAGAATTTACAGGGAATGTGGGATCCCCCTTATTTTTGTAAGCCAGCTGGCAAATCTACCTTGGCTGGTAATCCAAATCAGAGGTCATCCCACACTGTTATTGGAAATTATTTAATTTTAAATAAATAATTTAAAATAACAGCATGGGATGACCTCTGTTTTGGATTACCAGCCAAGGTGAAGCTGCCAACTGTGGTCTGCAGGCTGCAACTGTCTGCTACCAAAAATAAGGGGGGTTCCGTGTCTTTTTTTAAAGAAAATAATGAATTTGGGGCAAAAAACTGTCACGTCACTTCCAGAGCCCACTCCGGCGACTTCTGCTTTGATCAAAAGGCGACGCCGTGTTCCCACCGTGGACATTGCTGGTGATGGGAGAGGGGTCAGTGCCAGTGGCTCTGGTGGGTGCACGCTCCGCTCATCCACTAAGCTGATTTCCCTGGGACCTGTAGTACCACTGGCTAACTGTAGGTGGCGAGTGTCTTCCAGCTGATGTTACCACCATTCAGATACAGCCATGGGAAAACACCACATGCTTCTGTTTCTAGGGGTCCTGATTTGTGAGCGGTTTTCCTCTAGCCTGTCCGTTACAGCCAGTCTGAAGTCTGTGGTTCCAGGCAGGTGTTACAAAAACAAGACTAAACACCCTTTAGTGCCACGTGAAAGTCACTAAACGGTGCAATCTTGCATTATGCAAAGGAGTGTTACCCATCTATCTATCCATTCATCAGATGTCACACACGGATGTCACACGGATGTTACATGGATGACATATGGACGAATCACGGATGACACCTGGACGACGTACGAATGTCATACAGACATCCCATGGAGACTAGGCGAGGGGAAAAATGCACTTGCATAGCACTCTCATGACATACGGAATGAGACTTGCATCTCACTCCAAGACACTTCAGGAGCAAAAACGGAGCTAGATTTTACATGCAGATGTAACTGAACCTTAAATCTGCCAATATTGACAGCATTAAGAAGTTAAAAAAAGACTTGTAATGAGCTGCTGAGCAGGCTTATATGCTGACCTACTAACCTTTTTTTCTCTCACAGGGTTACTAAGTAAACTTTACTTTCCCATCAAAATAACATGCAACTTATCCCCTACCAAACAAACAGGGATATTAATCACACCCTGCAACTTACAGCAAGTAATGTTAGCCATAAATTCACTATTCATTGTTGCCCACCTAGAAAGAGGGGCTTGGAAATGTACAACAAAAATCAAGCAATAAAAATATATATGTGTATATAAATTTTGATACACATAGGGGTGCTCAATGTTACTTCTTTGGCAAGGATGAAAGAAAAGAAAAAGGCTTAATGTAAAGCAGAGCATACCACTATAAATGGCAAAAATGTTTATAGGCTAAAATACAAATATTAAAAAAAAGTAAAAACATAAAAAATTCACAAACAAGAAGTTGTCTAAGACAAAAGGCATCCATTTACAAGGGCAAGCCAATCTTACATAGTTACATAGTTACATAGTTACTTAGGTTGAAAAAAAATTTAAGTCCATCTAGTTTAACCTTTCTCCACCAGTTCTACTTTTGTCCCTAAGTGACAGTCACTTATAACCAACAATGTTGTGTGCACTGAGGAAATCATCCAATCTGATAGGTTTTGGATAACAGTAATATGTACAATAATCCTAGAATGAAAAGTCACAGTGTTCAATATACTGTATAGTATATAATAATAGCAAATATGGTTGACGCAAACCCCATGCTTATCATTGCTTACAGCAGCTTCATCACGATTGCCCACCTCATCATGCATCAAAAGATGTACCAATCATATCATATTCTGTATATTCACTTAAAACATTGCCTTCTAGGTGGGATATCAACTAATCACTTATAATGCACATATAACTGTAATAACGATATTATTATGCTCAACAGGTATGTTTTAGAATATGATTATTTCCTATGCATTTCATATTGATACTTTGTAGCCATAAAAGATGTGGGGGGTTTGTCCCTCACTCAAAGTGTGAGCAATAAAAAATAAATAATCACAATAGTGTCCAATAAAACTGGGGTGCTTTCTTTGTCAAAATTTAAAATAAAAAGAATTCTATCTCAGAGTCAGTAGTTTAGCTACTTGGAAGCTAAGAGGGTGGTCCTCCTGGATGCAATGGGACACTGGGGTCAATCTGGAGTATCCACCATGTACGCAACATGGCAACAGTGTTAAAGTTTAAGGTAAGGAAGGGCACTATGGTCAGGATGCTGACTCTCTTGCATCTGAGACTAGGTGAGTATATAGTATAGTCAGTAAATGTAGTTGAACATGGGGGAATTACAGTTTGTGTGGGTTTAACATGGACCGTTAAATGGAGTGTAGGGGCACTGTGAGGTCATTATATGTTTGGATGTTACTGTGGGGCACTTATGTAGGTCATGGTGGGGCTCTCACACTTTGTGTGGGGCTTTGAGGGCATCATACTGTGTGTGAGTGATAGTGAGGGCATAATACTGTGTGGAGGACTAGGGAGTCCAGAATACTGTGTTAGGGGAACTGCGTAGGCACCATACTGTGAATGGAAACACAAGAAATCATCATCCTGTGTGTGTGTGTGTGTGTGTGTGTGTGTGTGTCTATGGGGGGGTCATCATACTCTTTTGGGGGCTCTGGTGACCATAATACTGTGTGGGGATGCTATGGGGCATCATACTGTATAGGGGCTGTTGAGTAATCAAAACAATTTTTAAGACACTTATGGGACAATATGAAGTGTTAAGTGGGCAAATAAGAGGGCATTATTACATTTTAGGGGCACTAGGTGTATTATATTGGTCAAAAAGGTATATTATTACTTTTAGGAGGCATGTGAGCACTATTACTTTGTAGAGCATTTACAGAAGACTTTAATATTATCAAGTGTGTAATTTTACCATCTCACATGAAGACAGAGGTCATTTATTAGGTAATGTGCACAAAGCGCATTATTAGGTAGGGTACTAAAATTAGGCTGTTACCATGAGACACAGAAAGTACACTAATAGTAACAAATACTGCAGCATCAAGCTTAGCATTAGGGTATCTGTAGAAAATTGACACTCGAGGTAAGTAGTACACAGTGTTTTTATTGTAGAAAACAAGTAGGACCAGTACAACCACAGATGTTTTAGTCATATAAAACCTTCATCAGTTTGCTGTAATAACATAAAAAAAACAGGAAAAAAAAGGTAACTGTACAGGCATAAAAAAATCATGAAAATAGAATGTGGCTGTATAGAACAATGAGGAGCATCAGGAAGGACAATGTGGATGACTGTGAGGACAGGATGGGATGTGAAAATACCATCTCTAAAGAATGCTGGTGAGGAGGTGCCTGGAAAGGGATGCAGGTAAGACAAGCAATACAAAGTCACAAATGAGGTTAATCACCATTAGGCATAAAGACATACCCCTGCTCAGGTCCTCATGTAGGGTGGATAGCATGGAGAGCAGCGCTGCAGAGTGCTACGCGGTGTCCACTGCTGTGACTTGGGGTGCTGACACTGGAGACAACAACGCTGTGGTTTAAAGATGGGGGCAGGACTATAGCGGCCCACGTGACCAATGGGCAGGCACCAAGATGTACAGAATACAAGCCAGCCCGGGTATGAGAAGAATGTCAGAGGGAGAGCGTGTCCAAGATCGTGGATGTGGCTGATGAAATAGGCAAACTCAGTGATGATGACATAAGCCGTTGCCTAGGACATGGGGGCTGGAGAGTGGAGGATCCAGAGTGTCCGAGGAGATGAGGGGTGGAACATGTGCTTTAGCTATCACGTGCAGCTCTGTGAAAGAAGAAGAGACCATGTTAGTAAAAGGTGGCAGGAGTATAGGAAAGCACCTGGGGAAGAGGAAATTAAGTTATAGGATGAACACGAGGCATAAAGCAAATGCTATCATTTTATGAAACGAACTAACCAAGATGTATAAAACAATAGAACATCTGCAAAAAAGTAATCTACAATATGTATTGAGTACAATGAACATACTGTATATTTGCTTAATAAAAGACATGAATGGCAGAAAATAAAAATTGGGATTTGTCATGTTTTATGTAAGGCATCCATCTAGTGTGGTGTGAAAAGTAGGGTGAGAAGCACACTAATGGAATGTAAATATCAGAGCCTAAACTACTGATGTTTATGAAATAATGGGGTAGCAGATAAAAAAGGGGGGACATAGTCAATATTTGGGAGAACTGAAGATTATTACATCATATAAAGGTTTGCGAATCATAGTGCCTATTAACAACACCCTTGGGATGTAGGAACTGAGGCTCGTGGATCTTGTAGGCCTCTCTATGTTTAAGTACAGTAGTTGGATGTGATTGCCTCGCTCCATGGAGGGTGGACCTGTTCTAATATCTGAAAACGCAACTGTGAAACTATGCGACCATGTGTCACAAAGTGATATGGGACAGAAAGTGTGGTATGCTTATGAATGAATTAATTGTAGACTTGTGTTTCGAGATTCTATCTTTGACAGGTTGGGTGGTCTCCCCTACTTAGATGACTCCACAGGGGCATTTGATGAAATAGACAACTTATGCAACTTATGAGGCATCACAGGTAAAAAAGTCCTTAATGGGATATCTTATATCTGTGTGTGTATGGTGTTACTCTTTAGCACATTGTTGCATTGGTGGCAGTGGAGGCACAGGTAGGTGCTCATCTTGGGGTTGTGCAAAAGATGCTCTCTGGGACTGGTAAGGCACAGCCCGAAATCAGCCCTGATGAAGTTGTCCTTTTGGTTGGGGGCTAATTTGAAGCAGGGAAAAAAGGATTAGTGAATTTCTTTGACCTCTGGATAATCTGTGAGAATGTCCCAGTGTTTTCTTATGAACCAGTGCATGATGTAAGCAAATATGTGATATTTGTGTACAAAGGGTATACAGTTCCTTATGTGTGGTGTAGGTTTGGTGGACGAGGTAGGTTGAATAAAGGTGGGTAGCCTCTTTTTAGGAATTTATCTCTCATTTCTCCAATGCTTTGTGTGCATGTCCCAGGGTCAGTGAAATCTTACTGACACATTTGAACTAGGAGATGGGAATGATTTTTTCTTTGCTGGAGGGTGTGAATTGTTAAATTGTAAAAGGCTATTGTGATCAGGATGGAGGAAAGATTACCATCTTTCATGATTGTAGTGTCTAAAATATTCTGGCGCTGGGAATCAAATGACATGTTGAAAGGGAGGACAGGCCATGCAGTGTTCAAAATCTGGGAAAAGGTAAGTATAAGGGGGGGCGTGGCCTGACTGCTGATGGTGCTGGCTGCATAACTCCTGAGCTCCTGTGCAAGCTGCTCTTAAACCGGCTCAAACAGATTCATTTTTCCTCCTCTCATGACCTGGGGTGAAGGTTTAATTTGCGAGTCCCCAGGGAACAAGATGACCAGAGGGAAAGCTGCAAAACGTCCATCCCCAGCCAAACTTACAGATTTCTTACTCAGATGCGGCAGCGTGGTGAAGGGAAAGATGGCACCTTAACCTGCTTCCACTTCTTCTCGCTCCTCCAGAAGAGCCTCAGTGGCGGCCTCTGACACAGCACCAGACCCCACAGACATCCCGCTGACGAAGAAAACAATGCAAAGCTTGCTGGTTGCACTGAGATCTTCTTTACAGGAGGATCTGAGAGGTATGCTGACGGGGATCCAAGGAGACATAACGGTTATAGGGGAGAGAACGGCTCACTTAGAATCTAAGATGGCGGAGCTGACCAAATCCCATAATGATCTTATTGATGCCCACTCTGCTTTAGAGGATCACGTTTAAATCTAAAAATAAGAAGCGCTGATAGTGTAACACCAGATGAACAAGTGTAGCATATAGGAAATATACACTCACCTAAATCAGTTGTGAACGTCACAACCACTGATAAGCAAGAGATAATGGCGTCTGCTGCAGCCCCACGTGAATGAGCATTCAAAATGGAGTAGAGAAGGGGTTAAAGCCGCGCATCAGCCAAATTAAACTGTAGAAATGTTGATGAATAATATCTTTCTTTTATTCCATTGGTCTATGCGTTTCGAGGTCAAAAACCTCTTCCTCAGGACCAGTACATCAACAAAAGCCTTTGGAGCCTACTCCATTTTGAATGCTTAGAGGATCACGTTAACAGCCTACAAGCTAAAGTTACTGATTTGGAGGATCGGTCCCGCCGTAACAATGTGAGGATCCGTGGAATCCCCAAGTCAGTATCTGATGGAGAGTTGCCAGAATATCTGCAGGACCTGTTATCTGTGGTGCTCCCTGAGGCTGAGTCAGCCAGCCTCATGGTGGATCGGGTTCACAGGGTGCCTAAGCCCAGATCGCTTGGAGCTGACATCCCACGAGATACCCTAGCCCGACTTCATTTTTTCAAGTCTAAAGAAGCCTTCTTACAAGCCCTGAGGAGACAGCCAGATCTACCCCAAAAGTATGCCGCCCTTGTGGTCTTCCCGGATCTATCTGCAGGGACACTTGCAAAAAGAAGGGAATATGCTCCACTTACCAAAGCTCTCAGAGATGCTGGAATAAAATACCGATGGGGCTTCCCAGTCAGTCTTTCAGTTTCACTTAATGGTGCCCTCCATGTTTGTCGGTCTCCAGCCCAACTAGCAAAATTGATGGAATCCTGGAACATTCTCCCACAACTTGGGGCTGCAAGCCGCTCACAGGGTAATTCCCAGATGGCAAAGATCTCAGAGGAATGGATCCATTCCTGATGTAAAGAGCCAGCTCACCGTTGCTCAAGATCCTGGTCTGTTGTTTCATTTTTTATTTTTTTTTATTGTTACCAGGTGCCCCCAAGTGGCTCAGTCTCATTTTCAGCCACCAGCTACCCCCCTTTGTGGTGGTGGTGAAACAGCTTTTCTGATAAAGCTGTGTATTTGTCTGTTCAGGTTTACTGTATTTTGGTTTTAAGTCCTGTTTTCTCATTGTTATTCTTGCCATTTACTGCTCTTTTCCTTTTACTTACCCTGCTCTCCCCACTCCCACTCCTCCCCCCCCACCCCCCTCTTCCCTCCTTCCACTCCCTCACCTCCTTCCCTTCCTTCAGGTAACATGAATATTCTAAACAAACTGTAATGGGGTTAAAGTTCTTGTCGCTGAACACTAAGGGGTTAAACTCCCCGGCCAAGCGTAACATGTTATGGAAAGAGGTCCACAAGACAAATTGTGATATTCTATGCGTCCAGGAGACTCATCTTGTTGCAGCAGACAATTTCAGGCTCAACAATTGCTTGTTCCCTCATAGTTTTCATGCTAACTTCAGTAAAAAGCGGGCTGGGCTTAGTATTTTTATAAAGCATACTGTGGCGTTTAAGCTAGACTATGTGCATTCTGACTTAGAGGGCAGCTTCCTGATTTTAGTGTGCTCCCTGAACAATGTGAAGTATACTCTGGCCGGGGTTTATGCTCCTAATATAAGACAAATCGGATTTTTGAGGAAATTCCTAAAAAACTTAGACCAAGTGGCAGTGGGCCATAAAGTGATCTGCGGAGATTTCAATGTCCCTGTTTGAAAACAGCTAGACTGTTCCATTAGTACTGCCACAGAAAATAAATTGGCCAGCTTATAACACAGCATTACTTACATGACATTTGGAGATACACCCATGCTGAAGAAAGGGACTACACGTATTATTCAGCTAGATACACCTCTTATAGCCACATAGACTATTTTTTGGTGGATAGTAGCCTCCTTGCAGAATGCACAGAATCTCAAATAGGAGTCATATCATGGTCCAACCATGCGCCCATCTCCCTAACAATTAATGAGCGCCATAATTCCCTAATCTTTCATAGATGGAAAATAAATGATTTCTTACTCTTCAAACAACATGTTATACAAGAAATAACTGAGGGGTTATCAGAGTATTACCCCCTGAATGATAACAATTCAGTCTCGGATGAGATCCTTTGGTCCTCTCATAAGGCGGTACTTAGAGGAATTTGTATTAAAATTGCTGCTATGGAAAAAAAGAAAAGAGAACAGTTGACAGCGAATATTCTTGCCCAGATCCAAACCTTAGAATCCCTAAATAAAACTGCCCCCCTACCCTCGCATTCGGCCCAATTAAAAGAGCTGAGGTCACAACTAAAGCTGGTGTCACACACAGCGACAACGACAACGACGTCGCTGCTACATCACCATTTTCTGTGACGTTGCAGCGACGTCCCGTCGCTGTCACTGTGTGTGACATCCAGCAACGACCTGGCCCCTGCTGTGAGGTCGCCGGTCGTTGCTGAATGTCCAGCTTCATTTTTTGGTCGTCACTCTCCCGCTGTGACACACACATCGCTGTGTGTGACAGCGAGAGAGCGACGAAATGAAGCGAGCAGGGAGCAGGAGCCGGCGTCTGGCAGCTGCGGTAAGCTGTAACCAGCGTAAACCTCGGGTAACCAAGGGAAGGCCTTTCCCTGGTTACCCGATATTTACCTTCGTTACCAGCCTCCGCTCTCAGCTGCCAGTGCCGGCTCCTGCTCTGTGCACATGTGGCTGCAGTACACATCGGGTAATTAACCCGATGTGTACTGTAGCAAGGAGAGCAAGGAGCCAGCGCTAAGCAGTGTTCGCGGCTCCCTGCTCTCTGCACTGTGACATGTAGCTGCAGTACACATCGGGTTAATTAACCCGATGTGTACTGTACCTAGGAGAGCAAGGAGCCAGCGCTAAGCGCGGCTCCCTGCTCTCTGCACATGTAGCACAGCGACGTTATGATCACTGCTTCTGCTGTGTTTGACAGCTAAGCAGCGATCATAACAGCGACTTACAAGGTCGCTGTTACGTCACAGAAAATGGTGACGTAACAGCGACGTCGTTGTCGCTGTCGCTTAGTGTGAACCCAGCTTAAGGCAAATTCTTATCTCTAAATATGAAAAAATCTTACAGCTTTAAAAATCAAACATTACTCTTTGGGAGATAGAGCGGGATCCATTTTAGCAAGGAGGGTTAAAAGCCGGGAAATGAAGTCCAGAATTGAATTTTTCCAAACCCCGGAGGGCTCCATAATCAAAAATCCTATCCATATTGCAAATGCCTTTCCAGACTACTACCAAGGCCTTTACAATTTAAAAGATGACCCGAACACTCCACAGCTAACAGAGGCAGCTATTAATGCCTTCCTGGAAAAATTACAGCTGCCAAGCCTGACTGAAGCGGATCTGGAGATTCTAAATGTCCCTTTTTCTCTAGAAGAAATCCAGAAAACGGTCAAATCTACTAAAACACATTCTGCTCCAGGCCCAGATGGCTTTTCTAATTCATATTATAGATAGTTTGTGGATCTCCTGGGCCCTTATATGTGCAGGACATTTACATATTGGCAAAATAACTCCTCGGTCGCCCCTTCCAACTTAGAAGCCATAATTACTACTCTCCCTAAGGCGGGGAAGCCCCCCACTTCTCCAGGTAACTTCCGCCCTATCTCGCTGCTCAACTGTGATCTTAAAATCTATGCAAAAATGTTGGCCTCCCGTCTACATGGGGTCCTTCCCTCCTTGATAGCTCCAGATCAGGTGGGGTTTGTAGTCGGAAGGCAGGCTAAAGATGGGACCAGACGATTGATAGACCTTATAGCTGTGATAGAGAATAGGAAGGTCCGCAGTATTCTCCTGTCCCTAGACGCGGAAAAAGCGTTCAACAGGGTGCACTGGGGGTTCCTTAGAGTGTTTTGGAGAAATTTGGATTTCAGGGGCCAATATTAACAGCAATTCTCTCCCTGTACTCTAAACCTAACGCCAAGGTCCTCGCCTCAGGGTTTGCCTCTCGCATCTTCTTTATATCCATTGGTACCCGCCAGGGGTGCCCCCTTTCCCCGGTTATTTTTGCTATGGTGGTAGAGCCTCTGGCGGAGTACATTCGGATGCATAAGGGTATTGTGGGGGTGTCAGTAGGTAAAGTTGAGCATGTTGTGGGACTTTATGCTGATGATATAATTATTTCCTGTTCAGAAGTACATGGTTCTTTATTTAATGTTTTATCAGTTCTTAAATAATTTTCTGCGGTTTCATTCTACAAAGTTAATGCAAATAAATCCCTAATTCTTCCCTTTTTTGTTCCCCGGGTCGAAAGGGAGAGGCTCGCCACGGCATTGCCATTTAGATGGGAGGAACACAGTATTCCTTATTTAGGAATCCATCTCCCAACAACTAAATAATTGGTAAGGAAAAATATCTCAGAGCTGAGTAAAGAACTAGAAAAAGAGCTCTCGCGTTTTTCTGCGCTGCCCCTGTCATGGTTGGCCAGAATACACTCTTTTAAAATGCTATATCTTCCAAAGTTGATATATCTATTTAGATGCCTCCCTTTGAAAATTCCGGGATACTCCCTGACAGGTCTACAAAGCCTCATCCGCAAATTTATTTGGGCTGGTAAGAAATCAAGAATATCCTTACAATCACTTCACCCCCCATTTAGAGAAGGCGGAATGGGTGTGCCTGATGTGGTGTTATATCACAGGGCGGCTGTTCTGGAGTCAGTCAGAGACTGGTGGAGAGAGGCGGAGGATCACAAATGGCTGCAGATTGAGGGATACGTCAATCCACTTGGTTCCACAAAAAACTGCTCAAAATCAGGCAGTCCCACATTCCTTTCTGGGCATGGTCGAGGTGGTGAAGTGGCACTGGAGGGATTGGTCCTCAGAATCCATGGCCGGTTTAATATGGAGGCTGCCCTTTAAGGACATAAAAGTTGTGTTCCTGATGTCAACCTTAGGGCTTGGGAACAAATTGGGTCCCTTAGAGTTTCAGATTTATTCGACAGGGGGTCCTTCTTACCTTTTTCTGAGCTGGTGTCTAAATTCAACCTACCCAGGCAGGTCTTCTACCAATATCTTCAAATTAGGCATTTTTTAAGCACTTTCCGCCTGAGTTCATCAACATCAAGTCATCAGTTTTTGGCAGACTTTCTTCTGAAGGACTCGACATCTGTCAGGGGCATGTCCTTACTATTTTGCCACTTCACCTATCGATCGGAGGGACAGACTCTATCATACATGACAAAGTGGGAAAGAGAATTATCCCTCTGCTTGCCAACCCATCAGTGGCATGCGGCCTCAACCATTTGAAGCAGATTAAGAAAGTACACATGGGATGGTATAGGTGTCCTGCTCAGATAGCTAGGTTTGCGGAAGATTACTCTCCCCTTTGTTGGAAGGGTTGTGGCATAATGGGGACACTGGGGCACCTCTGGTGGTCTTGCCCGGAAATTCTCAGCTTTTGGAATCGGGTCTTCGACCTAATAGCAGTAGTTTGCGATACTAGACTCCCTCCCTCACATTAAATTGGGATTCCACATATGGGTTTAGACGCCTTTCCAGCCCCCATTGCTCAGTGCATCTCTCATATCCTAATCTCAGCCAGACAGTGTATCGCAGCTAGGTGGAAATCCCCTGAGATACCGGTTATGGAGGAAGTGATTGCTAGAATCAACACGCACTTCCATTATGAAACTCTGTTAGCCAGCAGAGCCTCATTGGCCTTAAAAATTCAAAAACGTTGGGCAATGTGGTCAGTCTCTCCCTGGGACTCACCCCCTCTAAAATTGTAACAACCTGCTCGTGTAGTAGGTTGGACTGGCAGTCATATAAGGTGTCGTTCGGACCAATTCTGTTTATTTATGCAATAAGTTAACTTTGTGTATTATTGTAAGTTACCTTTCCCTCACACCTCACCCACCCATACCTTCCCCCCCCCTTTCCAGTGATCAATACTCATGTGGCCCTGACTCGCCCGTTAGGGCGTTGATGTCTCAGCGTTGTATGATGTTATGCCTTTCTTTTCTGTAATGCCTTTCTTCTTGTTTGAAAACAATAAAAATCTTTGGATTAAAAAAAAAAAAGGTAAGTATAGGTAATCCCCCATATGCAAAACACATCATCGATGTAGTGTTTCCACAGTAAAGGTCCAGTCACACTAAGCAACTTACCAGCGATCCCAACAACGATAGGGATCGCTGGTAAGTTGCTAGGAGGTTGCTGGTGAGATGTCACACTGCAACGCTCCAGCGATCCCACCAGCAACCTGACCTGGCAGGGATCGCTGGAGCGTCACTACACAAGTTGCTGGTGAGCTCACCACCAACCAGTGACAAGCCCCCAGTGCCGCGTAGAAGATGCTGCGCTTGGTAACTAAGGTAAATATCGGGTAACCAACCCGATATTTACCTTGGTTACCACCGCTCGGAGCTACACGTGCAGAGAGCAGGGAGCAGCGCACACTGAGCGCTGGCTCCCTGCTCTCCTAGTTACAGCACACATCGGGTTAATTAACCCGATGTGTGCTGCAGCTACATGTGCACAGAGCAGGGAGCAGCGCACAATGCTTAGCGCTGGCTCCTTGCTCTCCTAGTTACAGCACACATCGGGTTAATTAACCCGATGTGTGCTGCAGCTACATGTGCACAGAGCAGGAGCCGGCACTGACAGTGAGAGCGGCGGAGGCTGGTAACAAAGGTAAATATCGGGTAACCAAGGACAGGGCTTCTTGGTTACCCGATGTTTACATTGGTTACCAGCCTCCGCAGAAGCCGGCTTCTGCTGCCTGCACATTTAGTTGTTGCTGTCTCGCTGTCACACACAGCGATCTGTGCTTCACAGCGGGGGAGCAACAACTAAAAAATGGCCCAGGACATTCAGCAACAACCAACGACCTCACAGCAGGGGCCAGGTTGTTGCTGGATGTCATACACAGCAACATCGCTAGCAACGTCACAAAAGTTGTTCGTAAGCAGCGATGTTGCTAGCGATGTTGCTTAGTGTGACGGGGCCTTAGGGGTGCTTCACACACAGCGAGCTCGCTGCCGAGATCGCTGCTGAGTCACGGTTTTTGTGACGCAGCAGTGACCTCATTAGCGATCTCGCTGTGTGTGACACTGAGCAGCGATCTGGCCCCTGCTGCGAGATCGCTGCTCGTTACACACAGCCCTGGTTCGTTTTCTTCAAAGCCGCTCTCCTGCTGTGACACACAGATCGCTGTGTGTGACAGCAAGAGAGCGACAAATGAAGCGAGCAGGGAGCAGGAGCCGGCATCTGACAGCTGAGGTAAGCTGTATCCAAGATAAACATCGGGTAACCAAGGTGGTTACCCGATATTTACCTTAGTTACCAGCATCTGCAGCTCTCACGCTGCCTGTGCTGCCGGCTCCGGCTCTCTGCACATGTAGCTGCTGTACACATCGGGTTAATTAACCCGATGTGTACAGCAGCTAGGAGAGCAAGGAGCCAGCGCTCAGTGTGCGCGGCTCCCTGCTCCCTGCACACACAGCTGTGCGCTGGTAACTAATGTAAACATCGGGTAACCATACCCGATGTTTACCTTAGTTACCAGTCTCCGCAGCTTCCAGACGGCAGCTCCGTGCAAGCGCAGCGTCGCTTGCACGTCGCTGCTGGCTGGGGGCTGTTCACTGGTCGCTGGTGAGATCTGCCTGTTTGACAGCTCACCAGCGACCATGTAGCGATGCAGCAGCGATCCTGACCAGGTCAGATCGCTGGTCGGATCGCTGCTGCATCGCTAAGTGTGAAGGTACCCTTAAGGAATGCTGTGTAAACAGAGAACAAAGATAAACTATTTGTTACTTGAAAGCAACCATGCAGCAATTTGCATAAGGGGGGCATGTTCAAGCCCATCACAGTCCCTTGTGTCTGCAAATAAAATTTATCCTGGAAAAGAAAATAGTTCTCCGTCAGAACCAGAGTTAAGAGGTCAATAAAAAGAGAGATAACATTGAGGTCCAGATAACATCGATCCCATAGCTCATGGACTGCTGAGGTACCTCTGTCATGTGGGATGGAGGTGTAGAGGCTACTCACATCTAAAGTGAGTAGTAGAAAAACCAATGAAATAGCAAATAGTAAATAGCAAGAATAAAATCAAATAATTTTCCCTCACGAAGAAGCCCTAGGCGAAACGGCCGTCAGGGTATTTGTCCTTTCCATCCGCTTCCAGTATGACATATGGCAGTCAGGCATCTGTTCTATATTGACTGCTTGTGTATCCTGCTCTCCCTTCTGCATTTATCTTTGGCTGGTATTTTTTCTATGTATTTTTCTACTTAGTACTTCTTTTTCTTTGGACAGGATTATTTCTTTATGAATTGTGTCATCACTACCCTCTTATTTATATATCCCTTTTGGGCATTCTTATCTTTGTTTATGTGGGCAAGTGAACTATAATCCTTATAATTTCTGTCCATAAGGAAGTTACATCTGAAATAAGCTCTATAATATGCACTGGTTTGTGAATTTTTGCTGTATTGATGGGAGAGTGCAATATTAATTTATCTATTGTCATTCTGAGGTTATTTAAACCACTGTTGTTCATGTTTCCTGGGGCTGTGCAATAATCTTCTCTGGGATAGTGCAATACATCATGGGAGATTTTCTTGCGTGGAGCATGTTATTTAATTCCCCTTTTTTTCACATTTATAAGTGAATATCAGTGGTTCATCTGTGTTATACACATACGCAAAGTGAAGCAGTGATTGGATTGGTTGTTTTTTGGCAGACATCCCCTGTATTGTTCTATATATTCATATAATGTTTTTTTAAAAAAAATTTTAAAAATAATGTTCTCAATAAAATTATTTGATTTTATTCTTGCTATTTACTCTGGTTATTTCATTTCTTTTTCTGGTTTCTAGAGTTAGCACTATTGTGATTAGGCCAATAATTTGGTGTTAAAGTGAGTAGTAGTTCGTCTGTGGGAATCGGGCCAATGGTGGATATGACTTGTAAGAAGGTCCCAGTGTCCAATAAGAAGAGTGGAGTTTCCTTGATTAGTAAAGTTAATATTTTCTCTAGAAAGATAGAAAGGGGAGACAGCAGGGATTTGGTAGGGCAGCTATAGGGTGGCCAGGGGGTTTGCCTAATCTTTTGTGAATCTTAAGCAATATATGAAAGATTAGCATGATGAGATGTTTCTTTTTCAGAAAATCAAAGATTTTTTGATCAATTGTGCCTTCTTCAAAATATCTCAACAGAATTGCATTAATCTTGTGATCAAATGTCATCATAGAATCAGAGTGTAATGGAAGATAAACAGTAGAGTCACTAAGATGATGTATCACCTCCTTGATGCAATCAGTGGGATTCATAATGACAATAACACCTTCCTATAATTATTATGTCCTTGTTTTCTTTGAGGGATTGCAAGGCTTGTTGATCAAATTGGACAAGTTGGTGTTACTATGTAGGCATCCTTACTTGATATCCCTCCTCAGGGTATGAAAGTCTAAAGCCCGCTACACACGCTTCAATATATCTCACAATCTGTCGTTGGGGTCAAGTTGTAAGTGACGCACATCCGGCATCGTTTGTGAGGTATCTGCGTGTGACATCTACTTGCGATCAGGATTGAACGCAAAACCGTTGATCGCAAACACATCGTATCATTCTCTAGAATTGAGCGTTTTGTTGCACGAACCTAGTCAATTGTAACGTGTGACATCCCTCATACGATTTTGGTGTCTGATGCTATGTGCGCAGGTGTGCGCTCTGCACCGCAGCTTAAAAAAGGTCCGCTTCAGAGCGCAGCTGAAAAGCTGCGTTCTGAAGCACCTCACAATGTCTGTCAGTCACTAATCTCTGTCAGTCGGTCACTATCTCTGTCCCTCACTCTCTGTCCATGTCAGTCTATCCCCCTCTCTCATACTCACCAATCCCCGATCCCCGGCGCTGCACGGCGTTCACACTGCTCCGGCGGCTTTTACTGTTTTGAAAAAGCCGGCCGCCCATTAAACAATCTCGTATTCCCTGCTTTACCCGCCCACCGGCGCCTATGATTGGTTGCAGTGAGACACGCCCCCACGCTGAGTGACAGGTGTCACACTGCACCCAATCACAGCAGCCGGTGGGCGTGTCTATACTGTGTAGTGAAATAAATAATTAAATAATTAAAAAAAACAGCGTGCGGTCCCCCCCAATTTTAAAACCAGCCAGATAAAGCCATACGGCTGAAGGCTGGTATTCTCAGGATGGGGAGCTCCACGTTATGGGGAGCCCCCCAGCCTAACAATATCAGCCAACAGCCACCCAGAATTGCCGCATACATTATATGCGACAGTTCTGGGACTGTACCCGGCTCTTCCCGATTTGCCCTGGTGCGTTGGCAAATCGGGGTAATAAGGAGTTATTGGCAGCCCATAGCTGCCAATAAGTCCTAGATTAATCATGTCAGGCGTCTATGAGACACCCTCCATGATTAATCTGTAAATTACAGTAAATAAACACATACACCCGAAAAAATCCTTTATTAGAAATAAAAAACACAAACATATACCCTGGTTCACCACTTTAATCAGCCCCAAAAAGCCCTCCATGTCCGGCGGAATCCAGGATGGTCCAGCGTCGCTTCCAGCTCTGCTGCATGGAGGTGACCGGAGCTGCAGCAGACACAGCCGCTCCGGTCACCTCCACGCAGGTAATGAAGACAGCCGCGCGATCAGCTGCTGTCACTGAGGTTACCCGCTGTCACTGGATCCAGCGGTGGCCGCGGGTAACCTCAGTGACAGCTCAGCTGATCGCGCTACTCACCGCCGCTCCTATCACCTCCACGCAGCAACTGAGGTGAGTAGCGCGATCAGCTGAGCTGTCACTGAGGTTACCCGCGGCCACCGCTGGATCCAGTGACAGCGGGTAACCTCAGTGACAGCAGCTGATCGCGCGGCTGTCTTCATTACCTGCGTGGAGGTGACCGGAGCGGCTGTGTCTGCTGCAGCTCCGGTCACCTCCATGCAGCAGCGCTGGAAGCGACGCTGGAGCATCCTGGAGTACGCCGGACAAAGAGGGCTTTTTGGGGCTGATTAAAGTGGTGAACCAGGGTATATGTTTGTGTTTTTATTTCTAATAAAGGATTTTTTCGGGTGTGTGTGTTTATTTACTGTAATTTACAGATTAATCATGGAGGGTGTCTCATAGACGCCTGACATGATTAATCTAGGACTTATTGGCAGCTATGGGCTGCCAATAACTCCTTATTACCCCGATTTGCCAATGCACCAGGGCAAATCGGGAAGAGCCGGGTACAGTCCCAGAACTGTCGCATATAATGTATGCGGCAATTCTGGGCGGCTGTTGGCTGATATTGTTAGGCTGGGGGGCTCCCCATAACGTGGAGCTCCCCATCCTGAGAATACCAGCCTTCAGCCGTATGGCTTTATCTGGCTGGTTTTAAAATTGGGGGGAACCGCACGCCGTTTTTTTTAATTATTTAATTATTTATTTCACTACACAGTATAGACCCGCCCACCGGCTGCTGTGATTGGGTGCAGTGTGACACCTGTCACTCAGAGTGGGGGCGTGTCTCACTGTAACCAATCATAGGCGCCGGTGGGCGGGGAAAGCAGGGAATACGAAATTGTTTAATGGGCGGCCGGCTTTTTCAAAACAGTAAAAGCCGCCGGAGCAGTGTGAACGCCGTGCAGTGCCGGGGATCGGGGATTAGTGAGTATGAGAGAGGGCTGCTAACTTCAGTAATTTAGGAGATTAGCGGTCACCGGTGAGTCCTTCACTGGTGACCGCTAATCAGGACGCGACACAGACAGAGCCGCAGCATGACAATGAAGTCGGGTGAAGTTCACCCGAGTTCATTCTGACAGTGCGGCTCTATCTGTGTCTGATGTCATCTGCCATTCAGCTCTGCTACATGGCTGTCTGTGTCTGCTGTTAGCGGCCATGTAGCAGAGCTGAATGGCAGATGACATAGTAAAAACACATCCCTACACATTACACACGCTTGGCAAGTCAATAAATAAAAAAAAGAAAGGTGCCCAATGCATACGTCACAGAACACATGATCTAAAGGATCGCACATAACATTGATCAATTTAACATAGACTACTAACGCTCGTGTGACAGCAAATGAACGACCAACGTGAAATCTCATAAGATCCCATATGCAACCTGGGCGTGTCACATCGCAAATGCGATTGTACAACTAATTGCAACGTGTAAAGTGGGCTTAAGCCTATTAAATTGATGAAGGTCTCTAAAGCGTGAGAGCCCAGGGGTGGTTTGAAGGTTCTCTTAGGATGGAGATCCACTTCAGTCACAGTGATCAAAGAAAATGTTTTTTTCAATGGGACCGGAAGAATCAGGTACACCAGAAAAATAGGTCTTCCGGCGTTTGGTGTGGAAAAAATGCTGGAGATTCATGTCTAGACTAAAGGTATCGAGTCGATGAGATGGACAAATAGATGAGATGTAACTAGTGATTCGTTACCTAAGAGCGGGTGGTAATTCCAATGTATCTGTCCCGTTTGCACTGGCCTCCACGTCTTGGCCTCATCCACGTCTCCCTGGGAATCCTCTGCGTTGTCCTGATGAAAATGAAATGAAAATGAAAAGTAGATGTGGATTGGCCTCTCTATTCTGCCTCCAAGCCTGAGGAAGAATATTCTGTGGTGGAGCCTCTGTATCTTGGAGCAGGATGTCTTGATGCATAGTTGTCCTGCCATTTGTAAACCGGGTCAAGTGCGTATTCTTTTCGTTGCTTAGGAATTTATTCCTTTTCCAAGGTTCAGAGTGTTGACGATGTTGGTCAGTGTTGATTTTGACCTTGTTATTTAAGATGGTTAACTCCTCACTGGTGACAGTAGATGCTAGTTGCATTTCCATGGAACGGATCTCTTCCTTAGTTGAAATGATGGCTTTCTGGAGATGTTCTACAGTCAGTATCATGAGATCAAATAAGCACCTATTAAAGATCTCTTCATACCTAAGGCAATGGTCTGGCAGGTCACTAAATTAGGTAGGTCGGATAGGAACTCTAAGGCCTCTAGGAATGTGTTGTACCTTCAGGTACTCGGTCAATATTACACAATGATACTTAATGCTGAACAAGTGGCAAGATTGACGCTCCATGTCCCGCCTCTTAGATTCTTTAAATGTAATTCTCAAGAAATCAGTGGGGAATGTGGACTGTGATAGGATATTGGAAGCTTCATTGGTGTCAGATGAGAAGGTTTTTGATATCATGATATCAGAGTGCGCACGGACAGGGATACTTGGTAGAATTAATAAACATGAACATGGCACAAGTAGGTTCCAAAACCATCTCAAGGGAATGTAGAAACTTGGCACTCGAGGTAAGTAGTACACAGTGCTTTTATTGTAGAAAACAAGTAGGACTAGTACAAGCACAATAGGACCAGTACAACCTACCCAGCGTCTTAAAAAGCTACATTTGATTTTGATTATTTTTTATGTCTGTACATTTTACCTTTGTCTTTTCCTGTTATTTTTTCACATTGGCACAGCACACTGAGGAAGGTCTTATATGACCGAAACGTCTGTGCTTGTACTGGTCCTACTTGTTTACTACAATAAAAACACTATATACCACCTACCTCGAGTGCCAAGTTTGTACATTTACTTGAGATGGTTTTGGAACCTAGTTATGCACCATTTCATGAAGTGCCATGTGTATAAGAATAAGTTTTTATTTTTATAGCGCCAACATATTCCGCAGCGCTGTGTATCAATTCTACCTAGCATTCGACTATCATCAATATGGTGACTGTCGCAGTTATGGATTAAATAGGGACAGTGTTGGAAATATAAGAAGTCAGTCGTGTATTTGTTGCAAACTGTACAGAAGTTGTCATGTCAATCAAGTGCAGATAGAAAAGAAGAGAAAAGTAGACAAGTCTATCAGAAGGAATGTCATCTGTAAGTCAATATGTGTAATATGCTCTGTAGGACTTATATCTACCAGTGTGTAGTTACTGTATAGCTGTAATATCATATTTGCTCTTTGTATAATAATTTATTTTTCTCTGTAACAGCATTATCTTCTGCTGAGGTTCCTCTTCACCCACTATGATTAGGTTGCGCCATAGTAATTGAAAACATTGTAACTTAGGTTAGAGGCCAACTCAGATATATTTTGACCCACTCTTTCACATGCTGAACTCTTAGCTGTGCCCCAGCTCAGAGTGTATTTCAAAAAGAACAGCTAGAACATAGAGAAACCTCAAGTACATAGCTCCCAAGCATCCTGGATTCAGCGGGACTATCAAGCTATTCACTACTCTTTTCCCGACTCCTTCTGTCAGTGGAGTGAATAAATTAAATTCTCCTCTACAGTGGTTTCCCAGGACAAGAACTCGTGTGTTCTTTATGTGGATGCAGCAGCTCTAACTTTGAGCCACTGCCTAAACTTAGAAGTATGGGAGGATTTGGTAATCGTGACCTGTATTGCAGGTAGACAACTCAGAAGTATATATATATATATATATATATATATATATATATATATATATATATATATATATATGTACAGTATCTCTATGTAGGTGGGAAAAAAAAGTCTGATTTTTTCCTGGAAAGCTACTATATTGTAAGGAAAAAAATACAAATTTCTAACTTCTTTTATTATCATTTTCATCCCTGGGACTCAAACCAACAACTCTCATACTTTTAACCTGCAGCCCTAGCTGTTGAGTCACAGACTCTTGTGCTATCAAAGGGAGGATTTTCTATACTTGAAGCTGCATTACAGCCTCTGACTCCACAGGCATATTACACACGACATAGAGATCTATTGTACAGAGCAGTGCATGTCTATCACCAGTATGCTAGAAGGAGAATAAAAGACATTTTTTTCCCCTCTATTAAAATTACTAAAACTAAAAAAAATTACGTAATTTTTAATGCACTTTTAAAAAAAATATAATAAACATCCCAAATCAGCAAATAACATGGACATAATTGATATCCCTATAATCGTAACAATCCACACAACACAGCAATCAGATTATTTATGGAGATTGGTAAATGGCGTAAAAACATGGCGTGATTTATTATTTTTCTGTGTTAATCCCATAAAAACATGTAATAAAAATGTAACGCTGAGGCTGTGTTCACATGTTGAATAAATGCTACATTTTTTTTCTCCAGGTTTACGCACCACGCAGCGCAGTAACAGTCTATTGTGATGATTGCGTGTTTGCTGCATTTACGTCATATTTCATACAGATGTGAATACAAGTTTTTCATGATTTTTCATAGTACAGAAAAGCTTTGATTTTGCATTTGAAAATGCAACAGATTTTTTTTAGCTTGCATTTTTTTCAGGCTACACAAGGAAGCCTAGAGAGAAAAAAAAAGCACAAAAAGTGCACAGCTCAGGATTTACATTACATTTATATGTAGCGTAAATGTAGCATATCTTTCTGCTTTTTTTGCACAGAAATTCTGCTATGTATAGCTGTCCAAGTAATGCTGATGTGAGTTCATGAAAACTTCATCCACTATGTGCACACCACTGAACTGTGCGGTTTTCTCTAGCGACCTCTATGTGGAGCTTAAAAATGCATGGGAAAAACTGCAGTTACTTTTAGAAGTGCAGAATCAAAGCTTTTATATACTATAAAAAGCACTTAAACATGTTACTTCACTTCTGCACTAAAAACACATACAGTAATAGGGAAAAGGCATCAAAAACGGAGCAAAAATGCAATAACAAGAGAAGATCGTTACTGTGTCGTTTGGTAGAGACACCTACAAGCAAACAAAAAACACAGGATTTATGCAACATGTGAACACGGCCTTGCAGACACAAAAAAGCAACATGTCATATAGTAAAGCTACCTAAAGATGTGAAATGTCTGGCTGCTACGACTATAACTGGATAGTCCGGAACATCTGCTGAATGTCTCACTGGCAAATGGAGGTGGCGTGGGGTGTTGCTTGTAGCAGGACCGGCTCCAGGTTTTTGTGGGCCTTGGGCAAAAGAGTCTCAGTGGGCCCCATCCACACATAGACATGCACAGATACATACAAATACAGGCACATGTACACATACTTATTTAAAGAGAAATTCACAAAAACATATAAATAGACATAAATCTATACACAGTCATATACACTGACATACATAGATACACATCATACATGCACACACATTATTTTTATATTTTTATACTGTACATATATTTCTAATATTGGGAAGCCGGCAACAGCCTCATTCACCTCTAACAGACATGGCCGCACATAGACCACACTAACACTGCTGTATATACATCACAAGAGAGGCTGGGGACATACATATTACTGGGGAAAATACATATTACTGAGGAAAGGGGTATACAGCAATGGGGGGTATACAGCTCTAGAGGAGGGCAGTGACTCTGAGCTGGGGGGACAAACAGCTCTGAGGTGGGGGGGTAACATGCAGCTCTGGGGGTATACAGCTCTGGGGTGGGGGCGGACATACAGCTCTGGGGGTATAGCGCTCTGGGGTGGGGGGGACAAACAGCTAAGGGTGTTATACAGCACCTGGGTGGAGGGGACATACAACTCTGGAGGTATAGTAGTATGCAGTCCCATATTCCTCCATATAGTGTTATGAAGCCCCCATATGACACTATGCAGCGCCCATATGAAACTATGCAGCCCCCATATAACATTAAGAAGCTCCCATATAGCACAATACAGACCCATATAGCATTAGGCACCTTCATGTAGTATACAGCCCGCATATAGCACAATGCAGACCCAGATAGAATTAGGCATCCTCATGTAGTATACAGCCCCTATATAGTACAATGCAGACACATATAGCATTAAGCACCTTCATGTAGTATACAGCCCACATATAGCACAATACAGACCCAAATAGCAATAGGCACCCTCATGTAGTATACAGCCCCTATATACCACAGTGCAGAGCCAGATAGCATTAAGTATCCTTATGTAGTACACAGCCCTATGTAGTCCATTGTAGACCCAGATAGCACAGTGCAGAGCCAGATAGCATTAGGCACCGACATGTAGTATACAGCCTGTATATAGGACAGCCTGCATATAGCAAAGTGTATATAGCACAGTGCAGAGCCAGATAGCAGTAGGCACCCTCATATAATATATAGCCTGTATATAGGACAGCCTGTATACAGCATAATGCAGAGCCAGATAGCAGTAGGCACCCTCGTATAGTAAATAGCCTGTATATAGGACAGTGTGTATACAGCACAGTGCAGAGCCAGATAGCAAAAGGTACCTTCATGTAGCATACAGTGATTAATACTCACTTCTCCTCATTCCCCCGCTGCTCTGCTCTCCTCGGCTCGTCCACTGCTGTCGCTCTGACCTCAATGCATGCGCACAGTGATGATGTCACAGCTAGAGATGAGCGATGCTTGAGGTTCGCCAATTTCATGTTTGAGTGATTTTGGGGGGTGTTTAAGTCGTTCGACGAACTCGAACGATTTGGTAAAAGTTCGGTAGTTCGAGATACATTCGAGAACGGTTCGATCAACAAAAAGCGTAGCTGGTTACTAGCTGGCTTCTTACTGTAATAGTGTGAGTCACTGTAAATCATTGTGGCACCTCAGGGTTCAGTTGCCACAAATATACCTGTACCTGGGGCAGGGAAGGATCTCAACATCAGGTAATCCCACATAAAACATTTCCACTCCAAGCCTGGAGGGGGAGCTCTACAAGCTGAGTTCAGGTGAGGTCCCCTTTGAAATCCAGGTTTGGAGGCAGAGTTAAAAAGACAGTTGACAGTTGGAGAAAAGGAGACTGTGCGAGCAGAGAGTCAGGGAAGACATCAAAATGGAGAGGGCTGTGCTTAGCCCGTACGAGTAACTATGTGACCACCTGAAGGATCAGGAGTGAGGCAAAGGAGGAGTGACCAGGGAGGTGGAGCCAGATAGGTTCGTCCCCAAGGAACAGCGCTGATTACCGGACACCGGCGTCTGAGATTGTGAGGGATCTAATCTACCCAGCAATAAAGACCGGAGACCCGGGAGACTCCAGATCTCCTGGCCGCAGCAGCACCTGAAGGAAAAGCCGCTACACAGAGCTTAGGGACCACAGCGAGTATGTACCGCCCCGCGGGCTCGGCTGCGGCCGTCAAGCCGCTCGGATCCGTACTCGCACTGCGGGTGGTGGCTCGAGCCTCTCATGGATCCGGGGGTCACGTTGCTCTGCAAGGGAGTTGGTGCTACACGCGGTGATTTGGGTGTTTGGTTTGAAGTGATAGTTCGTGATGCCACCCACGGGTTGTGGGGGTTGTAGACACCACCGCTGCGGTGAAGGTGTGGGGGCCCCCAAGGGAGCGGTGTAGTAACGCAGCTAGGTGTTGACCCCTCCGTGGGTAGGGGATGTTGGTCCCGGGGTCCAGTGGGCCGGGGCCCGGGTGCAGGGTGTAGTGTTGCGGTGCAACATGGCGCGGTGCCGGATGGCACTGGTGTACTCACTCTGACACAAGACACTGGAGTCACTGGTAAACCAAACGGAGTGATGAATGGGGCCCGCAGCTGGCTGCAGCTTTTCCCAGATTAGGTTGGTAATGTCCGCCTTTCTCCTGCACCTCTGTGTGTGAATCTTGACTGCTGTGCCTAGGCACCGGTAATCTGCTCCCCGACGTGTATCTGTCGTAGGAGCCTGTTTGCCCGCAGACGCTGGCCCTTTGGATCTCTTGCCCTTGGCGGTGGCACTTATCCGGAATGGTTGGGCTGTTGCCTTCAATAGGGACTTAGGTGGGAATGAACCCCTGAGGTCCAGACCGCAATCAGTTAATTCGACTTTGGTGGTGGCTTCTAGCCTAGTTTGGGGTCTGAGTACCCTGCCTGGTGCTCCGGTATCCAGTTGGCTCCCCGGTTCGGTTCCAGCGGGCCACTACCCTGTCCCAGTTCCTTACGGTTCCACCGGTCGTCTTCCCGGTCTCCTGCAGGAGGCCAATACCGTCTGCCTCCTTGCCAATGGTGACTGGGCTCCAACCCAGCCACCGGAGTAGTCTTTGGCAGGCCTGAGCATAGGTCTGCTTCTGGACACAACCTCCCTCCTTCACCGTCAAAACCACTCTCTCAACTCACTTGAACTTGACTACTAGGTTCCCGCCTCCAGGCCTGTGAACTCCTTGGTGGGTGGAGCCAACCACCTGGCTCCACCCCCCCTGGTGTGGACATCAAACCTGGAGGGTGGTGACAAGGCTTTTAAGTTTGACTGATGTTACCTAACTGGGAAGGGGGGGTGTAGTGTTGTTGTGTCTACCTGGGACGACATGGATAGTCCAGGGCGTCACAAGTACAGCAGTGCCCCTTAGAGAAGGTCCCGCCACCTGCCATACAGGTGAAGACAGTGAGAGAGGGACAAGGTATAGCGACAGGCAGCATGGTACAAAGGAGAGACATAGCGAAGCAGGGAGGCCTCACAACTAACCTGGTGCAGAGATCCTGTTCGTGACGCCAAAAGCTGACCCGCCCCAGGGCCGTGGGGTACTCGGTTCCGGGTGTTGGTTAATGGGATCATGTCACGGGGGCCTATGCCCTGGTGGTCACTGAAAGTCAGTCAATAATAAAAATAAAATAAAGAAAAAATAAATGAATATAAAAATAAATAAATAAATAAAAGTATTTTGTGACGCCACCTACGGTTCTAGTATGGTTAATGGGAGTGCAGGTCAGACCTCTGGGGTGATAGTTAGGAAGCCAGTTGTTTACGCTTCCTGTAGGTGAAGCAGGATCCCCAGGGCAGTTTTAGTAGTACACAGATATGGCGGTTTTTCTTCATAGCCTTTTCAACTGTCACTATAATGCAGCAGCCTATGGCTCCTCAGATGAAGAAATAAAGTGTGTCACATCAGAAACTGAACCCATTTTTAATAACACCTGCAAGTAAAGCCTGGTCAGAGTTAATGAATTGGTGTGACGCCCTTTATTTCTTCATCTGAGGAGCCATAGGCGGGGCGGATGGAGTTTAGATCAGTGCTGCTGCTGAGTGCTAAAAGAATGCCGATCGCCATTTTTTTTTTCCTAACTGCGCGTACAAGTGGAGCGGGCAAGGCTGTCAGCCAATCATAGACACACACACACAGCAAAGTGGATTTTTGCTAGACAAGCAAGGGCATGTGTCATAGGCTGTGCATGTCACATGTCTTTCCTCTATAAGATCCGGCCATTTTCCCCGTCGCTGCCATTATCTCTCTGCTGCTGGTGGGTCCATTATCTCTCTGCTGCTGGTGGGTGACAGTCACCGCTCCCGCTCCCGCTGCTGCTGCTGTGTGTGTTATAGAAATACAGTGCAATCTACACAGCGCTTTAGGGATTAGGGACTACTTGATATTTCAGCCCTTTTCAGGGCTGTATTACAGCCGTTCATAGGCATTGTTGCTAGGCAGGTCCGTGCCAATGCTGTGCAGGGCTTTAGATAACAGCGTCTGACTACGTCAGCTCAGGCAATTCCTTGCTGCATTTTTTCATTGGCAGGAATAGAAACTGAGGCTTCCTTTGCTGTCCTGCTACCTACAGCACCTGTGCATTCTACACACCTGCCCATTATTGCTATGCAATTTTTATAGCAAACAGTGCTGACACTTAGTGGCATACTAAAAGTGTCTGGGATACTAACTTAGTGTTCCTCTGGTGCCAAGCAGGGTACAACACGTCTGGATTCTACACACCTGTCCATTTTTGCTACGCAATGTTAATAGCAAACAGTGCTGACAGTTAGTGGCATACTAAAAGTGTTTGGGATGCTAACTTAGGGGCACTTTGCACACTGCGACATCGCAGGTGCGATGTCGGTGGGGTCAAATTGAAAATGACGCACTTCCGGCATCGCATGCGACATCGCAGTGTGTAAAGGCTGGATGATACGATTAACGAGCGCAAAAGCGTCGAAATCGTATCATCGGTGCAGCGTCGGCGTAATCCATGATTACGCTGACGCGACGGTCCGATGTTGTTCCTCGCTCCTGCGGCTGCACACATCGCTGTGTGTGAAGTCGCAGGAGCGAGGAACGTCTCCTACCGGCCTCACTGCAGCTTCCGTAGGATATGCGGAAGGAAGGAGGTGGGCAGGATGTTGACATCCTGCTCATCTCCGCCCCTCCGCTCTGATTGGCCGCCTGCCGTGTGACGTCGCAGTGACGCCGCACGACCCGCCCCCTTAACAAGGAGGCGGGTCGCCGGCCACAGGGACGTCGCACGGCAGGTGAGTGTGTGTGTGAAGCTGGCGTAGCGATAACTTTCGCTACGCCAGCTATCACCACATATCGCTGCTGCGACGGGGGCGGGCACTATCGCACTCGGCATCGCAGCATTGGGCTGCGATGTCGTAGTGTGCAAAGCCCGCCTTAGTGTTCCTCTGGTGCCAAGCAAGGTACACCACCTCTGCATTCTACATACCTGTCCATTTTTGCTACGCAATTTTAATAGCAAAAAGTTCTGACACTTAGTGGCATACTAAAAGTGTCTGAGATACTAACTTAGTGTTCCTCTGGTGCCAAGCAAGGTACACCACCTCTGCATTCTACATACCTGCCAATTTTTGCTACGCAATTTTTATAGCAAACAGTGCTGACACTTAGTGGCATACTAAAAGTGTCTGGGATACTAACTTAGTGTTCCTCTGGTGCCAAGCAAGGTACACCACCTCTGCATTCTACACACCTGTCCATTTTTGATACGTAATTTTAATAGCAAACAGTGCTGACACTTAGTGGCATACTAAAAGTGTCTGAGATACTAACTTAGTGTTCCTCTGATGCCAAGCAAGGTACACCACCTCTATATTCTACACAACTGCCCATTTTTGATATGCAATTTTAATAGCAAACAGTGCTGACACTTAGTGGCATACTAAAAGTGTCTGGGATACTAACTTAGTGTTCCTCTGGTGCCAAGCAAAGTATACCACCTCTGCATTCTACACACCTGTCCATTTTTGCTACGCAATTTTAATAGCAAACAGTGCTGGGACTTAGTGGCATACTAAAAGTGTCTGGGATACTAACTTAGTGTTCCTCTGGTGCCAAGCAAGGTACCCTACCTCTGCATTCTACACACCTGCCCATTTTTTCTACGCAATTTTAATAGCAAACAGTGCTGACAGTTAGTGGCATACTAAAAGTGTCTGGGATACTAACTTAGTGTTCCTCTGGTGCCAAGCAAGGTATACCACCTCTGCATTCTACACACCTGTCCATTTTTGCTACGCAATTTTAATAGCAAACAGTGCTGACTGTTGTGAATGTCAGTTATGCTTTGGCTGCTGGGAGGCTCCCTCTTGTGGCCAGGAATGGTTTGGACATAGACCAGGTGTGTTGAGCAATGGGCGTTTCCATTGCTAACTCTCTGCTTATTTAAATCATGGTCTGATAGCAGGTTATGCCTGATGTCAGTTGTTCTTTGTTCACCAGCCTACTTCATTCTGCTCCACATCACATCTACCTCAGATAAGTGCTTGCTCTTTATTTGCTGTTTGGTTATTTTTACTCTTATCTGAGTTTTTTATTTGCTGTGGTTGTTTTCAGTTTATTTGCTAGCAGGGATCTTTCCTTTCAGTTGCTTAGCTAGCAAACACGCTACAGTTATGTTTGGAGTATAGCTCCTTTTTGTTCATGTGTTTGTGGCTTTTCGAATTTGTAATGATTCTTGTTTTCTGTTCATTGGTATGACAAGAGCGCCTGGTATAGGACGGAGTGCAGATCGTGCGATCTGAGGGCCTTTTTGTACTATTAGGAATTTGGAATTTTGCAGGGTTTTTCTCTGGCCACCATCAGCCCCTTTCCTGTCCTTTCCTATTTTAGTCATTGGGGGCCTCACCTTTTGCTAATCATATCATCTATCTGTGTTTTGGGTTTTCCTATATCACCGCATTCTTTGAATGTCGGGGGCTTGCTATTCTTTGTCTAGTTTTTGAGGCAGAGAGTTATTCATCTTTCCTTCCTTTAGGATAGCTAGTTCTCCGTCTGGGTTTGCGGTGCACAGGATGTTAGTTCACCCCTCGGCTACTTCTAATGTTGATGGTTAGTAAAAGGATGGCGGCCAGATTAGTTGCCAATGCTCTTGTCACCTTTTACCAATGATTTGTGGTGGTCTTCCATGGTTCCAGATCATAACAGTACATCCGGCCCCCTGCCCCGGGATGTCCGTCGTTTTGTGCAGTCGTGTGGAGTTTGTTCTAGGTCCAAGCCCTGTTGTTCACGTTCTAGTGGGTTATTGTTGCCTTTGCCAGTACCTAAGAAACCTTGGACGCACATCTCTATGGATTTTATTTCAGAGCTTCCCGTCTCTCAGAAAATGACTGTGATTTGGGTGATCTGTGATAGATTCTCCAAGATGGTCCACTTGGTTCCCTTATCTAAGTTGCTGTTTTCTTCAGAGTTGGTGCCTTTGTTTTTCCAACATGATGTTCATTTGCATGGTATTCCCAAAAACATTGTTTCTGACAGAGGGGTGCAGTTTGTATGCAGGTTTTGGAGGATTTTTTGCTCCAAATTGGGTGTTCAGCTGTCTTTCTCCTTGGCGTTTCATCCTCAGACCAACGGTCAGACTTAAAAGGCTAACCTGACCCTGGAGACCTTTTTACGGTGTTTTGTTTCTGCGGATCAGGATTACTGGGTTTCGTTTTTGCCTTTGGCTGAATTTGCCCTTAACAATAGAGCTAGCTCTACCACATTGGTGTCCCCCTTTTTCTGCAATTTTGGGTATCACTCCAGGTTCCTCTCGGGGCAGCTTAAGGCGTCTGACTGTCCAGGGGTGGATTCGGTGGTATGCAGAACGCAGCAGATTTGGGGGCAGGTAGTGGATAAATTGTTTCAGTCCCAAGAGACTGCCCAAAAGTTTGCCAACAGGCGTCGGACTGTTGGTCCCCGGTTTAAAGTGGGGGACTTGGTGTGGTTGTCCTTTAAAAATATTCCTCTGAGAGTTCCATCTCCTAAATTTAAGCCCAGATTTATTGGACCTTATAAGATTTCGGAGATTATCAACCTTGTATCTTTCCGTTTGACTCTGCCTGTGTCATTTAAGATTCACAATGTCTTCCATAAGTCCTTGTTGAAGAAACATGTGGAGCCAACAGTTCCTGCAGCAGCGCCTCCTGACCCTGTTTTGGTACAAGGGGATTCGGAGTATGAAGTTGAAAAAATTCTGGATTCCCGTCGCAGTAGGCGTCAGCTTCAGTACCTTGTGAAATGGAAGGGTTATGGGCAGGAGGATAATTCTTGGATTGTGGCTTCTGACATTCATGCGGACAGGTTGGTTTGCGCCTTCTATCATGCTCATCCCGAGTGACCCGGTGGCGTTGGTGAGGGTTTGGTGATCCCTCCTCAAGAGGGGGGTACTGTTGTGAATGTCAGTTATTCTTTGGCTGCTGGGTGGCTCCCTCTTGTGGCCAGGAATGGTTTGGACATAGACCAGGTGTGTTGTGCAATGGGCATTTCCATTGCTAACTCTCTGCTTATTTAAATCCTGGTCTGATAGCAGTCTGTGCCGGATGTCAGTTGTTCTTTGGTCACCAGCCTGCGTCATTCTGCTCCACATCACATCTACCTCAGATAAGTGCTTGCTCTTTATTTGTTGTTTGGTTCTTTTTACTCTTATCTGAGTTTTTTATTTGCTGTGGTTGTTTTCAGTTTATTTGCTTGCAGGGATCTTCCCTTTCAGTTGCTTAGCTGGGAAACTCCCTGCAGTTATGTTTGGAGTATAGCTCCTTTTTGTCCATGTGTTTGTGGCTTTTTGAATTTGTAATGATTCTTGTTTTCTGTTCATTGGTATGACAAGAGAGCCTGGTATAGGACGGAGTGCAGATCATGCGATCTGAGGGCTTTTTTGTACTATCAGGAATTTGGAATTTTGCAGGGTTTTTCTCTGGCCACCATCAGCCCCTTTCCTGTCCTTTCCTATTTTAGTCAGTGGGGGCCTCACCTTTTGCTAATCCTATCATCTATCTGTGTTTTGTGGTTTCCTATATCACCGCAGTCTTTAAATGTCGGGGGCTTACTATTCTTTGTCTATTTTCTGAGGCAGAGAGTTATTCATCTTACCTTCCTTTAGGAAAGCTAGTTCTCCGGCTAAGTTTGCGGTGCACAGGATGTTAGTTCACCCCTCGGCTACTACTAGTGTTGATGTTTAGTAAGGGGATGGCGGCCAGATTAGTTGCCAATGCTCTTGTCACCTTTTACCAATGATTTGTGGTGGTCTTCCATGGTTCCGGATCATCTGACACTTAGTGGTATACTAAAAGTGTCTGGGATACTAAAATAGTGTTCCTCTGGTGCCAAGCAAGGTACATCACCTCTGCATTCTACACACCTGCCCATTTTTGCTACGTAATTTTAATAGCAAACAGTTCTGACACTTAGTGGCATACTAAAAGTGTCTGGGATACTAACTTAGTGTTCCTCTGGTGCCTAGCAAGGTACACCACCTCTGCATTCTACACACCTGTCCATTTTTGCTACGCAGTTTTAATAGCAAACAGTGCTGACACTTAGTGGCATACTAAAAGTGTCTGGGATACTAACTTAGTGTTCCTCTGGTGCCAAGCAAGGTACACCACCTCTACATTCTACACACCTGTCCATTTTTGCTACGCAATTTTAATAGCAAACAGTGCTGACACTTAGTGGCATACTAAAAGTGTTTGGGTACTAACTTAGTGTTCCTCTGGTGCCAAGCAAGGAACCCCACCTCTGCATTCTACATACCTGTCCATTTTTGCTACGCAATTTTAACAGCAAACAGTTCTGACACTTAGTGGCATACTAAAAGTGTCTGGAATACTAACTTAGTGTTCCTCTGGTGCCAAGCAAGGTATACCACCTCTACATTGTACACACCTGCCCATTTTTGATATGCAATTTTAACAGCAAACAGTGCTGACACTTAGTGGCATACAAAAAGTGTCTGGAATAGTAACTTAGTGTTCCTCTGGTGCCAAGCAAGGTACATCACCTCTGCATTCTACACACCTGTCCATTTTTGCTACGCAATTTTAATAGCAAACAGTGCTGACACTTAGTGGCATACTAAAAGTGTTTGGGTACTAACTTAGTGTTCCTCTGGTGCCAAGCAAGGTACCCCAACTCTGCATTCTACACACCTGTCCGTTTTTGCTACGCAGTTTTCATAGCAAACAGTGCTGACACTTAGTGGCATACTAAAAGTGTCTGGGATACTAACTTAGTGTTCCTCTGGTGCCAAGCAAGGTACACCACCTCTGCATTCTACACACCTGTCCATTTTTGCTACGCAATTTTAACAGCAAACTGTGCTGACACTTAGTGGCAAACTAAAAGTGTCTGGGATACTAACTTAGTGTTCCTCTGGTGCCAAGCAAGGTACACCACCTCTACATTCTACACACCTGCCCGTTTTTGATACGCAATTTTTATAGCAAACAGTTCTGACACTTAGTGTTCCTCTGGTGCCAAGCAAAGTACATCACCTCTGCATTCTACACACCTGTCCATTTTTGCGGGTAAAGGGGTGGAAGGTCAGCGTCAAAAAACATGTGTGACTGCTGTTCCCACAGTCACAGAGGATGAAGAGCACGCAGATGCACTTGATGCGGCACACGGTGCTTGCACAGCCCCGCTAGGCCGCATTGTAGCACAGTGAACTTCCGATTGCGACTTATGATTAATTTAAAGTAGTGTACAGGGTGGGATCACCAGTATACCGCAAAACCACAAACTAGGAAAAGGACTCTAGGCAGTTGGGTTGATAAATGATTGTTTAACTTTCCAAATCAAACTATAAGAACCATGCATAAAACTGAAAGAATAGAAGAATCTATTCACAATTCCAAAAGCCTACACCCCTATGCTGCGACACTCGTAATGGCGATTTATACCCCCTGCTCACCAGCTTTTGCCTAACCAAGGGACTTTCTAAACAGTTGCCTACTACCTGGTAATCCCTCTGCGTAGCAGGAGTAATTGTGTGTGTGCATGCAAACACGACTTACCAATGGCGCCTCACAACAGCTTATAACTTATCTACCTAAACATAGACAAAACCCATTAACCCCCCTGAATACCCTTGTTAGCTGAAGCCTCACAGATAAGGCAGATGATAACAGTGTGAAGGCAAACCACACAGCTCAGCAACACAGTCCTGGAAATCTTGTAAAAAACAGTCCATGCAAACATGTGTCGCTGTCACTCTATGATTTTAACTGTAACTGACAAATTGACAGAGCAAAGGCATCAAGTCTTATTATCTATATAGTTGGTGGAAGCACAACAGATATGTGTTTTACAAAGAAAACAAAGTGTTGCGTGCACGCATTACTCTCTGGTCCCAGAGTATCGTACCCAGGTACTGTGGTGTCCAGTTTCCATAAATACAGAGTTTACGATCCTCTCCCGGTAAACAGTATAGACTTTACCGGAAGAATGTTGGTCTCCGGCACAGGATGCTACTCACAGGCGTTACGGTCCTCCTCACCAAACTCCAACACGAGTCTACTCACAATTCACCGAAGTGTTTTTTAACGGTGGCTACTTGCTGAAACGCACACCTTTAGCTTTTCCCTCACAGACAGCACCTCCTCCGCTCTCCAAGTCCACAGCCGAAGACCGTTTTGCTATTGCTATATTGACCAAACGGTCAAAGGCAGATGCAAAAAAACAGCAGCTCCTTGTGGGTAGTCTGCAACAATGCATGCAATGAACGGCAAGTAAGCATGTTTCATTCACAGTGGATAAAGCTCATCAATACATCCTCTTGCTATCACTTCATATCCATGTGACAGTTCATGAACGAAGTACTCAAAGTAGTGAGTTTTTGGACCCTACTTAGAGATTGGTAACAAATCTTACAGATGACATGACTTGGGTGATCTTTTGTGATGTAAAAAAAGCCCCAGGCTAAGCACGGCTTACAGCCCATGCGACCTGCAGAGCCACCACGACTTCTGCTCAGAGGCAGAGTTGAGGCTGAGGATTCAGTTGTTGACGTGCTTCCAGTACTTTGTCTCTGTCCAGGAAGACGCAACATAACCTCATTGTCAGTAGCATCCTCCTCCACCTCCTCTGCTGACCTCATCGACCGGCTGACTTTAATTTGAAAATAAGTGAGGTCTCAAACCTCATCATCACCCTGTGTGTTTTCACTCCCCTTGTCCTGACTCCTCCGAGACAACCTCTTCCTGCCCTGACCGAATAGTAAAGTTGTCATTCCAATCAGGTATCTGAGTCTCCTCATCATGTTCCCCATTGTCTCCACCAGGATGATTTACAGTTTGGGAATGAGGGTGTACATTATGATCAGCACCTTCTTCATTGGGTCTTAAATCTGACTTTCTTAGCTTCTGGACATCAGTGCAGATCATTTCCTTGTCTGTACTCATTGCAGCTTTGGAGCAGACCTCTGATTCCCAGGTTATTGTGTGACTGAACAGTCTCTGCAGACTCAACCATCTCTGTTACCCCATACTCAGCAGGGCTGGTGGAAACTTGTGAGCTGTCTGGAAGCAAGTGTGATTGGGTTGACACCACAGAGGAATGGAGTATTTGGGATATTGAAGTTGAAGTGGAGGAGAGGCCACTTGATGGAGCACTGGAGATCTATTAAAGCACCTGCTCTTTTGTTTCCTCATCTACAATTGGTAGCGATGGTCGTGTCCCTGAAAAAAGGGATCATATCAAATTATTCAAGGGAAGAAGTACAACTCTTATTTTGGCTGGTAGTCGGTGTTATGAATCGTTGCCGCCATAGATGCAAGCAGCCAGCTGCGGTTCCATTTGCGCCCATGCGTCAGCTGCCATTTTTGTCCGTCCCGCGGGTCATCCAGCTGGCTACTTCCTCATCCACATCTAAGTGTGGAGAGACGGCTAGTGTACATGCGTGTGCCGATTTACCCCAGACACAGCCTAAGTACAGTGTTTTGCCTAGTGAGCATGCTCAGCATGACTGTGCCATTCCTGAAGCTAAGTCCTCAGTTTGTGCTACTGTGCATTCTCCCACATTTAGTGCGAAAAGCCTCTTTGCACAGGTACTTGGACTCCGTGCCGTGTCTAAGGGGTACTTTGCACACTACGACATTGCAGCTGCGATGTCGGTGGGGTCAAATCGAAAGTGACGCACATCCGGCGTCGCTGTCGATATCGTAGTGTGTAAAGCATTTTTGATACGATTAATGAGGGCAAAAGCGTCGTAATCATATCATCGGTGTAGTGTCCGACATTTTCAGAATTTCATGGGAGTGACGGTACGATGTTGTTCCTCGTTCCTGCGGCAGCACATATCGCTGTGTGAGAAGCCGCAGGAGCGAGGAACATCTCCTACCTGCGTCACCGCGGCTCACGCCAGCTATGCGGAAGGACGGAGGTGGGCGGGATGTTTACGTCCTGCTCATCTCCTCCCCTCCGCTTCTATTGTCCGCCTGCCGTGTGACGTCGCTGTGACGCCGCACAACCCGCCCCCTTAGGGAGGAGGCGGGTCACCGGTCAGAGCGACGTCGCAGGGCAGGTGAGTGCATGTGAAGCTGCCGTAGCAATAATGTTCGCTACAGCAGCGATCGCAAGATATTGCTGCTGCGACGGGGGCGGGAACTATCGCGCTCGGCATCGCAAGCATCAGCTTGCGATGTCGTAGTGTGCAAAGTACCCCTAAGTCCTGTGTTGGGCTTACAGAGCATGCAGAAGCTGATTTCTGAGACTGTTTTCAGGCAAATGAGCATGCTCAGGCACTTAGTGCATCAGAGGTCCATAAAGGAACTCAATAGCCATGTCCGTGAGGTGTCATTCCATGATAATCCAGAGGGCATCAAGTGTCCTTATGATGTGGCCACTCCGGACTGGCTCGCAGAGGCCCGCCCCTATGATTTGGCACCTCATCATTGTTCGTCAGACGATGAGTGGTGAGGTGTTTGGGGCGTGGCTGCCATGAGGTCATCATTGAAGTGTCGGTTACTGATAGGCCGCTGGTTATGTCACTGATGATGTGGCACTCTGATTTTGGCTCATTGAGGTGCATTGTGGTCCACCCTGGGTTGGGGCAGTCCCAGGTTAGAAAAGGGGCTCGAGACAACAAGGAGGTGCGCAGTCTTCTATTATGATCAGACAGAGCACACCTCCATGTGTTGAACACATTGCGGCTTAAGGCCAGAGGTAGGCAGTGATAGGGCGTCGGTGCAGGACGCCACCACACTTGGTAACGCAGAACGGTTACGAACAGCTCCTGTCCTACTAGTCCTGCTACTGCAGCACAGTTGCATTAACTGGGCTGCTCCTGCTGTCTACAGGTGTGGCCCCTACGCACACGGACAGCGTACCCAATGGCCCCTGTGTTAACAGGGAGTTCCTGGGCTTGGTGGGTGTGTGGACACTGTGATGCTAACAGAGTTCCCAGTCTCCAGATCCGATTATCGTCTAACTTGGTTCAGGCTACTATTTGTTTCACAGCCACCCAGCTAAGTATCCTCCGCCCAGCCTTCAGGTTGCCAGCATCTCCTAGGAGCACGGTGGACCCCGACTGACGATTGGAATATATACCACCTTATCCAAGTCTGCCAGTCCCCCTGTAACAGATGGTGTTTTTTCAGCAGATGTTACTGTTGCTTAACCACCAAACCCACGGACACAAATTTTTTTCCCCTTTACAACACAACTGTTTCCCTTTCTACCAGCATATGGCTTTTTTCCACTCATTTTGTATATGACCAAATTTGCAACTCTGCAGGGACACCCTTCTCAACGCCGTCTCAGCCCAGCATCCAGCCCTCGGTCCCTCAGATGCGGACAAGTAAAAAACCATTTCCTCCTAGCCATGACAAAGCGTTGAGATTCACTCTGTGCAGCACTGGTGTTTAGTGGAAAAGCCGATTTAAGATTGCATACCAGCTTCTGCTGACACGCCTGCATACGTGCGTCCCTTTCTATGGCAGGACTTATTTTGCCAAATTTTGTCTTGTACCAGGGATCTAAGAGTGTGGCAACCCAGTAGTCAGCATTCCTTCGAATTCGGACAATCCGAGGGTCATGTTGTAGGTAGTGCAGCAAGAAGGCGCATATGTGTCTTGCGCATCCAGGAGGACCAAGTCCTTGCAGTGTTGGTGGCGGAGAGGTGAGAATCATGCTTCCTTCCTCTGCCCTCTCCCCCCAACCTCGCACAACAGAAATGTGATCAAGCTCTCCCTCATCTACTGAGTCTTCCATGCCCATCGCCAGTTCATCCTCTATTTCTTCATGGGCTCCAGCACCTTCCTCAACAGTTTGGCTGATACTATGCGCCCTTATTAATCCCTCTCCCTCACCGTCCTATGCCTGCAGCCTTGGTGCTGCTGAACATGTGGACCTTGTAGATCTTGTTATCCCTTCCACATATGACTCCTCCTGTACTTCCTCCCCTTCCTTTTGTCCCACCACCTGACTCTGAATAATGTTTAGAGTGTGCTCCAGCATGTAGATGACCGGAATTGTCATAATGATAATGGCATCGTCAGCGCTTAACATCTTCGTCGCCATTTGTAAACTGTGAAGATGGGTGCATAGGTACTTGATCTGAAATCACTCCAGCAGCGTGATCTGCCCCACCTCAGGATCTTGTTAGCCCAGGCTAACGTATTGCATAGTCATAGCGTATTGCAGCAGGGCTCGCCGGTGCTGCCACTGGCGCTGCAACATGTGCTGATTTAACTTCCTGCGTGTCGGCAAATCACATTTCAGGTGGTGAACAGGCAGACCGAAAGACTTCTGGAGCGATGCAGGTTGTTCGGCTGCTGGGAGTGAATGGTGGAAGTGAGCACATAGCAAGCGTACCCTCTGCAGAATGCCATGTAGGCCGGGATAATGGTTTAAAAATTGCTGGACAACCAGGTTGAACACGTCAGCCATACAAGGCACGTGTCTTACATTGCCCTGGCGAAGGGCTGCACCCAGGTTTGCATCATTGTCGCACACGGCTGTTACGTCACCACCGGAGTCAGCTCCAGCAACTTGTACTCCAATCGCCAGGTGACCTTGTGTTCCTTTCATAGATAGTGCTGTTGATGGGAGAGGAGTCGATGCCAGCGGCGCCGGTGGCTGCAGGTTCCGCACAGACACTGGGCTGAGTTACCTTGAGATCTGCAGTATTAATGGCTGACTGTAGGTGGTTGTTGTCTCACAGCTGAAGTAACATCATTCAGCTACAACCAATGGGAAGACTCCACACCCTTTTTTAGGCCCCTCTTGTCTGCTGACCACTGCCAGACATAGTTCTGAACTTCTAGTTCCTGTTCCACCCAGTTCTGTTTTGTGATTTTGTGTGCTGACTATGGCTTGGTTCCTGACTACGTGTCCTGCCTGATGTTTATGTACCTCTTTGCCTGATCTGCATTAGACCTCTGCTTGTGTTCTGATTAAGTCCTGGCAGGCTGATTCTGTTCCTGTTCCTCAATTCATGGTTTTACTTTGCCTGACTACTACTCTCTCGGACTGCAGCCTTCAACAGGTATTGATCACCTTTGGCCCTGTGTAATTCCAAATCCCTGTATAGGGGTTAAAGGGTTTCATTGTTCTAAGGGTGCAGCTTGTTGAGTGGCTTCCCTCTAGCCTATCCTTTACAGCCCGTATGAGTGTGTGGATCCAGCAGGCATTACACCGTGCCCTCTGCAGAAGGCCATGTAGACCGGGATAGTGGTTTAAAATTGCTGGACAACCAGTTTCAACACGTGAGTCATACAAGGCACGTGTGTCACATTGTCCCGGTGAAGGGCCGCACCCAGGTTTGCATCATTGTCGCACACGGCCTTCCCTGGCTGCTGGTTGAGTGGAGACAACCATTGATTAAATTGTCCTCAACTCCTCAGCGGTGTGACTGACATTTCCCATACATTTCAATGTAAAGATTTGACCGCCTGATGGCATTGAGCTCTGCTGCCAGCATAGTAAGGAGGTGTGCGGGATTCCTTGTGCACAGTTACAATGCGGGTGGCCTTACCAGACAGGTTTTGAGCGGAGGTTGAGGACCTATACGAGGTTGAGGAGGCAGAAGCAGTGTAGGAACTTCTACATACAGAGGAAGGATTGACACACAACTCGTGGGAACGGCAAAACTTTTACAACAGACCCTTCTCCATCTCTCACCATAGTTACCCAGTGCCCAGTCAGCGACATGTAACACCCCTGTCCATGCTTACTGGGCCAAGTATCTGTGGTGAAATGCACCCTGTCACACACAGAGTTTCTCAAGGAAGCGTTGATGTTGTGTGTGACATGCTGGTGTAGCGCAGGCACGCCTTTCTTGGAGAAGGAGTGGCGACTGGGCATCGGCTCTTGGGGCACTGCGATGGGCACAAGGTCTCAAAAATCCTCTGTGTCAAAAGGGTGGAAAGGCAGCATTTCTGTAGCCAACAGCTTGCAGATGCTGAAAGTCAACCTTTTAGGCATGTCATGCCCTTCTAAAATCATGTAAAACACAGCAAGGGGACTCCAACCACAGTCTCCCTTGTTTCCAAAAATTGGGTCACACACACACACCACTTCACTGGCATCAGTTGTCCCCCAGTTGCAAACTTAATAAGATGATTTGCATGAAGCACTCTCAAAATTACACCAGCCTTTCGCCTCCTCTGGATGACACAAGGGTAGAAAAGTCCTTGCGGATCCATGACTTGTTCATCTTGATGAACGTTAGTCTGTCCACATTTTCACTGGACAGATGCGTACACTTATCTGTCAGCAAACACCCAGCAGCACTGAAGACACGTTCCGAGAGAACACTGGCTGCGGGACACAACAAGATCCCCAAGGCATAAGTGGCAAGCTCAGGCAATTTATCCAGATTGGAAGCCCAAAATGAGCAAGGCTCAAGTTGCACAGTAATGGCATCGATGTTCACTTGCTGATACTCGGAAATCTGAGTCTGCTCCTCTTTTTACTCATCCAGCTCTTTTGTTTTTGCATAAGTATATGTCCTTGTCACTTTTCCATGTGTTTGTGGTGTCTTGGGAGTTGTTTGTCACCTTTTGGACACCTTTGAAGGTATGTCTATGTGTTTTTATGTGTTTGTGTTTGCCTGCCATTGTTTTCAATGGGATTCGAGAGTTCATTGAACGGTTTGTCGAACGTTCATCGAACGCTCCGGAGCCTCCGTTCGATGAACCGAACTCGAACTCTAGGGGGTGGCTCATCTCTAGTCACCGCGCTCCGCTGCAGAGCTGTCAGAGCGCCGACAGTCACAGCGGGGAGAATGATAAGAGAGGGAGCGCACTGCTCACTCTCTCATCATTGCTCTCAATTGTATCGGCACCTGCGATGCCGATACAATTGAAAGCGCAATACTCAGTGGGGGGAGGGGAGCGGTGACAGCGCGGGCACCGGCCCCCCCTGAGTAGCGGTGCGCCACTCCTGCCACCGCGAGTGGGTCCCCCTGGCAGCTTAGGGCCCCGGCATTTGACCAAGTTTGCCAGGTGCTGACGCCAGCCCTGGCTCGTAGGGTGGTCAAAATTTGCCAAAACATACTGTGCTTGATGTATTCTTTGACCCTATTTCTGTTCAGCAAAAGTTGGGAGGTATGCAAGTAGCCTAGAAAATTGCTGCAAGGAAATACTGTGCAAAGTGTGTTTGTCCAGTGGATATTTTTTAAAACCTACTTAGATTGTAGCACTAGGTAAGCTTGTGAAGCTCATTGAGTAAAGGACAACAAGAACGGAATGCCAAGCTTCGCAGACAGGAGCAAGTCTAGCATATCTTTTATCATACTGTACCTTATTTTGTATTGACACTTTTAAGTGTAACTGGTATGTGTGGTACCCCTGTAGCTTCAGGTGCCACAGGGTACTGCATCCCCATTAGGGTGTAGTACTTATCCTTGGTTCTGGAAAGGTCGATGCCGGTTTCCACAAATACTAACATACAGTCAGTGGGTTGCCCTCCCAAATGGGGACCGGGCCAGGGTCGGATCACAGTAGGGGTTCACTACAGCGGTTCGTTTACAGGACGCCACCACACCAGGGGCTCCCCGATCCACTGGAACCGGGGACTTAGGGTCAAGGAGACGCAACCAGTAGCGAGAGTCAAGAGCACACAGTGGGAAGAGCAGGTTGACCTAGTGAGAGTAGTGAACCAGCCGGTGGCAGCAACTGGGGGCAACAGCTCAGAACACACAACACAACTACAACTTGGAGAACAGCTTCAGACACAGCAGAGCAGATGTGCCGTAAGCAGCTCTGTGGGCCAGGGCGTTCAACATGGTCGCTGGGGAGAAGCAGGCAGCTGCTTCCACAGAATCGGCTCTGTCGGGGTACAGAATCCTAAGGCAGATACACTTCATGTTATCTACAAACTCTGCAAGGGTCGCGGGGAACGGCTAAAACAGTCACCGGACCCGTCCCACCGAGTCTGCAGCAATTAGCATGTAGGATCCGGGGTTGAGGACCGGCCTCATAACGGAACCACGCCATCAACATACAGAACGGGACACTTTACTGACACAGGGACATAGCACATCAAAGGAGGAAAGGGCTCACAGGCTGACACACACCGGACTTGACGGTCCGATCCAGGATCGGCTCGAGCCCATCATAGCGAAGACTGGTGCTCTGGGGCAGCGCCTGAAAGATTTGTGAGTAAAAAAACCTGGAACTGCAGCCCCTGTCTCTGTCTCTCCTTTACCAATGCCGTCACCCAGTGCTGCGGCGTTAACAGGAACCACCATCACCCCATCATCCTCCCAGGGTAATCTCACTCCACCTGTGAGGAGTAACACCATCCCAGCTGCACCCAAGATCTGCCCCGGTGAGAGACCTTGCAGCGGAGGCCCCCATCCCTGGCCGCGTACCACATGTGGCGTCATGATCCTAATAGACTTTCCTAACCTCCAACTACTTCCTCCATTCTCCCTGCCACCCTCCAACCCTCCTTCCTATATACCTCGAGGCAATGGAACTGGGCCAGGCCACCCCGTGATGACGCAGAGGATCTGCACCCCCAACCCGGCAAAGAGTAGGTACCTTTTGTGGCTTTCCCTCCTTGTGGAGTGTGTCAATGATTGCCTTCTGGACATGTCAAGTCAGCAGTCTTCCTCATGATTGTGTAGCCTACTGAACCAGGGACCATTTTAAACACTTCGGCAGCATTTTCAGATGTTTTCTGGTAATTATTCAAATTTTCTGAGATAATGACTTTTGGGTTTTCATTGGCTGTAAGCCATAATCATCAACATTAACAGAAATAAACACTTGAAATAAATCACTCTGTTTGTAATGACTCTATATAATATATGTGTTTCCCTTTTTGCATTGAATTATATATATATAACTGATATAAATTAACTTTTTGATGATATTCTAATGTATTGAGATATACTTGTAGTACTTAGTATTACTGTATTTATAGCAGTGCATTGTCTTATATACAGGATACCTCAGTGTGGTACTTTCTGTAATAGCGGCTTAGTGTATAAAGTTACTTTAAGCATAGGTTAAAGTGCAAGAAAGTAAGTGTGGTCACATAAGTCTTAATACTGTAGCAGGCTGAAAATAACCTTGGGTAACCTAGGAATAGCCATTTGTATAGACCCATAGATAAAGCAAACAAAAGACCAGTCAAGGAGTAGTGGTGGTGTCACACACAGCGACAACGACAAAGACATCGCTGCTAAGTCGCCATTTTCTGTGACATAGCAACGATCTCAACAGCGACGTCGCTTTGTGTGACACATAACAACGATCAGACCCCTGCTGAGAGATCGCTGCTTGCTCTTGAATATTCCAGGTCATTTTTTGATCGATGCTATTCCGCTGCGCCACATGCATCCTTGTGTTTGACACCGCAGCAGCGACGGTCGTGACAACGCTGAAGGCAGTGACGTAGGATGAAAGCAGGACAAGGGCGTGTTTTTGCAACGCCCCCACAACTCTGATTGGTGGTCATAACAGCGTTCCGATTGGGTAACTTGCCGAAGGCATTACAGTGATTTCATTCTTTAAGTTCCATTCTTTGTTCCACGTAGTAGAGTCTCTGTCTGGTGTCACTAGTGTGTCGTTCTTTGTGTCTTCCTTTGTTTGGCACGGTCACCCATTCAGGCGCCGCTGTAGTGATCACCAATCGGAACAGAGGGGCGTGAAAAAGGCAACGCAAAGGCACTGTAGCGATCACCAATCGGAACAGAGGGACGTGAAAAGATGCAACGCAAAATATGTCTAGGGGTAAACACCATGCCTCTATCAAGGTCTGAGTCATCGCACAGCGACGGGTTTGACACGTCCCAACGACCGTCGAGGTCGCTATGATCGCTGCTCCGTCGCTGCTTAAAATTACATGTTTGACAGCTAACTAGCGATCATGTAAGGTCGCTGTTATGTCACAGGAAATGGTGACGTAACAGCGACGTCATTGTCGCTGTCGTTGTGTGTGAACCCAGCTTAGTGAGGAAGATACAGCATAAACAATAGTTTGCAGTGACAGACGTATACTAGACAAACCTAGGAACATCTCATCAACTCTATTAGGTTCTTTACACGCTGCTATCGCTAGCAATGTCGTGCGCGATAGCACCCTCCCCCGTCACTGTTTCATCATGGAGGTGATCGCTGCCGTAACGAACAATATCGCTACGGCAGCGTCACACGCACATACCTACTTAGCAAAATCGCTGGAGACACCGAACAATCTTTCCTTTAAGGGGGCGGTTCGTTTGGCATCACAGCGGCGTCACTAAGCGGCTGCCCAATAGCAGAGGAGGGGCGGAGATGAGCGGCCGGAACATGCTGCCCACCTCCTTCATTCCTCATTGCCGGTGGACGCAGGTAAGGAGATGTTCGTCGTTCCTGCGGTGTCACACATAATGATGTGTGATGCCGCAGGAGCCACGAACAACCAGCTGCATGCACCACCAACGATATTTTGAAAAGGAGCGACGTGTCAACGATCAACGATTTTTGACGTTTTTGCGATCGTTGATAGTCGCTCCTTTTAGTCACATACAACGATATCGCTAACGGCGCTGGATGTGCGTCATGAACACCGTGACCCCGACGATATATCGTTAGCGATATCGTTGTGTGTAAAGTACCTTTATAACTTTTATAACATTGGATTTATTGTAATGTCAAAAACTAAGAAATAATGTAGCATATTACTGGCCTTCATGAAAGTACTTTTGAATTTAACTGGATTTTTCTATCGGGAATTTTTAAGTAATAAAACCTAGTGCAGGATGGTAATATATACAATGTCTAAGGCTTAAAATTTGAGTTGATGTTTAATATAATTCTGGCCTGTTAACCCTTGTTAACTCATTTTTATTATGACCAATGTCTAACATTTTGTACTTGTTATTTCTTGATCTAAATCATTTAGATTTAAATAAAACTGAGGTTACCCTGCACTGATTAGAGATTTACAGAACGCCGTCTAAAGGGAATGATTTCTAGAGAACACCATAGAAAGCTGAAATGGAATAACCAGCTCAACACAAACAAGTATATTATTGGAATTAAAATGGATTAAGAGCAAAAGAATAGACAAGTAAACAGCTACAATGCCAGCCTGCCCTACAATAATGCTTGTCTCTTATAGACATTAACTTCATAGTTTCTTTCCCATTATTGACATTATTGCCTTTCTGTTTGGTAGAGATAAATTGCTGTTCAGGCCAGAAAATTGCCCTGGGATTTTATGATGTTCTACATAAATATCTGGCATTTGTAAACTTAATAACGATTTTCTGTTTTTCTTCTGCAGACAGACACCTAACTTTAAGTTATAGCTGTTAATATCACAAATATATATTTGTAGAAAGTCTAGGAATTATGAATAATTAAGAGGGTTGGAATAGGTATCTGTTTTAGAAGACTTCAGTCAGCTTGAGATGTCCAAAAGAATATGCCATAAATGTCTTATTAATGTGGATCCCATCCCTGTAACAAACATATCAAGAGACCAGACACCACCTTGCAATGTAAAGGCGGCTATGCATTTACAACTGTCCATTCACCTCTACATAAGGCCTGAAAATGGTGCACTGACCCAGGTCATTTATCCACTTTTATTGATATGTCAAAAGCAACTGTGGCAAGTAAGTGAAACAGAGGAAGGTGCTCCACATCTAGTGCTCTGCTGGAAGAGTAGCCATTACACTGACAGGTGAAATACATTGCAATATAGAAGTATAAAAATTTACTGAACTTGTTGGGGCCCAAATTTTTTCTAGGACAACACAGAGCCACAACATTCTTTGAAACAATCGCTCAGATTTACCTTTTTTTTGTTATTTCTTAATTTCCAAGTCAACACTATGAAGGATTCTATTTCCAGGACCCATATCTCACACAAGCCTCACTTGGTAGCCAGACAGGCTCCACTAATTGTAAGACTTCAGTCATTTCCCAGCCTCAGTCTGCTCCTTAGTGGATGAATAGACCCAAAACCGTGCCCAATATTTCAGCAGATCCTATTGTCTCACTGTAATAAATACATGCATAGTTACCAAAAGTATCAAACAACAAGATTTATATGAATGCACATCAACCTCAGTATAATACTTTAAGCATTAATACATCCACGATTAAATACTATATAAATTTAGCTCTCTAATCCACAAAGCACTACTGAATGCTTCACCACCCAACATTTCCCCCCTCATCTTTGTCTACCACCCTACAAGTATTCATGTTCTTAATCCTAAAAATCCTTTAAAATTTGAACCTATCAGACCCATCTCTATGACTTTCTTTGCACTGTACCAGCTCTATAGAAAGCCCTTCTTACACAATGAGATACACAAGTATTTCCGTAAAAAGATGATGGAGTGGGGACTAGTTTTATTTTTCTGGAATAAGTTGAAACTTTTATTTTAACATTTTATATGACATTTTGGATCACATTGATCCTTTCTCTAAGCCAAGCACCTACATGGGGTGTTACATCTAAATTTCGAAAAGAGGTGATTGAGATGAAACTTGCAACGTATCCGTTCACTATATGGAGGCAGGCAGAGATATTTTGGACTCTATCTGAGCTGTGCTTAGTGCTTTTCTTTTCAAAGGTGCACTAAACTGCAGTCAAGCATGCTTTTATGAATGCTTAAAAAGATGGACACTAATGGAGCATCCACAATTCATAGTGACTCCCTCTACCTCTTTATAGTGAATATTCCATTGGGGGTTCTGTCTAAATCACGTATTTCAGAAATTAACACATAAACCTCATTGTAAGTGTTCACCATAAAGCACAGGATAAAAGTAACTTGCACCTTACTGTGATCTCTCAGAGGAAAAATGAAAAAATCAACAGCAGGTCAAGAATTGCTTTTATGTATTTTTATGCCATTCACTGTGATGTATGACTTTATTCTTCAGGTTGATGCAATTGCAGCAAAAAACAGATTTATATGGGTTTTTATGCTTGGCCACTATCACACACTAAAAATGCTTTAAAAAAATTTTTGGAGAGCCATATGTCGGAAGCTCTAGATTTTCCATTTTCTGCAGACAGACCCATGTAAGGACTTGTTTTTTGTGCGTTGAGCTGAAATTTTTAGTTGAACCATTTTTGGTCACATATTTTTGGATTGCTTTCTATTCTGATTATTGGGAATCAGAATGAACAAAAACCACCAATTCAGTAATTGTTTTTTTATGCCATTCACTGTGTGGTAAAAATAATAAAACAGCTTTATTCTTCGGGTCAGTACAATTACAGCAATACCACATTTCTGTCTTTTTTATGTTTTGTTGCTTTTATACAGTAAAATATTTTATAGAAAAAAAAATATTGTTTTTGAGATCTAAAGTTTTGTATTTTTCCCCTGATGGAGCTGTATGGCAGCTTGTTGTTTTATGAAACAAGAACACGTTTTCAGCTATACAATAATACATTACACCTATCAGTCTCACACTGGCAGATCACCTGTTAGACCCTGCTTCTGGATGGGTCTAACAGGACATCATACTTGGCCTACCTAGAGGTTAATGTTTGAACTCCAGCTACCATGACAACCCTCAGCTCCACTGTGGTCATGTTGTGAGGGTGCCATTGGGGTGAGAGGAGGAGACAACTCACACTCACAAACTTCTAAATGTTGAAACCACTATTGATTACAATATATTGATAGAATATAGCACAAAGATAACATCATGGGGACCTTAGCCAATCAGGTCGTCATGATGTCGTTGCTCAGGACTAGCATTCTGCACCAGAATCCTGGTACTTGCAATACTCTGGAGGTCCTGATCTCTGCTAGACCACTGAACGTAAAAATACATTGGTGTTGCACAAAGCCTAGCAAGTGTCAGCGTTAATTTACTGTTGGCATTTTGGATGAGGTTAAACAGCTTCCAAAAATACATGTACTCTGTAGCATAAACATATCCAACCTTACGCTGACCTATCATTACAGTAATTTGTTTATTATAAAAAATTGGTTAGAGCATAAAACACAAAGACTTTTTAGATTTTTTGTCACCCTATTTCAGTATAAATGATAAAATTGTGAGTAGGGCCCTCACTCCCTGCAACTGAATATGTGAATAAGTGTCTAATAATCTGTATTTTATGACATTGCTTGTACATGTGGTATGTGAATTTCAGAGTATGTGGTACATGTTAGACATAAAATGAAAATATGTGGAAAATACCCCACCGTGCTGTTATAGATATCAGGACTTGTTGTTAGGTGGGGGCCGAGATCAAAAACTGTTTGATCTTGTCAATTAGCACAAAAAAAGAAAGGAGGTGTAACGGGGGGATTGGCAGATCAGGATAAGGTGGTAAATATCCCAATCACCAGTCGGGGCCCACCGTGCTCTAGATGACAAAGGAGCTGCTGGCAACCTGAAGGTTAGGTGGAGAATACAGAGCTGAGTGGCTCTGAGATAACCCAGGAGACCTGGGAACCGGTCACGTGTGTAGGGACACGTCAGACCGGACGACAACCCAGTTAGCGTTTCAGTGTACCTATGGCGCTACACCGACCACGTGTGCAGGAAACACGTCAGGCTGGGTGGTGACCAGGTAGCGTTGACCGGAAGACCGTCGCAAAAGCGCCCTGTCAGCCACGTGTGTATGACACATCAGACCGAGCGGTCCCCCGATTAGCGTTTCTGGCCACTAGGGCTCTCAACAAGCCACGTGTGTACAGGACATGTCAGGCCAGGTGGTCACACTGCTAGCGTTGATTGGGAAGCTGATACGAGGGGAACAGGGTCCACACACCCAGCCCAGGAACTCCCTGTTAACGCCACACGGGTCCTGGGGTATGCTGTCCATGTGCGTAGGGGGCTAGGGGACACAACTGGACAGGTGGCGCAGCAGCCGCAGCCCAGTTAACTCCACTGGGCTACCTTAGCTGGACTGGACAGTAGGAGGTGGAAGCCCGGCATCTGACCCTAACATGCTGAGCCACGGGTGTTTTGGCGTGACAAGCACCAGACGCCTAACCCTACCTACAGCTTCCAAACAAGTCTTATACCACAATGGGCTCTATACATGGAGGTGTGCTCACAAAAAGCATATGAGAAGACTGCGCACCTCCATGTTGTCTCCAGCCCTTTTATAACCTGGGTCCGCCCTAAACCCAGGGTGGACTACAATGGCACCCCCAGGATCCAATAGCAGAGTGCCATGTCATCAGCGACATCACCAGCGGCCTATCCGGAACTGCCACGTCATTGATGACCTCATGGCAGCTATGCCCCAAACACCTCACCAGTTATCATCTGACGACCATTGGTGAGGTGCCAGGTCATAGGGGCGGGGCTCAGTGAGCCAGTCCGGAGTGGCCACATCATCAGGACACCTGATGCCCTCTGCCCTATCAAGGCCTGCCACCTCACGGACATGCCCAGTGAGGTCCCTCACTTACCGGACCTAGCCTTTGATGCACTAAGTGAATGAGCATGCTCAGTAGCCTGATCAGCAATCCCAGAAATCAGACTATCTGCCTGAGCATGCTCAGTAGGCATAATGCAGGACTTAGTGCAAAGAGGCTTTTCGCACTAAGTGTAGGAGCATGCTCAGTAGCCTGAACCAGCACTATCAAGATGAGCATGCTCACTAGGTAAAATACTAGACTTAGGCTCTGGCTGGGGTAAATCGGCATGCACATGTGCACTAGCCACCTCTCCACGCTTAGGCGTGGAGGAGGAAGCAGCCAGCTGGACGACCTGAGGCATGGCCTAAAACGAAAGCCAGCGCCTGGGTGCAACAGGAACCGCAAAAGGCTGCTTGCGACTATGGCGGCACCGATTCGTAACAGGAGGATCATCACTTCATTAAAATCATGTGCTCCATCTTTATTATTGACAAAATATCCATTAGAGACAATGTCTATCCATTTAAGATATATAATTTCTCTCATGCGTTTCTGGCTATAAGCCCATAGAGTACTAAGATTAAGGGCTTGTGGCCAGAAACGCGTCAGAGAAATTAAACATTTTTAATGGATGGACTTCGTTTTAATGGATATTTTTTTGTCACCAATAAAGATTGACCACACGATTTTAAGAAAATGCTGATCCTTCTCTCTTTTTTATGTGGTATATGTTGTTGCTGAATTAACACAGATAGTAATAACAACAAACACATTATTAAACAATTAATGATGGATCTTAATTTGACATTAAGGAGTTATTCTCATCTCCAAGATCCTATCCCAATATGTAGTAGGTGTAATAATAATAATAATATTACCTCCAATATGAAATGTAGTATATTTCTCCATATATAGTCATGTCTCTCACCTCATGTGTAGGGCATTTTACTTTAGGTATCTATGATTATATCCACTCATATAGTGATGGTTAGTTAGTTGCTCATGGTTGTAAACATAACATGAATACCTAATTTCTAATTGGAATTAGTTGCAAATATTATTATTACACCTACTACATATTGGGATAGGATATTGGAGATGGGAATACCCCTTTATTGATCAGGCCAAATTTTAGAAATCTGACCATTGTCACTTTATGATGTAATAACTCAAGAACGCTTCAACGGATCCCATTGATTCTCAGAATGTTTATTTGTGACATATTGCACTCTATGATAGTGGTAAAATTAGGATAATATTGTTTGCATTTACTTGTGAAAAAATAAGAAATTTGGCAAAAAATGTGGAAATGTAATGCCCTTAAACCAAAGTTATGTCACTATAATAGTGAATAAATAACATTTACCGCATGTCTACTTTATATCAGCGCAATTTTTGAAACATATTTTTTTTGTTAGGAAGTTAGAAAAGTAAAAAGTTCATCAGCAATTTTTCAGTTTACCAATAAAATTTACAAAACCATTTTTTTCGGGACCGCATCATATTTGAAGTGACTTTGAGTTCCCTATGTGACAGAAAATACCGCAAAATGACACCTTTCTAAAAACTGTACCCTCAAAGTATTTAAAACCCCATCTAATAAGTTTATTAACTCTTCATGTGCTTCACACTAATCTATCCATTAGTGGAATGAAAAAAAATTAACATTTTACCTAAAAATTTAGCTTTAGCCCCAGTTTATTCCCTTTTACAAGAAATTGTACAACAAAATGGAACCCAACATTTCTTAACCAGTTTCTTCTTAGTGCACATGTGGTCATAAACCTCTGTTTGGACAAACAGCCAGGCTCATAAGGGAAGAAGCATCTTTTGAATTTTGAAATTTGTCTGAAATAGATTGCGGGCATCATCTTGCATGGGCCCCTAAGATACTTAAATAGCAAAAAACCCTCATAATGACCCCATATTGGAAACTAGACACATCAGGGATTTTATCCAGGTGTATAGTGAGCGTTAGGTCGTCATGTTGAAAATTTTAATTTTTTTCACAAAAATGTGGCATTAGCATCCCATTTCTCACTTTAACAAGAAGTACTCCAAAAAAGCGGAGCCTTCAAAGCCTTCACTTTCTTATGAGCACAGGGATAACCCACATATAGTAAAAAAATTCTGTCTGGACAAATGGAAGGTTCAGAACAGAAGGAGCAATATTTGAATTTTGGCAAGGAAATTTGCCTGAAATAGATTACATGCATCATTTCACATTTGTAGAGACGCTAAGGTACCAAAACATCAAAAACCCTGACATTGACCCCATTTTCAAGACTAGACCCATTAAAGAATTTATGTAGGTGTGTGTTGAGTATTTTCTTTAAATATATGCTTCACAGAACTTTTTCTAAGGCCTCCTTCCCACATCCGTGTCTCTGGTATGTGTGATATCCATTTTTACATGTACTGGAGACATGGAGACATGGACACATCTGTGTTTTGACATGCACCATGTGTCAATGTGGAGTACAAATGTGTCTGTGTGCTCCACACAGTGAAATGCCCATTTTCTGCCGGCAGCACGGGTGTCACACACCGACCGTACACTGATGTGATCCATGTGACACATACCGGAAAAAATACAGGTGATATAAAAATAAAGAATTTTTATACTTACCTGTCTCCAGCGCTGCTGTCTTTGCCTCTGCTGCTGCTTCCGGGTCCGCTCATTATACTCATTGCATAGTCACTGCATTGAACATGGACTTGGAAGTAATAGCAGCACCGCACACAGCAGCAACGGAAACAGGGAAATATAGAAGTTCATGCTGTCTGTTTGCTCTCCGGATGTTACATGGATAGCATAGGAACAGCACATGTAAAACTGTTACGGGGGGCTGTCTGATAATAACCGAAAGGAGTATCAGACAGTCAGGGTCCACCGTGCAAAGACTTTGCTGCAGACTATGGCAGAGTGCAATACCTCTGTTAACTCACAGAAGGATATAATAAGTAAGTAAAGCAATTCCTCCCTTACTTGGAGGGTGTGTGGAATGATCTCTGTTAATAATCACAGAGACAAAGGCAATGTGTGCGAAATGGCACCTACCTAGGTCCGCTCTTCTAGTGGTGCAAAAGAGACGAACAGCAGCGTAAGCCGCACAAAGCTCCTACCTGCGTTCGCTCCACTAGTGTGCGAGGACACGAACCACTAGATATGGCACCTGCCTAGGTCCGCTCTTCTAGTGGTGCAAAAGAGACGAACAGCAGCGTAAGCCGCACAAAGCTCCTACCTCTGTTCGCTCCCCTAGTGTGCGAGGATACGAACAACTGCCAGACGCAGTATAAGGAACGTTACCCTAGCGGCAACGTCCACCGACGAGTAGAATCACAAGGCCCAGCCAGACCATGTGCCTCAGGCACCTGCCTATGTCCGCTCCCCTAAGAGGTAAGGATACGGACAGCAGCCGAAGCTGTAAGGTATAAGAACGCTACCCTGCCGGTAGCGCTCACCTAGCATAGACAGAGGAATGCCTAGAGGAACGCGCACAGAGCGTCTACTCATATGCATGAACCAAGAGGACTGAGCACCATGCGGCGTGTGTCAGGGTCTTATATAGACTCTGTGCCTCATCCAAGATGGAGGACACCAGAGCCAATCCGCTGCCAGAACGACAGGAGTGACGTCATGCTGGCCTATCACCGAGCAAGACGTCACAAGCACATGACCAGCGACCAATCGGCATAGAAGGTGTCAGAGACATGTGACCTCGTGTCAGCGATGATGTCACCCGCACATGTGCAAGGCTCCAAGATTGGACTTAGTCTCCGGCGCTCGCACATGTGCAGTAGCAAGAAATCTGGACTTAGTCTCCAGCGCTCGCACATGTGCAGTAGCAAGAAATCTGGACTTAGTCTCCAGCGCTCGCACATGTGCAGTAGCAAGAAATCTGGACTTAGTCTCCAGCGCTCGCACATGTGCAGTAGCAAGAAATCTGGACATAGTCTCCAGTGCTCGCAGCAACCGTAACAGTACCTCCCCCTCAAGGGCCCCCCTCCCGGCAACGCAGGTAATCGGCAACTAAGTCGGGAGCATGGACAGCCTCCTCAGGCTCCCAAGAGTGATGTTCCGGGCCATAGCCCTCCCAATCTATCAAGAAGAACCTGCGCCCTCTAACCATCTTAGAACCAACTATGGCTTGTACCTCATAGCTAGAGCGAGAGGAATCAGAGGCAGGAAAGTGCACTTCACGAGCGTGAGGTAAAATAGCCGGCTTTAGCAGTGAGACATGGAATTTGTCATGAATCCTAAGATGGACGGGTAACTTCAATTGGTAGACTACAGGATTTACCTGTCGAAGAACCTCATAAGGACCCAGGAAGCGAGGAGCAAATTTGACAGAGCTCACTCTAAGTCTCACGTGTTTTGCAGAGAGCCACACAAAGTCCCCTGGAGAAAAGTCAGGAGCCGGGCGACGAAACTGATCGGACACCGTCTTCATACGGTCCTTAGCTGCTTGGATCGACTCTTGAGTCCGATCCCAAACCTCTCTGGCATTAGTTGCCCAGTCGGCCACAAGAGGAGGAGGTGCAGCAGCGGGAAACGGTACCGGTACCCTAGGGTGTTGCCCATTATTGAGTACGAACGGTGTCTGCCCAGTGGCCTCAGCCAGCGAATTGTTAAGGGCAAATTCTGCCCAGGGTAGGAGGGAGGACCAGTTATCGTGGTTCTCAGCAACAAAGTGTCGAAGGTATATAATCATAGATTGATTGGTACGTTCAACCAAACCATTAGTCTCCGGATGGTATGCCGAAGAGAGATTCAACTCAATTTGCAGAAGGCTACAAAGATCTCGCCAGAAACGGGAAGTAAATTGCGGGCCTCTATCACAAATGATACGATCTGGCATCCCGTGAAGCCTAAAGACATGCTTGAGGAATAGTTTGGCTAGTACCCTGGAAGATGGGATTCTCGATAACGGTACGAGATGAACCATCTGGGAGAAATGGTCCGTAATGACCCACACAAATCTATGTCCCTGTGAACATGGAAGATCACCCACAAAGTCCATGCCTACCACCTCCCATGGTCTATCTGGCACTGGTAAAGGATGCAAGAGCCCAGCCGGTCTCTGCCGTAATGGACGGTTGCGAGCACACGAGTAGCAGGAACCGACATATCTCTTGACGTGGCTGGCTAAGTGTGGCCACCAATACCACCTCTCCAGTAACTCTCGTGTCCGCCTAATACCAAAATGCCCACCCACCTTTGAGGTGTGGGCCCATGACAGTATATCATTCTGTCGATCAGGCGGAACAAAGGTCTTGCCCGGTGGGATTTGGTCTAACGTCACAGGGGAGAGCGTATGAAAAACCCTGGAGGGAAGGATAAGACGAGGTTCGTCAATCTCTTCCTGGGTAGAAAGCATAGAGCGAGACAGGGCGTCTGCCTTGTTATTCTTACTCCCAGACAAATAGTTGATGGAGAAGTGAAAGCGGGAGAAAAACAAGGACCAGCGGGCTTGGCGAGGATTCAGACGCTGAGCGGTTTGTAAGTACGTCAGATTCTTATGGTCTGTATAGACCTGGAAAGGATGTTTCGCTCCTTCCAGCAAGTGACGCCACTCCTCCAAGGCTAATCTCAAGGCGAGCAGTTCCCTATCCCCAATGGTATAGTTTCTCTCTGCCGGTGAAAAGGTTTTAGCAAAGAAGAAACACGGCCTTTTTCTACCTGCACCGTTCTTTTGATACAAGACCGCACCAGCACCCACTGAAGAGGCATCAACCTCTAAGAGGAAGGGCTTACTCTCATCGGGTCTTTGAAGAACGGGAGCAGTTGAAAAGTGTCTTTTTACTGCCTCAAAAGCCTGAGATGTCTCAGTAGACCAGGCTTTGGGATTAGCACCTTTCTTAGTCAAGGCCACCAAAGGGGCCACCAAAGTAGAAAAATGGGGTATGAACTGCCTGTAATAATTTATGAATCCTAAGAAGCGTTGCACTGCCTTCAAGGAATGAGGTTCGGACCATTGCAGGACAGCAGAGAGCTTCGCAGGATCCATAGCCAGACCCTCTTGTGAGATAATGTAACCCAAAAAAGGCAATGAGGACTGCTCGAATACACATTTCTCAAGTTTAGCAAACAATGAGTGCTCCCTTAAACGGGAAAGGACACGAACGACATCCTGACGATGAGTCTCCAGATCAGGAGAAAAAATCAGGATGTCGTCCAGATACACCACTACTGAGGATAACAGTAAATCCCTGAACACATCGTTTACGAAGTCCTGAAATACTGCGGGTGCATTACATAACCCAAAAGGCATGACGAGGTATTCATAGTGACCGTCTCGGGTGTTAAAAGCGGTCTTCCATTCGTCACCCTTTCGAATTCGTACCAAGTTATACGCACCCCGCAGATCCAACTTCGTAAAAACTTGAGCTCCTCTCAGTCTGTCAAAGAGCTCCGAAATTAAAGGTAATGGGTATTTGTTCTTTATTGTGATTACGTTGAGACCCCTGTAATCTATGCAGTGACGCAAATCACCCTCTTTCTTCCGAACAAAGAAAAACCCAGCTCCCGCGGGAGAGACAGACTTACGAATGAACCCCTTCTCTAAGCTCTCTCTTATATAGGTCGACATGGCCTCCGACTCAGGTATCGACAGGGGGTAAACCCTGCCTTTAGGTGGAACCGAACCTGGGATAAGGTCTATGGCACAGTCATACGGCCTATGGGGTGGAAGAACCTCAGCACCCTGTTTGGAGAACACGTCAGCGAAATCCAAATAGGGTGTAGGTATGGGAGAGAGATCAGTTGATGCAACCGCAACGACCTTAGGTGGTAAGGGAAGACATCGGGACTGACATTTCGAACCCCAACTAATAATGCTGTCAGACTCCCAGTCAATGTGAGGAGCATGAGTCCGAAGCCATGGAAGACCCAGAAGGACGTCGTCTATACCCTCAGGCAAAACAAGAAAAGAAATCTCCTCTATGTGACCCTGAGACAGGGAAAGGCGCAAGGGAACTGTCCTCAATGTAATGGAGTCAGACAACATAGTTCCATTAACAACACGGACAGGAATAGGCGCCTCTAACATGATAGAGGGAATATTGTGTCCCTTTACAAATCCTGAGGACACAAAAATCCCGTCAGCTCCGGAATCCACAAAAGCCATAATAGGCCATGTATTCTCAGATAACGAGAGCTGACCTGGGATACAACACTTAGAGGGTGCAGAAGACGTCTCTAGTAACCCCCCTCTAATGGTTACTAGGCCAGGGAGTTTCCCTGACGACTAGGACACTTGTTGGCATAGTGCCCAGCCTGACGACATACGTAACATATAGGAGGACCAGACTTGCGTAGTCTGGAGAACGTATGACCTAACTCCATAGGAGTGGGAGATGTTTCAGATGCTGAGGAAGATGGTAGTGGACCCTCAACAACTGGAATAGCCCGATGCTTAGGGCGTGAGGAAGAGACCTCGAGTCTACGTTCCTTATGGCGTACATCGATCCTCGTTGCTACTGTGATCAAGTCCTCCAGAGAAGCAGGGACCTCACGAGTAGCAAGGGCATCCTTGACATAGCCTGCCAACCCTCTCCAGAAGATAGGAATCAACACCTTCTCTGGCCAATCTAGTTCTGCCACCAGAGTTCTAAAAGCAATGGCATAAGAACTAGTGGATAACGAACCCTGAGATAGATCTAACAGTCTCAGGGCCGCATCATGGGTAACCTGCGGACCCATGAATACCGCCTTAAGAGCATCAAGAAAGTCTTGATGTCTCAGAGTAACCACATCAGAGCGCTCCCATAGGGGAGTCGCCCATTCTAAGGCTTTGTCCTGAAGTAAGGAGATGATAAAGCCTACTCTGGACCTCTCCGTAGAGAAGCGAGAAGAGTTGACCTCTAGGTGTATCTGACACTGACTAATGAAACCACGACATGATCTGGCATCGCCAGAATATCTGTTTGGCAGAGCAAGTCGAGGATCATGTGCAGATGTCACCATGGTCTGAGGCTTATCCTCTATACTCTTGAGCCGTGACTCAAGTACTTGTATGTAACGGTGTAACTGCTGATATTCTGCCATAACTGCCAGACCCTTGGCTCAGTCCTAATGTTACGGGGGGCTGTCTGATAATAACCGAAAGGAGTATCAGACAGTCAGGGTCCACCGTGCAAAGACTTTGCTGCAGACTATGGCAGAGTGCAATACCTCTGTTAACTCACAGAAGGATATAATAAGTAAGTAAAGCAATTCCTCCCTTACTTGGAGGGTGTGTGGAATGATCTCTGTTAATAATCACAGAGACAAAGGCAATGTGTGCGAAATGGCACCTACCTAGGTCCGCTCTTCTAGTGGTGCAAAAGAGACGAACAGCAGCGTAAGCCGCACAAAGCTCCTACCTGCGTTCGCTCCACTAGTGTGCGAGGACACGAACCACTAGATATGGCACCTGCCTAGGTCCGCTCTTCTAGTGGTGCAAAAGAGACGAACAGCAGCGTAAGCCGCACAAAGCTCCTACCTCTGTTCGCTCCCCTAGTGTGCGAGGATACGAACAACTGCCAGACGCAGTATAAGGAACGTTACCCTAGCGGCAACGTCCACCTACGAGTAGAATCACAAGGCCCAGCCAGACCATGTGCCTCAGGCACCTGCCTATGTCCGCTCCCCTAAGAGGTAAGGATACGGACAGCAGCCGAAGCTGTAAGGTATAAGAACGCTACCCTGCCGGTAGCGCTCACCTAGCATAGACAGAGGAATGCCTAGAGGAACGCGCACAGAGCGTCTACTCATATGCATGAACCAAGAGGACTGAGCACCATGCGGCGTGTGTCAGGGTCTTATATAGACTCTGTGCCTCATCCAAGATGGAGGACACCAGAGCCAATCCGCTGCCAGAACGACAGGAGTGACGTCATGCTGGCCTATCACCGAGCAAGACGTCACAAGCACATGACCAGCGACCAATCGGCATAGAAGGTGTCAGAGACATGTGACCTCGTGTCAGCGATGATGTCACCCGCACATGTGCAATGGCTCCAAGATTGGACTTAGTCTCCGGCGCTCGCACATGTGCAGTAGCAAGAAATCTGGACTTAGTCTCCAGCGCTCGCACATGTGCAGTAGCAAGAAATCTGGACTTAGTCTCCAGCGCTCGCACATGTGCAGTAGCAAGAAATCTGGACTTAGTCTCCAGCGCTCGCACATGTGCAGTAGCAAGAAATCTGGACATAGTCTCCAGTGCTCGCAGCAACCGTAACAAAAACGCACACACGGACACTCACACACAAATATGTACCTTCACCACAGACTGTGCTAAACATTAGTGTTTTTCACTGACATGAGAATGAGGCATGAGTAAAAAAGTTTTCTCACTATGGAGAGTGACAAGCAAGCTTTAGCACGCCAGTACGAGGTGACTTGAAAGCTTTGCATGCATCTCTGGGAAATTGAATATGCAAATTGCCTCTTCAGAGAGGAAGAGGACTTGAACTTTAGTGCCACCTATTGGAAACCAAATCGTCAACACTGACCCTTTAACCCCTTAAGGACGAAGCCAGTTTTGTACTTAATGACCAGGCCATTTTTTGCAATTCTGACCAGTGTCACTTTATGAGGTCATAACTCTGGAACGCTTCAACGGATCCCGGTGATTGTTTTTTCGTGACATATTGTACTTCATGATAGTTATAAATTTAGAACGATATTTTTTGCTTTTATTTGTGAAAAAATCGGAAATTTGATGAAAATTTTGAAAATTTTGCAATTTTCAAACTTTTAATTTTTATGCCCTTAACCCAGAGAGTTATGTCACACAAAACAGTTAATAAATAACATTTCCCACATGTCTACTTTACATTAGCGCAATTTCTGAAACAAAATGTTTTGGGGTTAGGAAGTTAGAAGGGGTCAAAGTTCATCAGCAATTTCCCATTTTTTCAACAAAATTCACAAAACCATTTTTTTAGGGACCACATCACATTTGAAGTGACTTTGAGAGGCCTAAGTGACAGAAAATACCTAAAAGTGACACCATTCTCAAAACAGCACGCCTCAAAGTACTCAAAACCACATCCAAGAAGTTTATTAACCCTTCAGGTGCTTCACAGGAACTAAAGCAAAGTGGAATGAAAAAAAGCAAAAAATAAAATTTTACCTAAAATGTTGCTCTACCCCAAATTTGTTCACTTTTAGAAGAAATAACACAACAAAATGAACCCCAAAACGTGTTACCCACTTTCTTATGAACGCGCCGATACCCCACATGTGGTCAGAAACCTTTGTTTGGACAAATGGGAGGGCTCGGAACACAAGGAGCAATATTTGAATTTTGGAAAGCAAATTTGGCTGAAATAGATTGCGGGCACCATGTTGCATTTACATGTCCGCCAAGGTACCTAAACAGCAGAAACCCCTTACAAGTGACACCATTTTGGAAACTAGACCCCTTAAGGCTTCTATCTAGGGGTATAGTGAGCATTTTGGATCCACAGGTACTTCACAGATTTTGATAACGTTACGTTGTCACATTGAAAATTTTCATTTTTTTCTCAAAAATGTTGCTTTAGCATCAATTTTTTCACTTTTTCAAGAGGTAATTCCAAAAATGTGACCCCAATGTTTGTTACCCACTTTTTTATGAGCGCGGTGATACCTCACTTGTGGTCTGAAACCTTTGTTTGGAGAAATGGGAGGGCTTGGAACGGAAGGAGCAATATTTGAATTTTGGAAAGGAAATTTGGCTGAAAAAGATTGCGGGCACCATGTCGCATTTGGAGGACCCCTAAGGTACGTAAACAGCAAAAAAACACCACAAGTGACCCCATATTGGAAACTAGGCCCCTCAAGGAATTTATCTTGATGTTTGGTGAGTACCCTGAACCCCCAGGTGCTTTACAGAAGTTTATAACGTTGAGCCATGAAAATAAAAAAATAAAATTTTACCACAAAATTGTTACTTCAACCAGGTAGCTTTTTTTTTCACAAGGGTAACAGGAAAAAAATCACCATGAAATTTATTGCGCAATTTCTCCTGAGTTTGTTGATATCTTGTATGTGGTGGAAATCAACTGTTTGGGCACACTACAGGGCTCAGAAGAGAAGGAGTGCAATTTGACTGCAAAATTGGCTGGAATCAATAGCGGACGCCATGTTGCATTAGGAGAACCCCTGAGGTGCCTAAGCAGTGGAGGTCCCCCACAAGTGACCCCATTCTGGAAATAAGACCCCTCAAGGCTTTAATCTAGGTGTATATTGAGCATTTTGAATCCACGAATACTTCACAGAATTTGATAAGCTTAGGTTGCCATATTAAAGTTTTCATTTTTTTCACAAAAATGTTGATTTAGCGACACATTTTTCACTTTTTCAAGAGGCAACAACAAAACGTGTACCCCACAGGTTGTTATCTAATTTCTTGTGAGCGCAGGGATACCACACATGTGGCCAAAAACCTTTGTTTGGATAAATGGGAGGGCTTGGAATGGAAGGAGCACCATTTGAATTTTGGAAAAGTTGAAGTAAATTGCGCGCACCATGTCACATTAGCAGGGCCCCTTGGGCACCTATACATCAGAAACCCCCCACAAGTGACCTCATTTTGGAAACTGGACCCCTCAAGGATTTTATTCAGGAGTATAGTAAACATTTTGAATCCACAGGTACTTCACAAAACTGTTGCTGTATCAAAAAATTTCTCACTGTTAAGGGGGCTTTACACGCTGCGACATCGCTAATGCGGAGTCGTTAGGGTCACGGAATTGGTGACGCACATCCGGCCGCATTAGCGATGTTGCTGCGTGTGACACCGATGAGCGATTTTGCATCGTTGCAAAAACGTGCAAAATCGCTCATCGGTGACATGGGGGTCCATTCTCGATTATCGTTACTGCAGCAGTAACGATGTAGTTCGTTGCTCCTGCGGCAGCACACATCGCTATGTGTGACGCCGCAGGAACGAGGAAGCTCCCCTTACCTGCCTTTCATGTGACACTAAAGGATGCCTAGCCTTGTATTTAGCCCAAAAAAAAAAAAAAGAATTAAAATAAATGACGTGGGGTCCCCCCTATTTTTGATAGCCAGCTAGGGTAAAGCAGACAGCTGTAGCCTGCAAACCACAGCTGACAGCTTCATCTTGTCTGGTGATCAATTTGGAGGGCTCCCCAAGCTGTTTTTTTTTTTTAATTATTTATAAATAAATAATTAAAAAAAAAAAACAAACGTGGGGTCCCCCCAAATTAGATCACCAGCCAAGGTGAAGCTGACAGCTGGGGTCTGGTATTCTCAGGATGGGAAGAGCCACGGTTATTGGACTCTTCCCAGCCTAAAAATAGCAGGCCGCAGCCGCCCCAGAAGTGGCGCATCCATTAGATGCGCCAATTCTGGCGCTTCGCCCCAGCTCATCCCGCGCCCTGGTGCGTTGGCTAACGGGGTAATGAATGGGGTTGATACCAGGTGTGTAATGTCACCTGGCATCAAGCCCAGCAATTAGTTATGTCACGGCGTCTATCAGATACCCGACATAACTAATTGACAGTAATAAAAAAAAATTGACAACAAAAAAAAATTTATTTGAAAAAACACTCCCCAAATCATTCCCTGATTGACCAATTTATTGAAAAGAAAAAAAAAATCCACAATAATCCATTTGGATGTCCCACGTCGCCTCTGGACCTTCTAGAATATGGGGGACACGTTCAGGGAACGTATCCCCCATTTTCTAGGAGGGCAGACCCTCCATTTGAGGAGAGTGGGTGCAAAGAATCTGCACCCACTCTCCCCGGGTCACAGCTGCAGAGTGCGAGCAGCCAGCGTCCTGAACACAGGAAGCTGACAGCTGCGCTCTGCTCATGTGACCGGAGTCTGCAGAGAAGGAGCCGGAGGAGGGGGCCGCGGGGGATCAGAGCTGCGACAGGTATGTATGACACCGGGGGACACCGGGGAACACCAGGGGGGGGTAGGGGGGGACCCGGCGGGGCCTAGGGAGCAGGTTTCTGTCGTATGTGTTATGGCACATACGACAGAAACCATAGGAACACTGTAAATGCGGCCGGCGCGCTGCTGTGATCGCCGGTGCGCGCGGCCATCTTGGATTTTCGGGAGGGGGTTGGGGGTCGGGGGGGGCACTTTGGGGACACCGGGGGACCGGAGGGAACCGGGAAAAAGATTTATCTCCCATCTGGCATGTTTGATCATGCCAGATGGGAGATAAATCATTTTTTACCGGCGCGGTCATTTACTATAACTTGATGATCGGTATACGGTGTATACCGGTCATCAGGTGAGCGGGGACCGGAAAAACCGGCCCGAATCATGATCTCCAGGGTCTCAGCTACCCCCGGCAGCTGAGACCCCGGAAATTTTCTGACTCTGGGGGGCGCTAGACCCTTTTTTCCGACCGCCGTTAAAAAGCGGCGGATCGGAAAAAGTACCCTTATTTACCGCCGTTAAAAGGCGTATCGGCGGTCGTAAAGGGGTTAATAAGCCTTGTCATATAACTTAGGATATATAAGTCAAACAAGAAACTAAATTTGTAGACACTATGTTTTGGGGTATTGAACTTCATCATTGCAAAGTATGAGATCTGATTTGGCTAGGTTACAGGCTAATACTGGGATATAAGGGATAAGTTTTCTCCTTATGGAAAGTAACATGCTAGGCCTGGCATGCCAGTATGAGGAGACTTAAAAGCCTTGCATGATCCTCAGGGAAATTTAATATAAAAATTGTCTCTTCTGAGAGCAAGAGGACTTGAACTCTAGTGCAACCTAGTTCCAATAGGTGGCAGGAGAGTTCAAGTCCTCTTCCACTTCGAAAAGGCGATTTGCATATTACATTTCCCAAAGGAGCAAGTAAGACGTTTAAGTCTCCACATGCTAGCATGCCAGACCTGGCATGCCACTCTCCATAAGGAGAAAATGTACCTCTTAGATCCCAGTGTTAGCCTCTCAGCTAGTCAAATCATATCTCATACTTAGCACTGACGAGGGGCAATAACATGAAGCACAGTGTATGCAAATTGAGATTCTGGTTTGGCTTAGATATTCTAAGTCATATGACAAGGCTTGTTAAAGGGTTGATATTCACTTTTAGGACTGCTACTTCCAATAGTTGGGACTACTAGAGCTCAAGTCCATACCCTCTCTGAAGGGGTAACTTTTAAACAAAACTTTTTAAAATGTGGATGTGGACATGATAGTTACGTTTTTTTTTCATTTATTTTAGCCCCAAACTTATAATTTTGACAATAGGAGAAAACAGACTCTATGATTTGTTGTGCAATTTCTCCCCAGCAGAGTGATACTCATACTAATTTTTGGGCCCATGGCAGGGCTTGGAAAGTGAAGAGTGCTATTTGATTTTTGCAACACACTTTAGGATATCATGTTGAATTTGAACAGCCCCTGGGGTGCTAAAAATGTAGAAACACCCACATGTGACCTCATTTGGCAAACTAAACCCTAGAGTGGATTTATCTATTGGTGTGTTAAGTATGTTAACCCACAAATTACACAGAAGTTTATTAGATTGGGCAGTGAAAATTAAAAAACTAGGGTTTTTAAGCAAGAATTTCACTTTAGGCTAGTTTCACACTTGCGTTAAACGGCATCTGTTGCATTGCATTGTGTGACGGATGCAACAGATGTGTTTCATATAGTGGCACAACGGATACAACAGGTTGTACACAACAACGGAATCTGCTTTTTTTTTTTTTAACAGTTTTACCAGCGGCAGACTATTGTGAACGATCAGCTGATCACCCGGCTGCCAGGTGCTCAACAGATCGTTCACAGCAGCCGGTTGCCGGGTGATCAGCTGATTGTTCTGCCACCGAGAATGTGTGCGGGGGCGGGGGGCGGAGTGCGGGTTGGGTGGAGCCGAGCGGGGCCATGGCGCTGAGGATAGGTAAGTGTGTGTGCGCATGTGTGTGCACGTGTACGCCTGCGTGTGTGTGTACGCATGTGCACATGCAGAGTAGAGTGCGCGAGGGGGCTCCCTGCACACATAGCCAGGGTAAATATCAGGTAACTAAGCAAAGCACTTTACTTGGTTACCCGATATTTACCTTGGTTACTAGCGTACACCGCTTAGCACTGGCTCTTTGCACACATAACCAGGGTAAATATTGGGTAACTAGGCAAAGCACTTTGCTTGGTTACCTGATGTGTACCCCGGTTACGGGTGCAGGGAGCCAGACAGAGCATGCGCAGTGAAATCCCAAGGATTCCGTTGCTCAAAAAAAGTTACATGCTGTGTTCCTTCCGCCCGGCGGAAGCAACGCAGCGTCGGCTAGCGGAAGCAACGCAGGTACTTTTGGCGCAATCCGTCATCCATACAAGTCTATGGGAAACAGCGGAATCCGTTAACGGATTCCGCTGTTTTCCAAAAGGGCGGATTGTGACGGAAGGAAAAAAACTCAAGTGTGAAAGTACCCTTAGCCTCAAAAATTTAATTCCCACAAAGGCTAAAAGAAGAAAATGAACAGGATAATTTGTTATGCAATTTTTTAGAACCCCATATGTGGTTGTACATTACTATTTGAGTACATGGGGGGGATCAGATGGGAAGGAGCACAACTTGGCATTTATAAAGCAGATTCTGCATGAAAAGATTGTAGCTATAGCTGAACCCCTGAAGTGCCAGATCAGCAGAAACCCCACAAGTGACCCCACATTGGAAATGTCACTGCTTATGGATTTACCTAGGGGTAATGTAATGCATGTCATTACGGGTAAATGTAATGAAAGTCACTACTTATGGGTAGTACAGATGAAAGAGTAGTGAGAAAAGCTGGAGTCTGGTAACAGGAGGGCACATAGGGATATAGGGAGAAAACAGAGGTGTAGTCAGGTCACAATCCAAAGGTCAGAATTTCTGCAAGGCACGTAGTAGATGCAGGGAGTAAACTGAGACATGGTCAGGTAACAGTCCGAGGTCACGACAGAAACAGGGAGCGGGCAGAGAGGAGTCAAACAAAAGTTCGGGATCTGAAAACAGAGATCAGAATTCTAGCAGAAAGATAGGCACAACAACTGAACCAGCAGCACATGAGATCTCTCAGTGATTCACTGACACAAACTGTAAAACCTAAATTATAGCTGGATCTTACAGGCCACAATACTCTGAGGTCATCAGATGTCCCCAGGGTACCAAGGCATTGATCGGCACCCGCAATAATCATTGTGGGGGTCTGATCCTGCCAAAGGAGTATTTTAAATGCATTTTAACCACTTACATACCACTGTTGTGATTGACAATGGTATTGAAGAGATTAATTGGACCCAATTGGTTCCAAATCTGGTTAGGGCTGATTTCCGTGGGTGTCAGCTGTCATATATAGCTCTCACCTGAGGGATTTTCATGCATGGAGTAGCGCCGTTTGCTTATTCCTCAGGGCAGTTAAAAGACGGCACTAAGGAATAAGGCCCCTGAAAGATCAGGCAGATTTGTTCATGCCCTTCCCCAAATATTCTCTCTAATTCTTCACGTGAACCTGTTTGCCATATCATTTTTTTAACTGCACTATATTTGTAACACTTAACAGGGTATCTGGTGTGTGAAGAAACACTCTCCGATAAACCTAGGCTTGATAACATATTATATTGTACATAGATCTAATATTTCATTACGTTTTTTATGGTAAGATTTTAATTTTTCACTGGAAAAATGATTGTCAAATATTTTTTGAAGGTATATTGTGTCAATCAATCCATGGACAGATATATCAATGATGCAACCTGTGCAGCCGTACAGAAGCTCAAGAGGTACAGGGGCCCAAATCCACCCCTAAATAGCAAGCAGCTTCTGTCAAAGACAAAAAAAATGATTGTAAAAGGATCAAATACTGTTCTTGCACAAGGGTCCTTTTCCGTCTTTGTCCACCACTGAATAAATCAGAAAGCACCACTATTTACCAGCCTCCACTGAAGAATACATACAATATTTACAGCGAATTATAGTAACATATACAACAAAAATATAAAAAGTCTTCATTTGGAAGCACATATGTGATTTCTAATTAAACATTTTGAATTTCTAAAATTTCAAAGTATCTGACCTCACATAGTAGGTTTTGCGCATTCTGCAGCTGATGCAAAAACTGGTACATACCCTGGATACATACTGCAAAGTTTTACAAATATCAAACATTTCTTTCTGTTAGTGCACTAGCAAAATATTGCTTTGCCAGTGAAAGTTTTAACTTTGAAGTAGTTTGGAATTCTTCATCTTCAAAACACCACCATTCCCAGTTGTGTTTCCTTTCAAGTAAAATAATGTCTCTGTTTTATTGGATGTGCGATACTATGCATGGAATAATACAGCAACAAAAAGGCATTTTTATTTTGTTTAATATATTTAAAAAATGTTTCATGTGATATGTTTCTTGTGTGCATAAATGAAAGGAATATACATCTATGCTTGTAATTGATTTGTTTTATATATTGAGTTTACTATTTAGGGTAGGAAACTTAAAAGATGGTGAATTATAAAATGATATATAATCTTTACCAGTATGCAAACTATCTATGTCCTTCCATCACGGCTTGCTAAGAGGCTTTTTCCATCAATATAGCCACATGAGGACTTATTTTGCAGGACGAGTTGTACTTTTTATTGACACCATTTATGCTACCCCATATTGTACTGGAAAATGGGGGAAAAAATCCAAGTGCAGTGAAGCAGTGAATTGCAAAGAAAATACAATTCCATTGTTCTTTTGGTTTTTTTTAATTTTTTATTTACTATGTTCACTATATGATAAAAATGACCTCCAACTATGATTCCCCAGGTCAGTACTAGTTTGTAGATGTCAAACACACACACATATATATATATATATATATATATATATATATATATATTTTTTTTTTATTTATTTAAGTGAGAGAACAAATGGTGAAATTTGTAAAAAAAAAAAAAGAATTAAGCTTTCGTCGCCATATTCTGAGACCCATAACGTTCTATTTTTTGGGATCTAGGGCTGTGTGATGGCTAATTTTTTGTGACCTCAGCCGACATTTTTGCTGATATCCTTTTTGGGTAGATGCAATGTAGTGCAATAAATAAAATACCTAATGAAGTAAACCCCATAAGAAAATGGTCAAAGGGATGCATCAATAATAATTGTAGACTCAGCTTCAAGCTGAGTGACAAGACCCTCTCAAATCTGTTTGGACATTTTCTGCAAATAAAGTGCTTTGTACAATGTAATGTATGTTAACTATGAGTGAATGTGGTTCACATTGCTTGATACTTAATCAAGCATTGGGGTGCTTGGGCATGCTTGTTACTCTATTGAGTATCCAGGGTACTCTAGCCTCATGCTCAAGTAATTACCACTCATGTTTCACGGCTGTTAGACAGCCAAACAACATTTGGGGATTGCTTGTTATACACAGTAATGCTGTAGCCATGTTGGCTACTGACGTTACTGTGATTGGCAGGCCGCATTGCATCAATGGGTCTTATATAAGACCGGTGACACGATGATTGCCTCATTTTCCTCTGGAAGCAGTTCAGGAAAGTTGATCTAGAGTGGAGAGCTTAAATGAGAAGTTGACAAAAGCAAAGTAAGGTTCTGCCCCCCTACGTTATACACTTGCACCCTTTAGTGACTTTCATATGGCACTGAACGGTGTTTAGCATGGCATTGCTTAACCTAATAAATAAATAATAAAAAAAAAAATGGGGTCCCGATTATTTTTGATAACCAGCCAAGGTAAAGCAGACAGTTGTGAGCTGATTTTATCAGGTTGGGACTGTCCATGATTATTGGGCCCTTCCAAGCCATAAAATACTAGCCCGCAGCCACCCTAAAATTAGCGATTCACATTAGATGTGCTTTGCTTTTCCTGATTGCCCTGATGTAGTGGCAATCGGTGTAATGGTAGTTGATGTCATCTGTGTTGTGTCAGCTGGCATCAATATTTGGTGTTGTAAGGGAGAGACGTCTTTTAGACACCCCCATTACTAACCCAATAAGTTAAAAGAAAGAAAAACACACACAAAAATATTTTATTTAAAAACAAAAAAAAAAGACTCCCCAATTCAAGCCCTGGTTTAACATTTTATTAAACAGAGCCATGCAGATCCAAAGTAGTCCACTAAATCTGATGTGGTACACAAATGTAAGCATGAAAGACATTAAAAGAAAGTAAGACAAGAATCTGTTCCTGATTCATCTATTTATCATTAAAAAATAATCCCTGAAGCTCCAAAGTAGTCCATGGCATTCCAATGATGTCCACCAATTCTGAATACTACCTATGGAGACTCATTCTGACAATGATGCGTCATAGGTCACTCTAGGTCAGGCTCTTCTCTGTGATACCTGGTGACTTAGACAAGCAGTAATAACATCAGTACTATTACCTCTCATCACAGGTCTTGCCAGGTCACACAGAAGGCAGCACCCTGAGACTTATTTATGAACGTTTATTTCAGTAACTTTATTTCAATGATGTTCAGATCAGGGGACTGTGAAGGCCTTTGTAAAACCTTTAGCTTGCATCTTTTAAAGTAGTGTATTGTGGATTTTGATGACTGTTTAGGCTTATCATCCATTTGTAAAGGCAATCCTCTTTTCAACTTTAGTTTCTTTTTACAGCAAAATTACATCCTCCTGTGATCTTGTACCAAAAAAACATCAGCCATAGGGATCTTATAAGCAGCTGCCTAGCACTTGGAAAAGAAAACAGTGGAGGCCTACAAAGCAGGAAAGTGCTATAAGAAGATAGTAAAGCGTTTTCAAGTTGCCCTTTCCTCAGTTTGAAATGTAATTAAGAAATGGCCGTTAACAGGAACAGTGGAAGTCTGGAAGATCAAGCCAAATTTCTGTGAAATCTGCTTGTAAGATTTCTAGAGAGGCAAATCAAAACCCCCGATTGACTTCAAAATAACTTCAGGAAGACTTAGCAGACCTAACATTGTTCTACTGTTCATAAACACCTTCATGGAAGAGTCATCAGAAGTAAAACATCTCCTGTGTCCTCACCAAAAAATTCAGCTTCAGAAATCTGCAAAAGAACATCTAAACAAGCCTCTTGGAAATTGAAAATAAGTCCTGTGGACTAATGCGGTTAAAATAGAACTCTTTGGCCATCATGATCAAAGGTATGTGTGGAGAAAACAGGGCACAGAATTTCAGTTAAAGAACATATTGCCAACCATTAACCCCTTCACCACCCAGCGATTTTCTATTTTTCATTTTCATTTTCATTTTTTCCTCCCATTATTTAAAGCACCATAACTTCTTCATTTTTCTGTTAATGTAGCCACATGATTGCTTGTTTTTTGCGGAGCAAGTTGTACTTTTGAATGACATCATTAATTTTGAGCCATGCAGTACTGGAAAATGGAAACTAAATTCCAAGTGCGAGGAAATTGAAAAAAGTGCAATTGTACGATTGTTTTTTATTTACCATGTTAACTATATGGTAAAACTGACGAAGCAATATGATTCCTCAAGTCAGTATGAGTTCATATATAACAAACATGTATGGTTTAACTTGTATGTAAGTGGTGAAAAAAAAATCAGAAATTTAAAAAAAAAAAAAAAGAATTTACTTTTCTCACAATTTGCCGAAACCCGTAGTATTCTCATTTTTTGGAATCTGGGGCTTTGTTGGGTCTTATATTTTGTATCTTGAGCTGATGTTTTTAATTACACCATATTTGGGTAGATGAGATGTTTTGGTTGCCTGTTATTGCATTTTAATGCAATCCTGTGTCGACCAAAAAAATTTAATTCTGGCATTTTTTTTTCTCGCTACGTACTTATCCAATTAGATTAATTTATTTTATATTTTAATTGATCGAGCACTTCTGAATGTTGCAATACCAAATATATGTCTTTTTTATTGCTTTATTTTCAGTGGGGCAAAAGAAGGGTGGTTGAACCTTTATTGCTTTGTTTACTTTTTTATATCTTTAAAAACTTTGTTTTTACATTTTTAATAATTTTAACAGGCCCCTAAGGATACATTATGCCTGCAGTATCTGATTTTTGCAGTATCGCTCTGAATAACAGAAATGCTGTTCTTCTGTGAACGCTGGCACTCTGCTGGTATTTACAAGAAGCGAGTTGTGACAGTGACAGGGGTCATCAGTTGACTCCGTACTATCATGACAACCCAATTGCGCCCCGTAATCCTGTCATGGGGCCACTGATGGTGGTGGAAAGCAGTGCTATCCCCAGCGTAATCTAACGGGTTAACAGATGTGGGAAACTATATACACATGTCAACTGTTTAGCTAACCTCAACAACCTGTCTACTTTAGTGGAACAGAATTGTATTTGATGGGAGTAAACTTTTTGGTAAAGACATGCTTGAAGATATTGATTAAGGGCAAAATTAGGCAGGTCATATTGAGATTTGAGAGAGTGAAATGGAGGGAAAGTGGATGAGTCAACAAATTGGTCCAGGTACTGCAGGCCAACTCTTGCTAGGAATATATCTGAGGTGTGATCTAGCAGATGATTTTGTGCCACAAGCAAGTATGAAGAGACAAAACAGTGATATTAAAACAAAGTTGCTTCTAGCCACCAGCCATGCCTGATTGACATTTAAACTATGCAACTTCTCAGAAGATAGTGCTAGATAGTAACTTTGGGCAAAACGTAAACACCTAAATCACAACACAACAAAGCTGGTTATAAAAAACAACATACAAAAGTACTGTGCCCAATTACAATTTGCTTTAATGTTCATTTTAGATTAATATTTCTGTTTTATAATAGAAGTATTATATTATAAAGTGCTAAAATTGTGAAAAAATAAGTGACAATAAAATAATAAACAACTATCAATCATATAAAGTACAAATGCATAAAGCTATCAGTCATATAAGGTGCTAGTGCTTTCTGTAGTGGTACAAAATAAAAAACACATGCTAATATAAAGTGTGCATGTTTTATAAAAATAAAGTGCTAATGCATTAGTACTTTATAATATAGGCAGCTATTAATTCATAGGGTACCTACCTGATATATTGACTGTGGACATTGTGCTATCCCCTTATCGGATATTATAGCACCGGCTATGTACAATAATTTTTATTAAATATTTATATGAAATCAACAATAAAGTAAATTTTAATTGGGGACAGTACTTTTGTATGTTTTTCTTTTTTTATTATCAAGTTTAATGTGTTCTGATTGACCTTTAAGTAGCAAAACTTTAGGGTGAAATGGATTATTTCTTTAAATTAAATAAGAAAAACTCTGATAAGTGTCAAAGGGGTGCCATATAAAGCCGTGATTGTGTTACTCATTCACTACTAAGTCTAGCCACTAGTTTGCATTCAATAATTGTGCTGCTAGATAATAATTCCATATATGAGGATCTACTAGACCTCTGAACTTTTTACGGCCTGCAAGATCTCCAGCTTGAATCTGAGAGATTTGCCCTGCCAGTAGAATGAGCATAATATCTTTTCATGACTATGAAAGATCTCCAAGGGGAGGAAAATAGGACAAGCATGAAATAAAAATAAGGATTTTGGAAGATATGTAATTTCAAAGAGAACCTGTCAGCACAATTTTGCAATTTACAGTAAAGATGTGGCTGTAATAGCACTGTAATACTGATTCAATTGATATCTTTGGTGACAAAATATGCATTACTGTTGTTCTTTAATTATTATTTGAAGTCTGTAAAGTAGATTTAGGTGCATAGGGGCTCGACTGTACCCTGTCTTCTCCTCCTTGTCTGTGATTCTCAAACCTTTCTACCTGCTTCCAGTCTGTGAATGACCTGATTCTTTTGCTTAAAATCTCAGCAGTGACTTGCCATTCAAACAAAAGAGGCAGGCATATGGCCTGGGGAATCACAGATAGGGAGGAAAAGACCCAGTGTACAGACCAGCCCCTAAGAACAAAATTCTTATTAGCAGGAGACTTCAATTGATGATTAAAGAACGACAATAAAATTGATATCTTCATTAAAGGTATCAATTTAATTTCACTATTCCAGGTCCATTACAGCCATGTCTTTACATGTCTTTGTGCTGACAGGTTCCCTTTAAAATTTTAATTTTACATAATGGTATAATAGAGAAAGAAGAAACTACACCTTTAGTTTATTTTCAGTGTCCTCTATCAAAAGCTCTAAGTTTAACTAACTATATTGCTCTAGAATGGGGAATATCTGTACCTTAATATATTTGTACTGAGAGACACGGACCAGCTCACCCTGGAACTTGTCCATGGAGAGCGTTATGAGCCAGCATTGAAAATAAGGACCATTCTGCCAAATGAACTCAGAAGCTATAGAATATTTCAAATCTCTTCCTGAGATCTAAAAAAGTAATTAGGGAAAGACCCAAATCCATTAGATATACTAATTTGTTCTCCACGTATAAAGATAACTTTTCAACTCTGTCAACCCTCTGAGCACCTACAAAAGATGAAGACTAATAAATAGCTACTGCTATGGGTTTAAATGCCAGTGCAAACAGGAGAAGAGACAGGGGGCAACCCTGTCTGGTACCTCTTCCAAGGGAAAATGTGCTAGATACAGTCAGGGCCAGAAATATTTGGACAGTGACACAAGTTTTGTTATTTTAGCTGTTTACAAAAACATGTTCAGAAATACAATTATATATATAATATGGGCTGAAAGTGCACACTCCCAGCTGCAATATGAGAGTTTTCACATCCAAATCGGAGAAAGGGTTTAGGAATCATAGCTCTGTAATGCATAGCCTCCTCTTTTTCAAGGGACCAAAAGTAATTGAACAAGGGACTCTAAGGGCTGCAATTAACTCTGAAGGTGTCTCCCTCGTTAACCTGTAATCAATGAAGTAGTTAAAAGGTCTGGGGTTGATTACAGGTGTGTGGTTTTGCATTTGGAAGCTGTTGCTGTGACCAGACAACATGCGGTCTAAGGAACTCTCAATTGAGGTGAAGCAGAACATCCTGAGGCTGAAAAAAAAGAAAAAATCCATCAGAGAGATAGCAGACATGCTTGGAGTAGCAAAATCAACAGTCGGGTACATTCTGAGAAAAAAGGAATTGACTGGTGAGCTTGGGAACTCAAAAAGGCCTGGGCGTCCACGGATGACAACAGTGGTGGATGATCGCCGCATACTTTCTTTGGTGAAGAAGAATCCGTTCACAACATCAACTGAAGTCCAGAACACTCTCAGTGAAGTAGGTGTATCTGTCTCTAAGTCAACAGTAAAGAGAAGACTCCATGAAAGTAAATACAAAGGGTTCACATTTAGATGCAAACCATTCATCAATTCCAAAAAAAGACAGGCCAGAGTTAAATTTGCTGAAAAACACCTCATGAAGCCAGCTCAGTTCTGGAAAAGTATTCTATGGACAGATGAGACAAAGATCAACCTGTACCAGAATGATGGGAAGAAAAAAGTTTGGAGAAGAAAGGGAATGGCACATGATCCAAGGCACACCACATCCTCTGTAAAACATGGTGGAGACAACGTGATGGCATGGGCATGCATGGCTTTCAATGGCACTGGGTCACTTGTGTTTATTGATGACATAACAGCAGACAAGAGTAGCCGGATGAATTCTGAAGTGTACCGGGATATACTTTCATCCCAGATTCAGCCAAATGCCACAAAGTTGATCGGACGGCGCTTCATAGTACAGATGGACAATGACCCCAAGCATACAGCCAAAGCTACCCAGGACTTCATGAGTGCAAAAAAGTGGAACATTCTGCAATGGCCAAGTCAATCACCAGATCTTAACCCAATTGAGCATGCATTTCACTTGCTCAAATCCAGACTTAAGACGGAAAGACCCACAAACAGGCAAGACCTGAAGGCTGTGGCTGTAAAGGCCTGGCAAAGCATTAAGAAGGAGGAAACCCAGCGTTTGGTGTTGTCCATGGGTTCCAGACTTAAGGCAGTGATTGCCTCCAAAGGATTCGCAACAAAATATTGAAAATAAAAATATTTTGTTTGGGTTTGGTTTATTTGTCCAATTACTTTTGACCTCCTAAAATGTGGAGTGTTTGTAAAGAAATGTGTACAATTCCTACAATTTCTATCAGATATTTTTGTTCAAACCTTCAAATTAAACGTTACAATCTGCACTTGAATTCTGTTGTAGAGGTTTCATTTCAAATCCAATGTGGTGGCATGCAGAGTCCAACTCGCGAAAATTGTGTCACTGTCCAAATATTTCTGGACCTAACTGTATATCCAAGTTAGTATCAATTTGAGATAACAGGGAGTCATATAATAGCGGAGATAAAAACATGGGCCTAGTATTCACTGACTTTTGGAGCCCCCACTCAACAGAATCAACGGTTTTACAATATTCAAGGGACATTTCATTCCACAGGTTTTGATCTAAATTAGCTGCAGCAATATTTATGAAAAGGATGCATTTTATTAATATCACTAGCTTTACCAGATATAAACCCTTTCTGATTTGGGTGAATAAGATATAAGATTAGTTTCCTTCGTCTTCTGGACTGCATTTTAGCAAAAATATTAGGATCAGACAAAAAAGTTTAAGTTCAACAAAAAGAAAAAATCAGATGGCACGAGCTAAGGGAATAAGGATCCTTCCATGACTTTAGACTTACCACAAACAACTCCTCTATATAAAGTATATATACTCTAGGTCATGGTGCAGGCCATCCAGCCAAGGAGTATAACAAAAATGATAACCTCCATTATCTAATGTTTAGTAATGTAGAAGTCAAGCAATAGCTTGGTAAGCTTATACTGCATTGCATCCTGCAGCTTTGCATAGCGGTAAAAATCAGCATACAGTCATTGAAAACTACCATCTCAAATCTAGCCAAAAACAGAGTTTTTCAAAGTGTTCCTTGCTGAGGCAATAGGTCTGCAACCTTATACTGCATTACATACCGCAGCTTTGCATAGCAGTACAAAACAGCGTACATGCAGTGTAATCTATTAGCTCAATCTAGCCAAAAACAGAGTTTTTCACAGCGTGTCTTGCTGTGGCAATAGCTCGGCAACTTTATATTGCATTGCTTCCCGCATCTTTTCGTAGCAGTGCAAAACAGCTGCATAAAGGCTTTGGCATAGAAACTAGTTCAGATTAATATACAGAGAACTTTTATAGCAAAAAATGAGGAGAATCTGTAATAGGGGCCGTGGCCTTGGTGATGCTTGTGTTGTATCTGCCTCATGTTGAGGATGGGGTAGATAAGTGCTTGCTACGCATCAGACTGAAACATCTTCCTCCACTGCATGCAGACTGCAGGCTGGTCTTCATCATTTCTTAGGCCCGAGTACCGCTGCACAAATGGTGAAGACAGAACATACTGAGGCTGTTTTACTTTATATGGCTATCAATGCCTACAATTCCTTTGCATTGTTTTCCACCTGGTCCACACCTGAAGGCTCAGTTGTCTCCCAAGTTCCATGGTCATCTTCCTTCCATCTCAACCCATTCAAAATCAGCCAAGCAGTGTTAGCAACAAGTCATGCAGCAGTCACTTATGCTTTTTGATGACTCTGCTGACTGGGGTCCCATGATCCATCAATCTTGGTTTGCCCCAAGAGACCAAGTGCACTGATCCTCAGCTACTAATGTTGGAGGATGAGTCCTTGGCAAGGCTGATGGACATGGTCTGTGGATTACTGCACCACAGCTCAGAGGATGATGATACACTGGTCAGTTTGACACACTTTTGTCAGTGTGCAGACTGAGATGGAGGGCAGGGCTGAGGAGTGCGTGGAAGACGATGCGAGGGATGATGACAAGATGATTAACTTCACCTAGACTGAAGGCCATGATAGTGATGTGCGCAGTTCTAATGAATAGGAGGTGCTCAGCCATACAAACCAGTAGCACAGTAAAAGAGGGGGCATGGGGCAAAAGCCCTGTGAATAGCCCAGAGCCAGTAAATCAGCTTTTACTGGCTGTCATACCAGAGAAAACATTCCAGAAAAGCCAGCTCAAAAGACCTTCATGGCATGGAATTTCTTCTGGGCTTGGGCTGATGAAGAGAGTGGTGGTTTGTAGGATGTGCCATCAGAGCATGAACTAAGGAAAAAATCTTCTCAACCTGAGTACCACCTGCATGATGCGTCATATGACTTTCAAGCACAAGCAGCAGTGGAATAGTTTCCTAAGAAATCAGAAAAGAACTCTGGCTTCTTCTGCTCCCCTTTCTGCTGCGCTGTTGGCCGCTCAAGTTGCAGTTCTGGCATCTTCCATCTGCTCACGATCACTACAGCCACCTTCCTCCCCTCAAGCACATGATATGGCAGCAGCAGCCCCACCAACAACACCAACACCTTTACCATGACCACCACCAGCATCAACTATTTCCACACCTTACCATGGAAGTCTAAGCTTTTCATCATCCTAACCTTTGATAGAAAGATGATATACTCCCCTAGCCATCCGCGAGCTCTGGCCCTTAATGACAGCATTTCCAAAATGTTTGCCTTTGAAATGCCACCATTCAGGCTGGTGGAGATGGAAAGTTTCCAACAAATGATTCCTGGGGCTGTACTGCAGTATGTTGTTCCCAGCTGCCACTATTTTTCCATGTGTGCCATCCCTGATCTGCACACACATGTGTAGCACCCCTGAATCCATCAGGGAGCTACAAGGTACTGCATCCCCACCAGGATGCAGGGCCTACCACCTAGGGACCCAGAAGACCAGTGCCAGTAACTCACAAACACTCCAGATAATCCCTGTTTTCCCTAACATCCCCCATAGAATGGTACCAGGCTAGAGTTGGACCAATAGATGGCCGCCTAGAGGTGGAGCCAATCCAGTCCACTAGGCAACCTCCATGTGGGATGGGCAGAGAGTGGAGATTCATACAGTGGAGAGTGAGGAGTCGAGAGGTGACAGTGCAAGTGAGCAATTAATGAGTTGTACTTTGGCCCCTAAAGTACAACATATAATTAAAAAACATTGGTCCCTTTTGAAAAAAGGACATCCCGAGATAGGTCCTTTTGGTCTAGCTCCCCTCATGTGTATGAAGAGACCTTCTAATTTACGAGATCATTTGATTAGAGCGGATATTGGTCCGATTCATCGAGGCCCATTTCAAACATTTCTTGGTACTAAATGGACAAGCACTTTTCCGTGTTTAAGCTGTGCCGCTTGCTCTAATGTGATTAAAGGCAGCTCTGTAACCCATCCAAGAACTTGTAAGTCTTATCCTATTAAGGATTTTTACACTTGTGACATTAACTTTGCCATCTATGTAGTGAATTGCCCCTGCGGATTATTATACGAGGGTGAAACAACACAACATGTGCGTGACAGAATAGCCAGTCACAAATCTACAATACGATGTAACAAAACTTGTCTTCCTTTATCACACCATTTTAAGGAAGCTCGACATTCAGTTTCTCAATTAAGATTTCAAGTCCTTTTTTATCTTCACTTTTAGTTAAAAAAAATAGAAATCTTGACATTTCAATTGGCCACAGGGGATAGTTCAGACCTATAGGTCCTGTTTTTTACAAAAGATTTTTCAGCAATCTCCTTATTGTTACAAGCTGGATCACAAGTAAAACCTCTGTACACAGTTGATAACATGATGACATAAAACCCATCAATCACGACAAATAATGTCACAACTCCTCCTCCCTTCTCCCTAAGCATAGTAGATGCTCATTACACACTTTAATACTTGTAAGTTTCCTGTGGATTTCCTGAAAGAACAGAAAACATGAGCCAAGAAAGACCCTTTGGCCACTGTGAAAATTGGAAAAGCTTTAGGATTAGGATATAATAATAAAAAAATACAAAACCTTTAAAAATATATATTTAATGTAAAACTTGCATTAAATATATAGGTCATTTTAGGATGACACATTAAAAAAATAAACAAAATGGAGACACTGTGAGATGAAAATGTGCCAGAGTTTATTACACAATTTACTCAAACCTGCATTCTATGGCTGCATTGTTTCCACATATTTACTCCATTATTTCTCCTGCCTCGGCATACGTGTTGAAGCTCAGATAGATTCTGTCTGGTGTATTTTATTCACTTCTCCCCTGTGTTTTTTTTTTTGTCCCAATGAAATCAATCAATGTTACATTGAAAACAGTGTTGTGCGGTTCCTCCCTAAGGTGCCTCTGTCACTCCCTCCCTTTTTCACTGTGATTCACATGTCAATAGTGACATCAAGGTCGCAAGCTGAATTAGAGTTTTAGATTGCAAAAGCAATCGAGTATCCATTTACACATATTTCTGGATTTCTATTAAATAGACTCTGAAAAGTGACATTTAAGCAGATTTCAATCAAAGTATCTTGGATATAATGCTAAATGGGTACGGGATTTATTATTTATAAGTATAACTGCAATACTTGACTAGATTGTGACAAGAGACATTTTAACCATTCATCTATTCTGCATAAGTAATAAAAAATTAGAAAGCTACAAAATTTAAGCAAAAATTAAAAGCCTGGACCATCCTTTGCAGCAAAAATTTGACAGCTTATTTTAAGAATTTTTTTTTCTTTAAATGCTGTGGTAAGATCATGATTGAGTATAGTCTAGCACACTGTTCTAGTTAGTAAAACCTTCTATCTTGATTTGTATAACAAAGGTTAAAATGACTTCCTGACAATGTAAAATCAAATATGGCCAACATGCTTTAAACTATCAGTTTTTCTCTCAAGGCTTAAAGGGAACATGTCAGGTCACCTAACTCTCCCCAAACACTATTATTGCATTACTTACAACAGTTATTATGCTTTAATAGGATATCCTATGTTACACAAAAATGTTAAAAATATACCGAGAAAAAGAATAAAGGAAATAAGGATATGCAAATGTATATGTAGCATCAGAAAAATTAACCATTTAAAAATTAGTAAATCTTCATTAGAAAGACTCATTAAAACAACCAAAGAACACCACAAAAATATACATCTAAATAGAGGGATTAACAGTATATTCTAAAAAAATAGGGTTGGAAGGGGAAAAGACACCTACAGTATTCCTGTAAGATCGTAATACTTAGTTGCCCCTACCTGAGCCATGGAGGTTGACACCACCCTTTACATTGTGTAATAGCACCACTACTCAATGTAGACTAAGCCCTCGTATTACCTAATAAAGCAACTAAAGGCTAGAAAAGGTAAAATAGCAATAGTGAATTACTTAGCCTATTGATAATGCTCTGGGAATAACAAACAGGACAAAATACAGTATACAATCATAGAGTATACCTCCATAATTTAAAAATAATTCATTTTTACAAAATCTTGTTACCGCCTTGTTTCACCTATGAGAAATCAGGTTCATCGTGAGTCAAGGAGGTAAGTCTTCAGTCTTATATTGGACAATGTAGAGACACCAGATGAGGATGCTGTACAGGTAAGTAATTATTTATTGCTATTTTGCCTTTTCCAAGCTTTAAGTGCCTTGTGTGCATAGAAGGTTTTGTAACTTTTGAAAATGAACTTTATTCAGCTGCTTAGCTCTTACAAATGGGACAGGACTAGTCAGGAAGGTTGTAAATTTTCCCTTGTAGTCCTCCTTAAATTCTCTAGCCACTTTTCCCTAGTCATGATTGATATTCTTCATACAATCACATTCATGGTGGGATTACTGAAAATCTAATTTTGCGCATGAGCTGCCTACTGCCCTACCCTGATAAGGATTGTATTTAGAATGTCAGTCATGCCTAGGGAGATGTGACTAAATGTTTCAGGGTAGGACTAGTCTGGGGGAAAGCAAAAACCTGTGAGACTAGTCCTCTGTCATATGTATATGTCGAGCAGCTCAACAAAGTAAAATTGTATTATATTATTCAATGAGACCTTGTTATAACATTAAACTACTTGTTCACACTAGTGTACTGTGTAGATAGATAGATCTATCTGTATGTCTGTCTGTCTATCTATTTATCTAATAAATAATAAGACCATTAACAACATAAAAGACAGAGGTCACATCTACCTTACTGAATAAGGACTTGGTCCAATTATTTGTCCCACCTTAAAAAGACCTAACATTTTTACAATTTAGTCAATGATACTTCTGTTTTAAGATCAGTGAGTGCATATGATTGGACATGTAGCAATTTGCTACAGAATTATTTTTTTGTTTGCTGATTGCCATATACAGAGGATTCTCCCTGAGTTTCAGCCAACAATTGGTGTCAGAGCCCTGCCACAGATAGCAAGATCTATGATCGCTCATGGTTTATCATTGTGAAGGAAACATCTGAATTTAAACAAACCTGTATAAAACCTCAAAAGTTAATTGCATAATTTTATAAAACATGTAATGGTTTACAATAGTGGGATCATTTTATTACTCAGATACTCTAATTTGAATATTCAAAATGCATCAATAAAAGAAAACAGATGTCTTGTTATGGGATTGTAATTGAAACATGTAAATATGAACATGACTTGCTTAGTCTGCTTGGCAAACCTACAAAGTTGCCAATTGGTACGCGATTCTACAAATATAAAACATGCACATATGGCACAAAATACCAAATTAGGCACATCATTCTATTATCCTTCACAGAATGCCATTTTGTGGGACAACATTCCACTTTGTGACAGATTACAATTTAGTGGCACATCATATTGTTCATTCGTGCAGATTAGCACTCTGTGTCTGATCTCTAGTAATAACAGATGGAAAAATAATGATTCAAGGTCTTGTAATAGAGAATAATGTATGCCAAATTTCTGATGGTCTATTGAAGGAAATGGTATCAACTCAGAAAACAAATGTTAAAAGCATTTGTCAAGTGTTTTCCTACTGAAGGCACTACGTCCAATGAGAAGACCATGTGTAAAGCTGCAGAAAGCCGCTCATCCGACCACTTCCTAGATTCACCTTGGACCACACTAAATCTCCTGAGGAACCTTTACCAGTAAATGGGAAAGATGCTGAGAGATGGGTATACTAATTTTACACATTATGCCATCATGAGGGAAAATTTCATACATAACAATCCTTTATTGTGTATAGCGTATAAATATATGTCTGATCAAGTTAATATGACCATGACTCCCCCTGATACTCCATCATTAATATTTTCCCTCTTTTTTTACTTTTTACTAATTTTTTCCTTGTTGGTTTGACTATGATCAAGTGGCTTCTTTTAATTCATATCAAACAAACATTTCTTTGAAAAATGAAGTTTTTTGCTGTGTACTTTTTATTTTATTTGCCATATATTCTTTTTATATTTTGCTGCTTAGGTGTTCTACAGAGAGCATGCTATAAAGAATAGGTGGGGAATTAATTTTACCAATGGGCGACCATGACTGTTGTGGAGGGCTGAACCAACATGCTGAGTTAAATATTGCTCATTATAATAATGATTATTATTATCTATATGTTTTAAATGCTTAATATTGAGATTATTAATATGTTGACTAGCTGCTACTGCTGGTCAACATTGGTTTCAGTCAATACCATAAGTAACGTACTCCACCGCAATGGTCTCCGTTCCAGACGAGCCCGTAAGGTACCTTTACTTTCAAAGCGTCATGTCAAGGCTCGTCTACAGTTTGCTCATGATCACTTGGAGGACTCTGACACAGACTGGTTCAAGGTTCTCTGGTCTGATGAGACCAAGATCGAGATCTTTGGTGCCAACCACACACATGACGTTTGAAGACTGGATGGCACTGCATACGATCCCAAGAATACCATCCCTACAGTCAAGCATGGTGGTGGCAGCATCATGCTGTGGGGCTGTTTCTCAGCCAAGGGGCCTGGCCATCTGGTCTGCATCCATGGGAAGATGGATAGCACGGCCTACCTGGAGATTTTGGCCAAGAACCTGTGCTCCTCCATCAAGGATCTTAAGATGGGTCGTCATTTCATCTTCCAACAAGACAACGACCCAAAGCACACAGCCAAGAAAACCAAGGCCTGGTTCAAGAGGGAAAAAATCCAGGTGTTGCAGTGGCCTAGCCAGTCTCCTGACCTTAACCCAATTGAAAACTTGTGGAAGGAGCTCAAGATTAAAGTCCACATGAGACACCCAAAGAACCTAGATAACTTGGAGAAGATCTGCATGGAGGAGTGGGCCAAGATAACTCCAGAGACCTGTGCCGGCCTGATCAGGTCTTATAAAAGACGATTGTTAGCTGTAATTGCAAACAGGGGTTATTCCACAAAATATTAAACCTAGGGGTTGAATAATAATTGACCCACACTTTTATGTTGAAAATTTATTAAAATTTAACTGAGCAACATAACTTGTTGGTTTGTAAGATTTATGCATCTGTTAATAAATCCTGCTCTTGTTTGACGTTTGCAGGCTCTAACTTATTTGCATCTTATCAAACCTGCTAAATCTGCAGGGGGTTGAATACTACTTGCAGGCACTGTATATATATATATATATATATATATATATATAATGTGTGTGTGTTTTTCTCTACTGACAGTGTGGACTCATGGGCTCAGTCCTACTGTGACCAGTATTACACCTTGGCATGTCTCCAGTTGGCAGTGGTGCTTGTTACCAATTGGAACAATTACTTACTCTATCATTAGAGATATACATTATTTATATTATTATTTATATTGGTGTATTGTGCCCCATGTCTCTGTCTACAGTTGTATGCTTGTTGTCCCTTTTTGTCCCTTTTAATGTTTTTATTATGTGGTAAATGATATTTATATGGAGTTTATATATGTTTTTGGTTGATATAATAAAATTATCCAAGTGTGCATAATGTGCATATTTCTAGTGCATATTACTAGTGCAAAGACTTTTTTCCTTTCTTTTTTGGGGGTTTTGTTAATTTTTGCTTGATCTAGCATCCTATATAATGTGGTGAGTGACTGCAGCTAACTATTGTAAGACATTTGCACTTACACACATACCATTAATAGAGATTGATGTTTAAAAATAGTTCCCTTAAAAAACAATGTCAAGAAATCCTTCTGTACACAATGTTCATTTTTTTAATTTCATCTTATCGTTAACTTTGCTTTTTTTTCTTTATGCATTTTTTTTGTATTAATACAACAGGTATGTGATGGGTTGGCATATGCAAAATATGCAGAAATTCAGGCAAAATATTAGTAAATAAATTATAACAGCCTAAGGTGATATATGGGCTATTTTGTCTGCTTACTTCTATGTAGTGAAGAACATGTTCCACTAAGTTAGAATATTTATGTCTGTGTTTTGGACAACAATGTCTCAGCAGACAGGCTGTTTTGGTAGTTTTCTATTGGCTTTATTTGAGATTCAGGATGGTACATCCTGTTGTACAACTTTATAAATAAAATACTTCAGTTTGAAAGGTTCACCCAAATGTATTACCTTGATGTTTTATTTAGGAAGGTTAGATGGACGAATTTCTGCCTTTAGAAGGCCACTAGACAAACAAGAAACGTGCGGAACAAACCATCCAGAAACTGTAACAGATTCAAGTGCTGAACAGCATTCTGAAGAATGATAAACTGCAGGAAATGTGCTTGTCGCAGAAAGATCGGCTTAACTTGTACAGCAAACTGCTATTTAAGTGAAATAAAGGGTGCTAAAGGACCTCAGAAATTTGTTATAGCATTGCTTCTGGTCTCTTAGTGGGAACAAGATCAAAAGACTCAAAGAATGCTGTTCTTTTCAGAATGAGCTATGTCCTCATCTGCATACATATATAGTTCTTGTACAGATTATATTCCTACAAAAATCACCTTAATATACTGAAAATCTAGCAACAAAAACCTTCTAAACTCTACACTCCCCAAATAGAAGTTACTTCTTTTTGTTCACCAAGAATTAAAGGCAAGAAAAAACACTGATCTTATTGGGTTGTGAAAATCAAACTGAAGCAATGAATTGTTGCATAGCTACACAAGGTTTGAAAAAGTACAACAAAGTAAATCTGTTTCATTCCTTGGCACAATACAATGTTGTGCTTTAAGAAGGAGAACAAAAGTTGAGGGGGAAAAAAGGTCAATCCTTCATTAGGAACAAGACTTTTTCTGTCTTAACAAAACACATATTTGTGTTTGTTTATGAAGATTAGATTTTACTATGACTACCATGTCACAATGTGATGACTTGATTAAAGGGAATCAACCAGCAGGATTTTCATACATAAAGTAGGATGTTGAATCTAAGTATAACTTTTGTTCAGAGATTGGATGTTTCATTTCAGAAATATGTGCAAGTAAAGTTCCAGCATTGCACTGCTATTTCATTGACAGGTGCAGCAGGAAGGAAATATGTGGGTCAGTTCTTCCTATCTATTCCCGCCCTTTTCTGCCTGCCTTGCCTTCCTCCCCCTGTCACTGTTGTAGATGTAATTCCAGCACAGGCAGTCATTAATAATTTTGTTCATCCTTGAAAAGCCGGACATTGCTGAACAGAGAATGAATAGAGTCCAGAGTAACTCTGCTGCCTCATAATAGTGGATGAATCTGTTGGAGGTTTCACCTGAATCACATATGTTGGAGATGTAGACGGAAACCCCAAAGTGCTCAGCATAGAGCACAGAATAAATGTTAAGTGATCCAAAATGTTCTGTAGCGAAATTGACGCCAAATAACATTCAACTCAATCCACAAAAACACAAGTCACCACTTAGGTCCGTCATCAGTTAACAGAAATATGGGGCTTCTATGTTACTGGTAGCACAAAGGCTCTATAAAAGTACTATGGCTCCTCCCCTCAAAGATGAAATCGACCAAAATCTTCGCTCCTAAATGCAAATGTTCTCCTCGCTTCTGAGCCCCATAATTTTCCTAAATCACACAACATTCCCATGTTTGGCCTTGTAGTGAGGAGAGCCCATTTAGTTCGTGAGGTGTGGGTTTCTTGAAGGACCAACTGGGCACAATGTACAGACACTAAAATGTACTGGGCACTATAAGGGCTTATTTGCAATTTTTAATTCTGCAAGATTCATTGCGTTTGACTCTATAGGTGTTTTCCAGAGACTAAATCATCCCTTTATATACAAAATTTGGTCACTTGAGGGGGTTTCTGGCCTGTGGCCTGTGGTCAGCAGTGTCCATCTTTTTACGCCTCTTTTTAGGCGTGAGTAAAAGTGTGGTCATCAACAGTTTTGTTTACCTTTGAAAGCACGTACATCACTGAATAGAGGCCAAATGGAGTCCAGAGTAACTCTACTACCTCATTAGTGAATGGATCTGTCGCGGGCGGGGAGGGGACGCTGCGCTCACCCACTGCTCGGTGGCTCGAGCGATGGGCCGGATCCCGGGGACTCGAGCGGCGCTCCTCGCCCGTGAGTGAAAGGGGGGTGGTTGTTTGGGTTTAGGGATATTGTCCGTGACGCCACCCACGGTTGTGGTGAGGTTGTGACACCACCGCTGCTTTGGACGGGGATCCCAGGAGCGATGACAGGGAGCAGCTTGGATGTTGTTTCTCCCATCCGTGGGTAGGAGGGTTGGTTGTCCCGGGGCCCGGTGAGGGTTAGGGATGGATGGCAGGCGGGTTACGGGGCCTGGTGAGGTGCAGGGTCGCGGGGGCAGCGCTGTGCCGCACGGCACAGTGGTACTCACTCAGCCAGTAATTCACACGGAGTCTCTGGTCAAACAAACGACTGGATGGACGGGTCCCACAGGCGGCTGCGGTGTTTCTCCTCCCGGCAGGTTGATGGTGACTGCCTTTCCCTGCACCTGTGTTGTGTTTACGGTTCCAATGGCTTCCCACCGGTAACCCGCTCACCATCTTGGATGGATGCTGAAGGAGCCCCTTTTGCCCGCAGGCTCTGGCCCTGAGAACTGTAGCCTTGACGGTGACTGTGTTTCCCACAACGGTGTGAGCTGTTGTCTTCAATCGGGTCTTGACTGCTGGGAAACCCCGGAGGTTCCCTTTGCTAATGGATTTGACCAGTTTTACGGCGACTCCTAGCCTGGTCGGGGTCCGTAAGCCCTGCCGGATGGTGCTGGCTTCGCTTTGCTCTCCGATCCGGTACCGCCGGGCCACCGCCCGTCCACGGTCCTTACGGTTTGCTCCAATTAGCCTCTCCAGCAGACGGTCACCACCGTCTGCCAACCTTGCTGTACCGTCCGGGCCACACATCCGGACGCCGTCAGACTGCTCATCTACCACTTTACTCCTCACACTTCAGAACTGAAGTCTCATCTAACTGACTCCTTTTCCCGTCTCCAGGACTGTGAACTCCTCGGTGGGTGGGACCAACCGCCTGGCCCACCCCCTGGTGTGGACATCAGCCCCTGGAGGAAGGCAACAAGGATTTTTGTGTTTGGCTTCGGTGTGCCTAACCGGGGTGTGGGGTGTGTTGGTGTAGTTCTGTGACGACCTGGCTTGTCCAGGGCGCCACATTCCCCCTTAGTAAAATGCAGACCGTCCGCGGGCTGCCCGTCCATCACCGGTTTTATTTTTCACGAACTGAAAAAAGGATATAAAACGGTAAAACATGTAAAAACAAGCATTTTTCAATCTTCCCTCATCGGGAAGCACATTTCTTAAACGTTACCAAACATTTTTAATAAACAACGGTTACGGCTTCCGCTCTTCTCCCACCCAAGCAATCTGGCCCTGATGCTGCCCCTAAGCAAATGGGCAGCACCCCTTGACCCCAGTCCAGCACCAAGTTGCCCGAGTGGGTTCAGTCTCTTTCAGGGGACCCGCGTCCATGGGGAACCCCTGAACCCCCGGAGGATCGCCACCGGTTATGGTAGTGGCTGGCCTGGGCCATCACTTTCCTCCAGGCCCATCCTCCAAATCAGCCTCTCCGGAGGCGGTAACGGTATCAAGCCAAACATTTTTATTTACATTCCACAAGTTCGTGGTTGCCCTGCAAGTTCTCGGGCTTGTCCGTAAGCAGTTCCTTACGCAAGAATCAAAGACAGTCCCTACGGGGACAACAGTTGCCGGCAACGACCGATTCAATCAAAATTGCAAATCAGGTAAACTTTACTTTGGTTGATCATTCTTATCATTCAAAAGCTTCTAAACTGTACTGGTGGTCCCAACGGGGACAATTTGCAGCGGAGCTCCGCTGACTTCACTTTAGGTCCACGGTGGCGACCGGAGGAGGGGGCTGGGCTGGGCTGGTACTCGGGCCTCTTGACCGCCCCTAAGCTTCGCATCCAGCGCAAACCAACCCCTCTCCCCACAGTGCCTGGTGTATTGGAACAAATCCCCCGGAATCAGGTTGCGGCCCGGGTGGTCCTCCGGTAGATGGACGTTGACGTCCCGTCGGGCCACAAAGACTTCAGCCTCCAGGCCCGGCTCATATATAAAACCATAGCCCCGACGGACGTCGAACCTTCTCACTTGCCCTTCGTAGAGCAGGCCCCGGACACGGAAGGTGGCTTGGCGGAGGCTTTCCTTCTCTCAGATCGTGCGGGCCACCAGCTCCGCCTTCCTTCTTTCTCTCTCAGCAATCTCCAGGCCCAGCGGTGTCGGTTCCCTGTCCCAATACGGGGCCGCTGTGGGCCCCTGCACACGGGTCGGGCCCCGCGAGACCTCCTTGACACTGCTCAAAACTGGCAATCTGGGCGGAAGGTCCCATGGTGACTTGGCCTGGGGTGCTGCCTTACAGCGGCGACCTGGCGCAACCTTATCCGAGGTGTGGGGAACGGGCACAGGGATCCTCTCCCGCTGAGCCTCCGTCTCCTCCTGCACGAGACGGGCTGCCGGGGCCGGTATGGGATCAGGCACGGTCGGCGGTGCCTCCGGTTCAGATTCACCAATGGACTCGGCCTTTGGCTTCTTCCACGGAAGCGGTTCTGGGCGGTCACGGACTTCTGTTGCAGACCGGTCCGCCGGGGCGGATTGGCGGGGTACCGCTACCAGTTGTAGCGGTAGCGGGCCTAGTGACGGGGCAGCGGCAGCCAACACGGGTAGCGGGGGAGGTAGCAGGGCGAGCAGCCGTAGACCGGGCCTCTCGGTCGCGATGACCGACCCGCTAGGGGTACAGGGGCGTGGATCACTTACCCGCCTTTCCAGAACTCCCTCCTCCTCGCGTCTCCGTATGGCCGCTACCACCTCCGCCATGTCGGCCTCCCACTCCTCTAAGAGGAGCTGCACCCGGATCTGTAGCCGCTGTTGTAACTGGGCGGTCCGGACCTCCACCCACGCCGTGGTCCCGGGCGCGGGGGCTACGGTGCTGCAGGACGGTTGGTACATCGCCGCGACGGCCTCTTCCAGGAACACCAAGATGGCCGCAGGGTCCTGGCATCCCTGCTTTTATAGCCGCGGGCTACATGCGGCCAGACGCCATCCGTCCCCCTTAGTCTTTTTCCGGCTCCTCCTCTACAGGGGCGGGGTTTTGATTTTCGCGCCTCCACTGCTCGAGGAGACGCTCGAACGGGGACTTTTCGCGCCCAAAATGGCGGCTTCTCCAAATTTTCAGCCGGACACCTCCGGCGGTCACAAGGCGCACCTCTACCAGACGGCAGAGCGGTAAGATCCTGTTCGTGACGCCAAGTTGTCGCGGGCAGGGAGGGGACGTTGCGCTCACCCACTGCTCGGGTCCAGCTGCTGCTGCTCGGTGGCTCGAGCGATGGGCCGGATCCCGGGGACTCGAGCAGCGCTCCTCGCCCGTGAGTGAAAGGGGGGTGGTTGTTTGGGTTTAGGGATATTGTCCGTGACGCCACCCACGGTTGTGGTGAGGTTGTGACACCACCGCTGCTCTGGACGGGGATCCCGGGAGCGATGACAGGGAGCAGCTTGGATGTTGTTTCTCCCCTCCGTGGGTAGGGGGGTTGGTTGTCCCGGGGCCCGGTGAGGGTTAGGGATGGATGGCAGGCGGGTTACGGGGCCTGGTGAGGTGCAGGGTCGCGGGGGCAGTGCTGTGCCGCACGGCACGGTGGTACTCACTCAGCCAGTAATTCACATGGAGTCTCTGTTCAAACAAACGGCTGGATGGACGGGTCCCACAGGCGGCTGCGGTGTTTCTCCTCCCTGCAGGTTGATGGTGACTGCCTTTCCCTGCACCTGTGTTGTGTTTACGGTTCCAATGGCTTCCCACCGGTAACCCGCTCACCATCTTGGATGGATGCTGAAGGAGCCCCTTTTGCCCGCAGGCTCTGGCCCTGGGAACTGTAGCCTTGGCGGTAACTGTGTTTCCCTCTACGGTGTGAGCTGTTGCCTTCAATCGGGTCTTGACTGCTGGGAAACCCGGGAAGTTCCCTTCGCTAACAGATTTGACCAGTTTTACGGCGACTCCTAGCCTGGTCGGGGTCCGTAAGCCCTGCCGGATGGTGCTGGCTTCTCTTTGCTCTCCGATCCGGTACCGCCGGGCCACCGCAAGTCCACGGTCCTTACCGTTTGCTCCAATTAGCCTCTCCAGCAGACAGTCACCACCGTCTGTCAACCTTGCTGTACTGTCCGGGCCACACACCCGGACGCCGTCAGACTGCTCCTCTACCACTTTACTCCTCACACTTCAGAACTGAAGTCTCATCTAACTGACTCCTTTTCCCGCCTCCAGGACTGTGAACTCCTCGGTGGGCGGGACCAACCGCCTGGCCCACCCCCTGGTGTGGACATCAGCCCCTGGAGGAAGGCAACAAGGATTTTCGTGTTTGGCTTCGGTGTGCCTAACCGGGGTGTTGGGTGTGTTGGTGTAGTTCTGTGACGACCTGGCTTGTCCAGCGCGCCACAGATCCACTGCAGGTTTCACCTGAATCACGTATTTCGGAGATGTAGGTTGAAACCCTGAAGTAAGTTCTCAGCATAGAGCACAAGATAAATGTAAACTGATCCAAAATGTTCTGTATCAAAATCGCCACCAAATAACATTGAACAAAATTCACAAAAACGCAAGTCCCCACTCAGGTCCAGTTAAAGGACATATAGGGGATTTCCACATTACTGATAGCACAAAGGCTATGGCTCCCCACCTCAAGAAAGAAATCCAGCAATATCTGCGCTCCCAAATCCAAATGCTCTTCTGAGCCCTACAATGTGCCTAAACCCTAGTTAGCATCCACATGTTTCGTATTATTGTAGTGAGGAGAGCCCGTCTAAATGTACAGGGTGCAAGTTTCCAAAAGCACGAATTGGGCGCAATTTACAGGCATTACAATGTACTGGGTACAACAAAGACTCAGTCACAATTTTTAACTCTGCAACATTCACTGCATTTGACACCATGGGTGTTTTCCAGACACTAAATTGTCACTACACCCATAGATGAATTCCCAGAGGGGTGTAATTTCCAAAATTTGAAAACTTGAGGGGGATATATTCTTTTCTGGCACTTAGGGGCTCTGCAAATGGAGTCTGCAAACTATTCTTTGGAAAATCTGTGCTCCAAAAATCAAATGGCGCACTCTCCCTCCCAAGTCTGTGGTGCAGCCAAAAAGTACTTTACAGTCACATGTGGAGTATTGCCACATTCAGGAAAAAAGTGTAACACAACATGGGGCTGATTTTAACTATTTACCTTGTGAAAATTGTTTTAACCCCAGATGTCCAACATTTTAGTGGTTAAAAATGTAATTATTTTTCATTCACCACCCAATAATATACAATTTTGTGACATACCTTGGGTGTCAAAATGCTCACTGAACCCCTGAATGATTTCACTGAGGGTGCAGTTTGTAACATGGAGTCACTTGTAGGGGATATCTGCTGTTATTGCACCTCAGAAGCTCTGCCAATGTGACATGGCACCAGCAAACCATTCCAATGAAGTTTGAACTCACATACCCTCCTTTACTTCTTCACTATGCATTGTGCCTCAAAAGAAGTTTTCAACATCATATGTAGTATTGACATACCTAGGAGAGATTGCATAACAAATTTTATGGTCCATATTCTCCTGTTACCATTGAGAAAATGAGAAATTTAAGGTTAAAGCAACATTTTCCTGGTTAAAAATGTATTATTTTTCATTTTCAAGGCTCAACATTATAAAATTTTGTGAAGCACCTAGGGGTTCAAGATGCTCTCCAAACATATAGGTAAATTCCTTGAGGTGTCTAGTTTCCAAAATGGGGGCACTTCTTGGGTAGCTTCACTGTTATGCACCTCAAGGACTTTGCCAATGTAACATGGCACCTGCAAATCATTCCAATTAAATCTGGACTCAAATATGGCAGTCCCTCCCTTCTTCACTTTGCATTTTGCCTCAAAAGTAGTAGCACAGCAAATTTTATGGTCCATTTTCTCCTGTTACTCTTGTGACAATGAAAAAGGTCTGCTTAAAGCTACATTTTTGTGGTTATAAATGCATTTTTTCATTTTCATTGCTCAATGTTACAAAATTCTGTGAATCAGCTGGAGGTTCAAGGTGCTTATTAATAAACTAGATAGATTCCTTGAAAGATATCATTTCCAAAATGTGGTCACCTTTGGGGGAGCTCCACTCTTTAGGCACATCACATCAGGGGCTCTCCAAACGTGACATGGAGTCAGCTAACGATTCCAGACAACCATGCATTTAAAAAGTCAAATGGCGCTCCTTCCCTTCTGAGCCCTGCCATGATCCCAAACAGTTGATTTCAACCACTAATAAGGTATAAGCATACTCTGAATAAATTACATAATAAACTAAATGGACCATTTTCTCCTGTTACCCTTGTGAAAATAAAATATTTGGGGTTAAAGCAACAGTTTTGTTGGAAAAAAAGAATATTTTCATAGCTCAGCGTTATAAAATTCTGTGAAGCACCAGTTGGGTTCAAGGTGCTCATTATATATCTAGGTATATTCCTTGAAGGATATAGTTTCCAAAATAGCGTCACTTTTTGGGGAAGTCCACCATTTAGGTATATCAGGGGCTCTACAAACGTAATATATCTATTCCAGACAATTTTGCGTTCAAAAAGTCAAATGGCTCTTCTTCCCTTTGGAGCCTTGCCGTGTGCCCAAACAGTTGATTTCCCCCACATATGAGGAATCTGTATACTCAGGAGAAATTGCAAACCACATTTTATGGTGCATTTTTTCCTACTACTCTTGTGAAAATAAAACATTTGGTGTTAATAAAACATTTTTGTTGGAATTTTTTTTTTTACAGCTCAACCTTATACAATGCTATAAAGTACCTAGGGATTCAAGGTGCTCACCAAAGATCTTGATAAATTCCTTGAGGGGTCTAGTTTCCAAAATGAGGCCATTTGTGTAGGAGCTTCACTGTTTAGGCACCTCAGGGGCTTTACAAACAAGACATGGCATCCGCTATCTATTCCAGGCAATTTTGTGCTCTAATATTCCAATGGCCCTCTTTCCCTTCCCAGTCCTGGTGTGCGCCCAAATAGTAGAATTCCACCACATATGAGAGACTACTTCTCCTGCATCCCTAAATAATTAAGAGAGATGTACTCAATTTCCACCTTCCCTGCAAATGCATTGCAGGCCATTTTGAACTTCTTTGCTGATTCTGACTGACTCAAGAGGTCTGGTGACCAGAAGAGAGCACCATGGGCTCTTTCCAATTGACTCACTCTGCTGGCTGCAGCAGTCTAACAGAGAAGACATTGTTTCCAAAGTAAACATAGGCCCTTGTAGCCTGCACTGGATCTGTGCGGGCACTGAATATGAGTATGCCGTGGTTTATTTTTTTAAAACCATGAATGCCTTAAAAAGTTATTTTGTGTACGTCAATCCATTTAAGCCACTCTCAACCTACCAAATCATGGAGGGGGTGGCTGCTGGTATTGAACACGCACACTAGGTTTGGTAGGTTGAGAGTGGCTGTTCCATCGGTATTCCGCACCTGTGTTACCTATACCTTTATCATGGTGGGCCGGCTTCATCCTGCGAGTGCTATTGCCATTTTGAGCTGAGTTGGCTGGTGGCTTTTTTCTGGTGAGTTTTTTTTATTTTTTTCCTTGAATTTATGTCCTTTTCGGTGAAATATTTTTGAATAAAGTGTAAGGACTCGTAAACATGAGGACTCTTGACGTTTGGGTTATGAGCTTATGTATTTTGGCCAAAATATGGACCAATACCTCACATTTATTATCATATTCCATTATCATTGCACAATTTTCGGAGGATGCAGCAAGGCCCTCCAGGGTGTCAGTCCTGTGTGCCCAGTGCACTTTAATAGTGCTGGGCAGCCCGCCTGATCTAATAGAAGGGCGTGATCAATAGGCTTTGAACCGGACACTGTGCATTGCATGTACCTGTGTGACTGGTGCCCTATGTAAAACCCTTTAAGTGTGCGTGTTCAATACTAGCAGCCACCTCCTCCATGATTTGGTAGGTTGAGGGTGGCTGTTCCATCGGTATTCCGTACTTGTGTTACCTATACCTTTAACATAGTGGTCCGGGTGCATCCTGCGAGTGCTATTGCCATTTTTACTTGAGTTGGCTGGTGGCTTTTTTCTGGTGAGTTTTTTTGATTTTTTTCCTTGAATTGATGTCCTTTTTGGTGAAATACATTGCTGGCTACCCAATGAGTTAACTGAGTTAATTCATTTTGATGAGAGAGTTTGTAAATTTTTTTGTGAGATGCATTTAGCTTATTTTTTGCCACAAAGTTCATGGTTTGTGGTCATAAATAAACACAGAAGATCTTAGAAAAGAAAGGTAAAGTAGCTTCATCAGAATGATATATTGTTAGAAACTCATACAGCAACACAAGCTATAACAGGCGAACAGTTCTATCAAGAAGCGAGAATGAAAGAAGTGCAAAGTGGAGACAGAGAACGAACATGCTGAGGTTTCTATCTCGACTTTTACTTCACCCTGGACTTGGATTCACATCTACAGTTATTGCCAAAGGTTTTGAGACTAAAGTAAATTTTTGGTTTTTATAAAGTTTGCAGCTTCTGTATATGTATTGGCAATTTGTAGGAACTCTAGATTGTTATGAAGAGCAATCAGATGAATTGTAACACTTAACAAAGTAATTCACTGTAAAAAAAAAACAAAACAAATCTTAACTGCAAGAACTACATTGAACTTTAGCACTGCCACAAAATTACCTGCTTACATAATTTGAGTGATGATCTTGTTAGCTCACGAGAACGTATTAACAGAGACAAGCAGTTCATATAACATGTCAATTAAATTATAAAAGCAGATTGGCATAAATAGAGCCTGGTGCTTACAATCATTGTTTTTTTTCTGCAAACCATGGTTAACTTTAAACAATCACGTGCAGTCATTATTGCTTTGTATCAAAAAGACTTTACAGGCAAGGACATTGTTTTTTTTTAAGATTGACCCTAAATTAACCATTTATTGGACCATCAAGAACTTCAAATATAGATGTTTAATTTCTACAAAGTAGGCTTCAGGGTGAACAAGAAAGTCCACCAATTGCTAGAGCAATACTGGAGCCTGACAGTCAAAAAAATCCTGTCAATATTTTTTGATCTAGTTTTTTAGCCAGTGTGGTCAAAAATTAATGAACTGGATCCAAAAACTGGCCAGAAGTAGACTCTGGTATTATTTCTGGCATCAGTTTTACTTCACAGGAAGGAAAAGGCAACAAATGCCAGTATATAAAGAAACTAGGCCTTACAATTGAGACATTGTAGCCCCTGGGATGATTTGTTATCCCTTATTTTTTAAGAATGTGACAATTTAAATTTCTATTTTAATTCTTTCTACTTTAATGTATTGCTTTTTCTGGGAGACTATTTGTATTTTCTATCACAGACTTTTGGAGCTGTAAAATTGTCACTGATCCTGTATATCAAATATAAATAGATATATGCCTGTAACCTAAGCACACATCATATGTACATAATGGGCATATCTGTATATAGATTATTTTTTTACATGTACTGTAAATTTTTGAGGTTTTTCACAGAAATCATGTATGAATTAAAGTGGCATTTAAATGAGTGTACTTTACAGACAAACAGGATACACTGACTTTGAAACTTGAACCTTAGTTCAATGTTTGATAATACATTTGTTTTTACAGTATTTCACCTGTTGTTTTTTTTTTCAATTCAAGTATATTAAGTTAAATGACAATGGTAATAGTACCCTTTTATTGTATTCTATATCTATCCAATAGGGATAGTTTACTGGCAGCATTAGTGATAAGTGATAATAGTTCATGGCAGCTTTGCAGAAACAGGTGCTAAAGAATATTTCCTGTTTTAGCACACAACTATTAAAAAACCCTTTAATTTATACAAGGCACTCAATGAAAGCTAGAGAAAATTATGAACCAAAACTGCATGCTGCATTTAACGTAAGCACAAACAGCCTAAGGCTGTAAGAGATGAATTTAATATTTAATTTTGTTCATATTTCTTTGATGTTAAATTAGCTCATACAACCAATATGTATTTCAAATCATTGGAAAATAAAATTTTTAGTTTGCCTTTATTCTAAGCAATATTATGATGTTATTATGGTGGAGATGATTACTGGAAAATTATAATTCCTTATTTATAATCCATATACAAATCAGGATCCTCATTCTTTATTTCAAATATTAGAGATGAGTCAGTAAGTTTTAGACAAATTAAATATGCCTCCATTATTTTTAAAAAACGACTCTCCTAAACTATATATTTATTTGCTTCTTATGAATGAAGTAAAATGACAGCAAGCTATCAATTTGCTGTTTAGTGTAGGATTAGGAAAGGGTGAAAAAAATATCATAACACAAACGTATCTCTTTGTCAATGCCTCGATCCTATCCTTCACGCAGCTTCCACTAAGCCCTAATATCATAATTAGAGATGAGCGATGTTCGAGGTTCGAGGTTCACCAATTTCATGTTTGAGTGATTTTGGGGGGTGCTCGAGATCAAACTCGAACTCGAGCTTTTTGCTAAAAGCTCGACAGCTTGAGTTACATTCGAGAACGGTTCGATCACCAAAAAAGTGGCTTTTCACAGTAAGGCTATGTGCACATGTTGCTATCTGCATGCGTCCTGCGTCCCCAGCACAATCCCTCTCCCTTTCCTACTCACCAATCACGTGCGTCTTGTTCCACGTCTGTCACAAATCTACGGCTTCTTTTCCGCTTTAGAAAATGGCTGCCGCTTCATTAGTCAATTAGTTACTCCGTGCTTTCCCCGCCCACCGGCGCTTATGATTGGTTGCAGTCAGACACGTCCCCAAGCTGAGTGACAGCTGTCTCACTGCAACCAATCCCAGCCGCCGGTGGGCGGGTCTATATCGTGCAGTAAAATATATAAATAAATAAAAAAATGAGTGGATAGAGCGCTCACCTAAGAAGCATAAGGTCGTGAGTTCTAGACCCGGTAAAGAATTTTTATTTTTTTTTATTTTTAATTTTAAATTATATTAATAATTGTAATTTATTTATGCACTGAGGGGAGGAGCCGGACATCAGCTGTGAGCTCTCTCTCTCTCTCCTTTCTCTCTCTCCTTTCTCTCTCCTTTCTTTCTCTTCTTTCTCTCCTTTCTCCTCTTTCTCTTTTTCTTTCTCTCTTCTTTTTCTCTCTCTCCTTTCTCTCCTTTCTTTTTCTCTCTCCTTTCTCTCTCTCTTTCTTTTCTCTCTCTCCTTTCTTTCTCTCTCTCGCTCTCTCGCTCTCCTTTCTCTCTCTCCTTTCTCTCTCTCCTTTCTCTCTCCCTTTCTCTCTCTCTTGCTCTCCTTTCTCTATCTCCTTTCTCTCTCTCTTTCTTTCTCTCCTTTCACTCTCTCCTTTCTCTCTCTCCTTTCTTTCTCTTCTTTCTCTTCTTTCTTTTCTTTCTTTTCTTTCTCCTCTTTCTCCTCTTTCTCTTCTCTCTCTTTCTCTCTCTCTTTCTCTTCTTTCTCCTCTTTCGCTTCTTTCTCTCTCTTCTTTCTCTTTCTCTCTCTCTTCTTTCTTTCTCTCTCTTCTTTCTCTCTCTTTCTCATTCTCTCTTCTTTCTCTCTTTCTCTCTCTTTTCTTTCTCTCTTCTCTCTCTCTCTCTTCTTTCTCTCTCTCTTTCTCAGACCTGGCGATGATCAGCTGATGCGGTCACCTGACGGAATCAGCTGACACTATAAGTCGAGCGGTGAGGCCGGCTTTTTACCGCCCGGCCGGCTAAACTATCAGCTGATGTTGTCGGACAGGAGTCTGCACTGAAGTGTGTAGTTTGTTTTGTTTTTTTTGCAGTGATGCAACAGCTGATTGTATAAAAGCCGTTTAAACAATCAGCTGCTGTGTCATGTGATTCAGACCATTGAACCTGACACATCATCTGATCACTTTGCCTTCCAGCAAACTGATCAGATGATATTGTATCCAGATTGGACGGCGTGGGACCCAAGACCCATGATTACTGCAGAGGGGGGTTCTTTATTTCAATAAAGATGGAGTCACTAATTGTGTTGTGTTTTATTTATAATAAAAATATTTTTCTGTATGTTGTGGTTCTTTTTATCGGTACTAGAAACTCATGGTGACCATGTCTAATATTGGCGTGACCCCATGAATTTCGGGCTTAGGGCCAGTTGATAATATACAGCTAGCCCTAACCCCATTATTACCCAGCAAGCCACCCGTCACCAGGGCAGCTGGAGGCGTTGGATACAGCTGCAAAAGATGGCGCTTCTATGAAAGTGCCATTTTCTGGGGCAGCTGCGGACTGCAATTCGCAGCAGAGGGGCCCAGAAAGCTCAGGCCAACCTGTGCTGTGGATTCCAATCCCCAGCTGCCTAGCTGTACCTGGCTGGACACAAAAATATGGCGAAGCCCATGTCATTTGTTTTTTAATTATTTCATGAAATTCATGAAGTAATAAAAAAAGGGATTCCCTATATATTTTGTTCCCAGCCAGGTACAAATAGGCAGCTGGGGGTTGGGGGCAGCCCGTAGCTGCCTGCTGTACCTGGCTAACATACAAAAATATGGCGAAGCCCACAATTTTTTGGGGGGGCAAAAAACTCCTGCATACAGTCCTGGATGGAGTATGCTGAGCCTTGTAGTTCTGCAGCTGCTGTCTGTCTGTATGGAGGAGAGCAGACAGCAGCTGCAGAACGACAAGGCTCAGCATGCTCCATTCACTAGTGTATGTAGGAGAGCAGACAGCAGCTGCAGAACTACAAGGCTCAGCATACTCCATCCAGGACTGTATGCAGAAGTTTTTTGCCCACCAAAAAATGACGTGGGCTTCGCCATGTTTTTGCAAGCTAGCCAGGTACAGCAGGAAGCTACGGCTGCCCCCAACCCCCAGCTGCCTATTTGTACCCGTCTGGGAACCAAAAATATAGGGAAGCCAGTTTATTTCACTTATTTCATGAAATAATTAAAAAACAAATGACGTGGGCTTCGCCATATTTTTGTGTCCAGCCAGGTATAACTAGGCAGCTGGGAATTGGAATCCGCAGCACAGGTTAGCCCGAGGTTTCTGGGCGCCTCTGCTGCGAATTGAAATCTGCAGCCACCCCAGAAAATGGCGCTTTCATAGAAGCGCCATCATCTGGCGCTGTATCCAACTCTTGCAGCAGCCCTGGAGCCGGGTGGCTTGCTGGGTAATCATGAGTTAATACTAGCTTTGTTTTACTAGCTAGTATTAAGCCAGAGATTCTTAATGTCAGGCAAGTTTGACCTGTCCATTAAGAACCTCCAATAAAGGGTTAAAAAAAGACACCACACAGAGAAAAAAATACTTTAATAGAAATAAATACACAGACACACTTAGAGATTTCATGTGTATTACTCCCTCTTATCCCTCCACGATCCTGCTCTTCTGTCTTCTTTCTCCTTCAACACATGCAGCTCTGCTACATCAGCAGCGCTGCATTGGAAGAAGACAGTGCTGCTTCTCGTGTTGTCTTTTCACTCCGTGAGTGATCAGATGCTGTGTGCTATTAGCGGTGACGTCACCACTGACATGCGCGTTGCTATAGCAATGGTGATCTCCGTTATTGACCGGCTGTGGCAGCAAGTGAATAACGGAATGGGGAAGCAGACCGGGAACCCGACTGTGTGCCAGACTATGTTGCTGCTACACGGAGATACACAAAAGATCACCGCGTACTGGAGGGATGCACTGACAGGTCCTATCATGACGTCAAAGCCATGTTACCAGTCTGTAGCCAATGAGATAACAGACACGTGACTGGTCACATGCTATTTTGATGACGTCACGTAGGTCCTATCATCAGTGCTGGTTACCGGGAGGATGCAGCGATCATCGGAAGGAATAGCGGCAGGAGACAGAGTGCAGGACGCATCGCGGGGACCGGTAAGTGTTATGACAATGTTTATTAACTGTATGTGTACATTTATAATGTGTTTTTATGTGTTTGTGATTGCCTCCCATTGTTTTCAATGGGGTTCGAGAGGTTCGTCGAACGGCTCGCCAAACCGAACTCGAACGTAGCGTCCGATCCTCGAGCCGAACCAAACTCGAGCCTCTAGAGGCTCGCTCATCTCTAATCATAATACATGTCAGCTCCTTGGGCAATTACACGTCATGATGCAAAAGGCCTACCGATTGCCAAAAAAATTAGCGTGAAGATATTGTAGGGAACAGCATGGAATGGCAAGGCGATTAATATTATTTTTTTCTTTTTTTTCTATCCTACACCAATAACGAAAATTAAAAACTGACAGCCATGCTGCTAAATTCGCACAAAGTAAGTAAAAAAATAAATAAATTTAGGAAATTCCAAATTTTTGCAAAAATTCGCTGCTATATCTCTTTTTCCCCAGGGCCTAGTAAAGCACAATTGAATTTCATTGAATAACTTAAATGCAGATTGAATTTTCTTACCAAGTTTGAGCAATCTGCTGTGTGGGACAGATTTGCTAATCACTAATTAATTGAACTACAGTGCTATATACGGTATGTCACAAAACTGAGTAAACCCCTCGAATTTTGAAAAATATTTCAATATATCTCTTCATGGGACAACAATAAAGCTAAGACACTTTATACAATGTAAAGTAGTCAGTGTAAAACTTGCAAAGTAAAATGCACTGTAAATATGTGTACACTCTTAATAACTCAACACACAGCCATTAATGTCAAAACTGCTGGCAACAAATGTGAGTACACCCCTAAATAACAATGTCCAAATTGTGCCCAAAGTGTCAATATTTTGTATAGCCACAATTACTTTCAAGTACTGCCTTAACTCTCTTTCAATAGAGTTCAATAGAGCTTCACAAGAGCCACTGGATTCCTCTTCAATGCCTCCTTGAGAACATCATAAAGCTGGTGTATGTTAGAGACCTTGTGCTCCTCCACGTTCCATTTGAGGGTGCCCCAGAAATGTGGTTGGCCAGTCCACCACCTTTAGTAAAGGTGTGGTCATCTTGGAGGTGTGATTGGAGTCATTATCCTTTTTGAAAAGTTTCTAAAATGAGGGTATCATGCTCTGCTTCAGTATGTCACAGTCCATGTTGACATTGATGGTTTCCTCAATGAACTGTAGTTCCACCTAGTCACCAGCACTCATGCAGCCCCAAACCATGATACTCCCACTACCATGCTTGACTGTAGGCCAGGCACACTTGGTTGCCACCACACCCTTTTGACACTATCTGAGTAAAATAAGTTTATCTTTGTATCATCAGAACGCAGAACTCAGTTTAAGTAATCCATGTCCTTTGTGTCTGTTACAGCGAGGATGGTTGTAACTGTTATGACCGACATGGATGTGGTGACCCACAGGACCATGCCCACCTGTCTCGGCTGTAATGGTCACTGATGTCTCATTTTCAACACATTGCACAGGAAGGTACTGGGATGCTGGAATGGATTATGGAAATCAGGCAGGCACCGGGATACTGGAACAGAATCAGGAACTCTGGCTGGTACCAGGACTCAAAAACGAATATAGGAACTCAGACAGGTACTGGTACACAGGAACAAACTCAGGCTAGTACCAAGAAACAGGAATGGATAGAGGAACACAGGAGAATGACTGGATACAAAGATATATTTTATCTGGATACTAGAAAATATTCAAGCACTCGGACAGGTTTGGGTTCAGAATCATAACTGATTCAGGCATACAGAAGAGTACCAAATCTGGAACTGTCTCCAGGGACCAGACAACAAGCTTGTAGCCACAAGGCATACTGGAGACAGGAGACAAATATTGCACAGACCCCTCCCAATAGGGAAGGGTGCCTTAAATACCATGTGCCTCTCACCGATAGGCTAGAGGTACTTCAGGAGTACGCTCTCTGCTCCTTTATGAAGTGGGGAGTGTTATGATCCAGAACCATTGAAGACCACCATAAATCATTGGTAAAAGGTGACAAGAGCATTGGCAACTAATCTGGCCGCCATCCCCTTAATAACCATCAATACTAGAAGTAGCCGAGGGGTGAACTAACATCCTGTGCACCGCAAACCCAGCCGGAGAACTAGCTGTCCTAAAGGAAGGATAGATGAATAACTCTCTGCCTCAGAAAATAGATAAAGAATAGCAAGCCCCCCACATTCAAAGACTGCAGTGATATAGGAAAACAGATAGATGATAGGATTAGCAAAAGGTGAGGCCCTACTGACTAAATAGGACAGGATAGGAAAGGGACTGATGGTGGCCAGAGAAAAACCCTACAAAAATCCAAAAACCTGATAGTGCAAAAAGTCCTCAGATCGCTAGATCTGAACTCCGTCCTATACCAGGCGCTCTTGTCATACCAATGAACAGAAAGCAGGAACCATTACAAATTCAAGAAGCAACAAACACATGGACTAATAGGAGCAATACTCCAAACATAGCTGCAGGGAGCTTCCCAGCTAAGCAACTGAGAGGGAAGATCCCTGCATGCAAATAAACTGACAAGAACCATAGTAAATGACAAACTCAGATAAGATAAAAAAGAACCAAACAACAAATAAAGAGCCTAGCACTTATCTGGTGTAGATGTGGTCTGGAGCAGGATGAAGCAGGCTGGTGAACAAAGAACAACTGACATCCGGCATAGCCTGCTAGCAGACCAGGGTTTAAATAGGCAGAGAGTTAGCAATGGAAACGCCCATTGCTCAACACACCTGGTCTCCGACCAAACCATTCCTGGCCACAAGAGGGATCCTCACAGCAGCAAAAGCATAAGTGACATTCACAACAGGGGAGCACACATGCGGAGACCCGTATGGCATGTACAGGCCCTGGGGGCCAGGAGCCACAGTGTTTACAAGAGCAGGAAGAACAGTTGGGCAATGGTGAACACATTGGTGTCCATGCCAGTTAGAGCAGGAATGCCGGTGTTACAGTCTGATTGTCTTCAGCCAACTGTTTGCAGACTTTTTTGTGCATTATTTTTCGAAGAGGTTTACTTCTGGGATGAAAGCCATGCTGACCAATTTGATGCAGTGTGTGATGTATAGTCTGAGCAATAACAGGCAGATCACCTCACCCTTTGAACCTTGGTAGCAATACTGGCAGCACTCATTTTTTTTTTTTTAAAAGACAACCTGCTGAGCAAATGCACTAAACTTCTTTGGTTGACCATTGCAAGGCCTGTTGTGAGTGCAACCTGTCTTGTTAAACCACTGGATGGTCTTGGCCAACATGCTCAGTTTCAGAGTTTTGGCAATCCTCTCATATATTACAGCATCTATATGTAAAGCAAAAAATATTTTTTGAAGATCCTCAGAGAGTTCTTTGCCATGAGGTGCTATGATGAACTTCCAGTGATCAGTATGAGGGAGTATGTGAGCTATAATACCAAATTTAATACACCGGCTTCCCATTCACCCCTCACACCTTGTAACACTAATGAGTCACAGGACACCAGGGAGGGAAAATGGCTAGTTGGGAAACAATTAGGCCATATTCACTTAGGGAAGTACTCATTTTTGTTGCCAGCGTTTTGGACATTAATGTCTTTGTTTTTTAGTTATCTTAAGGGCACACCAAATTTACACTTTTATACAAGCTGTACACTAACTTTACATTGTATCAAAATGCCATATGTTCAATGTAGTCACTTGAAAAGATATAATAAAATATTTACAAAATTGTGAGGGGTTTACTCACTTTTGGGATATGCTGTATATTCCTATGCATTTTACACTGTGTTGCAGTCTTTCTAACATGCTGGATTACTAAGCAACTTCTCATTGCCTAGCCCTATTAAAGGGATTGGCCACTACATTGACAACCCCTTTTCCATTCATATATTCCCCCTTTTGAAATAATAACACTTAAGACTCACTCACATGAGCGTATAATACACACGAGTGCTATCCGATGTTTCATGAGATCGCATTCAGACCTAACCATTGCCAATTACTGTGATTTTATGCATGCCAAATTGGCATGATAAAAATCGTTCAGCATGCTGTGAATGGCAGCACAAATTGGACAATGCACACTCATTCAAGTCTATGGGTAAGTGGAAATCATTGGACTGCAGTAGGATGACATTCAATTTCTGCTGATTCATGGACTGGAGTAGATGGAGAACTTTTGCTCTCCTTGTCTTGACATTGTGCTCTGATTATCTCATCAAAGAGAATCTGATCACACTACACTGACACTCGGATAATACTATGATCAGTATTTGATCAGAGTGTCATTAATATAATCAGCCCGATTCTCTCAAAGGAGATAATCTACACTGTCTGACCGCAGCCCAATACTCACCTCTGTTGCTGGCGCTTAAATCCAGAAGGAGTGAGCACTGCTGCTCTCTCACTTCTTCCAGATATACAGTATGTGTTACATCGAAAGGCATAGAGAGTGAAGTGGCTGCAGATTGGCTGCAGGGATTGCGTGATGTAACACTGTTATGCAATCCCGAGAGGCACAGTGCTAACACCACTGGAATGGCGCTGGCACCAGAGGTGAGTATAAGTGTTGTTATTTTAAAAAGGGGAAAAAATATGGATTGAGAAGGAGTTGTCTGAGTAATGGACAACCCCTTCAATATCTTACTTTTTATATAAGTCTAGGTGTTCATTACAAATCTCTAATTTAGTTTTTAAGTTGCCTTAAGAACTGTACTTGTCCCATCTTTAAAACTAACTCTTTCGTCTTGTTATCATCCTTTAAGTTTAGACACTAATGCATAGGGTATAATAGATCAAAGCTGATAAATGTTTCATGCTTGCCTGTTAACACTAGAACTACTGAGGTAGGTCATTTTGACTACTTTGCACCCTGTATTTTTATATAGGTGTCACGAGTCCAGTAGTTCTAGTGTTAAAGGCCTCTTTACACACTGAGACGTTTTAGCGATCCCACCAGCGATCTCGACCTGGCCGGGATCCCTGGAAAGTCTCTAACAGTCGCTGGTGAGCTGTTAAACAGGCAGATCTGGCCAACGACGCAACAGCGATACGAACCTGCAGAATGACCTCGTTGGAAAAGGAACGCTAGCACGCTAGCCTATAAGGCTGGGTTGCTAACGATGTCGTTGTAACAGTGTCAAACACAACGATACATGCTGTGCAGCGGGAAACAAAGGACCAAAGAATGGTCCTGAACGACTTGTAGCGATCAGCGACCTCACAGTGGGGGCCATCTAGCAATGTGTGAAGGGGCCTTAAAGTAAAATGGTTTGTTTTACCATCATATTTTACACTCATAAATATTTAAGAAGATTAAACAAATTCAAAATTAGTCAAATTTGCCAGAAATTTTACAAAAAAAATAGATTTTTTTTTTACCTTTAGGTATACTTGCAAAATGGAGGTTGGTAAGCACAGTCAGTGAGTCACCGACAGGTCTAGAGCACTGCAGAACATGAGAGTTGCAGTGCATGAGATCTCTGATCAAAGTAAAAAAAATATTCATCTTCCACGTGGGATTAAGTACAAAAGCAAAAAAGTTAAATTTAAAAAATAACAGAGAAAAAGCACAAACAAATCAAAAAACCTGTTACTCTAATAAAAACTCTGCTTATATGTTTAAACAAAAATTAGTATAAAAAATACACTTAATAGGTATCACCAAGCCTAGAACAACCTGATTTATGAAACTGTAAATTTATTTTTTCTAAACAGCGAATACTGCAAAAAAAATATAGCAAAAATGTCTCATTTTCATCCTACTGACACACACAAAAAAAATGTGTATGTAATAAAAAAAGTATAAAGAAAAACTGCAAGGTGTTTCACAAAACACAAGCCCCAATATGGCTTATTCGGAAAAAAAAAGTTACAGCTCTCAGAATATGGCAATGCAAAAATAATTTTTTGTAAAATATTGTTTTTATAAATATTGTGTTGCTGTAATTAAACTAACTCAAAGAATAAATGTCTTATCCCTTTTCTTACTCCTGTTTACCCGCACCAAAAAGAAAAATAACAGTAAGTGATTTTCTGTTTTTTATTCATTTAGTGTCTGAAATATCTTTATAAAAAGCAATAAAAAAATGTTATCCCCAAAATGGTACCAAAAAAATCTTCAACTCATTGCACAAAAAATAAGCACTCATGCAGCTGTTTGCCAAAAAGTAAAGTTACAGCTCTCAGAAAATGGCGACGAAAAGACTATTTATTATAAAAAAATCATTTTTACTGTGTTATAGCTGCAAAAATAAAATAATATATAAATTTGGTATCTTACTGACTCAAAGAATAAAGCTGTATTATTACTGCATGGTGAACTGGGCAAATATAAAAATAAGCGTAATTCTTGTACTGCTGTATTGAGTCCCATTTATCCTGTGCTCTCTGCTGATTGCTTTCCAAAAACTGTATTTCAGACAAAACCCCCAATGGAACCACTCACTATAATGAGGCAGATGGGGACGCTTTGGACTTCGTTTGGTCTCTGATCCGTCGGTGTCCTATTATTTTAGGCTTCTTATTATTGTAGGCTTCTTTTTTAGTACACAAATGTGTTCTATACTGGGCACTTATGTCAGTGTTTCCATGTGCATCCTTCAATAATGTGATTCAGACAAAACCCTGAATGGAAGCACTCATAATGAGGCAGACGGAAACACTTTTGACTCTGTTTGATATCTGTTCCTGTGGTATCCATCTTTTTAGGCATGCACAGAATTGTGGTCATTCACAAGAATGTGATCTCAGCCTTATACTGAAAAACGTAAAACAAAATATGTAGCAAACCACTGTCCCCCCTCTTATCCTGCAAAAAACAGCCCCCAATCAGATCCGTCATGTGTTATTGGAAATATAAAGGGTTACCACATTACTATGATAACAAAGGCTCTGGAAGAACAATGGCTCCCAACCCCAAAATAAAATTCAGTGGAATCTGTGCTAACAAATCCAAATGCCCCTTCCTTCTGAACTCCCTTATACCTAAAACACAGTAAGTGGACCCATTTGTGGAATTATTGAAGTGGGAGGAGCTAGCTACAATATATGGGCTCAAGGCTGGAATTTTAACAATTCTCCAGACAAAAAAGGCATGCCATGGATGTTACAAAATAGTCACTGCAGCCACAGATGAGTTCATTGAGAGGTGTAATTTGAACAATGGGGAAATGTTTGGGGCTCTTTTGCTGTTCTGGCAGCTTAGGGCCCTGCCAATGTCACCCGCAAATTATTATAGCAAAATCTGTACTCCAAAAGACAAATTGCGCTCCTTCTTTCTCAGTCCTGCAGTGTGGCCAAACAGTCGTCACTGACAATATATAGGGCATCACCGTGTTCGTGAGGAAATGTGGGGTCCAGTTTCACCTAGCAAATCTTGTGTAAATGCAAATTTGCAGTTAATAAAAAAAATTTCATTTTTGCCATTACAATTTTTCTAAGTCTTAAAGGGGCTTTACACGCTACGATATCGCTAATGCAAAGTCGTTGGGGTCACGGAATTTGTGACGCACATCCGGCCGCATTAGCGATGCCGTTGCATGTGACACCTATGAGCGATTTTGCATCGTCAAAAATCGTGCAAAATCGCTCATCAGTGACATGGGGGTCCATTCTCAAATATCGTTACTGCAGCAGTAATGAAGTTGTTCCTCGTTCCTGCGGCAGCACACATCGCTCCGTGTGACACCGCAGGAACGAGGAAACTCCCTTACCTGCCTCCCAGCCGCAATGCGAAGGAAGGAGGTGGGCAGGATGTTACGTCCCGCTCATCTCCGCCCCTCCGCTTCTATTGGGACGTGGTTCAGTGACGCTGCTGTGACGTCGCTGTAACGCTGAACGAAGGAAAGGAGGCGGTTCGCCGGTCACAGCGACGTCGCCGGGCAGGTAAGTATGTGTGACAGGTCTGGGCGACACAGGCAGCGATTTGCCCGTGTCGCACAACAGATGGGGGCAGGTACCCACGCTAGCGATATCGGTACCGATATCGCAGCGTATAAAGCGGCCTTTAGTTTTATAAAATTCTGTAAGACTCCTGTGGGTTCGAAATACTCACTTCATCCCTATATGAATTCTTTAAGCAGTGAAGCTCCTGATATTGTTGGAGTTTCTATTGTTCTGGTATCCCAGGGGCTTGTGTATCAGGGCCCACAATCTACTCAAACCAAATCTGCAATCTAAAAATCATGTAGTGCTCCTTCCCATCCAACCACATTATGTGCATAAACATTAGCGTACAACCATATATATGTAAATATAACATGGCACATGCCCATGTAACATGATAAACTGCTTAATTGCACCAAGACAAAAGTATCAATTGCTCATACCTGAGTACCTGCCACCATTGCTGTATCAGGCACCTGTCCAACCACAGATCCTGGGTTCCTGCTGGCTCCCTCTGTACAGCCTGCTAGCTATTTGGTATATCTCTCTGAATCTGCCACTCAGAATAGGGTAAATCAAAATAAGGTGATCCCAATTACGGTACTACAACTCTCTCCAGGAGGTCTGTTTACCCTCAAAAGGTTCATACATCCTATTAGACTCACAGTCATCCCCTCTATGCCTTTCCTGCACTGTGACTTCAAGCGTATGTATTAGGCCCCTAGTATACAAGGCGCACGTTGATCACATGTACTAGTTCATTCACAGCCACCTATATTGCCAACGGCTTCTTGCTTTGTCTTTGCTTTCTCTATGATAACCGACATAATTATATTGGAAAAGGCTACTAGCCGAAACGTTGATTGAACAACATGTCCTACATTTATTTTTCTTTTTGAACACACAATAAAAAAGCATCTTTATAAAGAACATATATTTTCCAGTTTTCACTTTCAGTGCCGAAGTTTGACCCTAACTGTGCTTTTTCTAAGGCCTGTTTCACACATCAGTGATTCTGTTATGTATGCTACTGTTTTTTCATGTACCGGAATCACAGACATTTGCAGACCCATTAAAATCAATGGGTCTGCGCACACATCCGTTATTTTTCACTGACCGTGTTTCTGTGCATCGTACATGCGTGTCTGTGTACTCCGCACAGAGACAAGTCCATTTTTTTCTGGCATCACTGATGTCTCACGGACCACACAGTGGTGTGATCCGTGAAACACGTACCAGAGAAATCATGTCCATTTAAAATAAAAAGCTTTTTATACTCACCTTCTCCAGCAATGCTGTGTTCTGCTGCTGCTGGCTGCTGCTTCCTAGCCGGCTAATTACTCTCATGAATATGCACTGCACTGCGACACGGAAGTAACAGCAGCGGTGATACAGCAGCGGCCTGACACCGCAAGCCAGAGATTCAGCATCACGGAGAGGAGGAGCGGGGACAGGTGAGTTTGGAGCACCTGATCTGCATGTGCTATCACTGATCATGAATCACGGATAGCACATGGAGAACACATATGTGCCATGAATCATGGCACATGGATGGACATATGCATTTTTAACACATCAGTGAAAAACGTGTTTTTCACTGACGTGTGGAACAGGCCTAAGAGTGTCAAGACCGATATCATAACTTTTTTTAGATAAAAAAATATATCCATGATGTGAAAAGTTGCTTTTAAAATAATTATAAGGATTACGCATATGAGAGATATTCAAATACTATTTGAAACACATACTTGCTATGCCATAGATATAGTTATAAATATTTTCCCTAGAAACCTCTCATGATATATTCAATCAATTCAATGAAAAAAAAAATACATTTCCTACACATTGAACACATGAACAATGAAAAATCTAGCTTCTCTACACAATAGGGACAAGAAACAAAGACGCTAATTTGAAACCAGACAGATCACAAAAGGACTAGATTTGTAACATGCACTGTACATTAACTTTCGACTGGCATAGCCGGAGATGAACATAAAACTTACAATAAAACTGGATGCTTTAATGCAGCCTGGTTTCTTTCTAGGAAGCTTAGGAAACATCAAAATTAATGGCACAGATTCAGCCTCTGCAGCTATCACACCTAGAGAAGAAAATAGAATCATATAAATACCTACACTGGTTTTACATTAATACAGCCTAACTCCAAATATGATGATGTAAAGGAATACACTAGGTGGAGCACAGTAACAAATAATACCACTGGCACGAGCTAAGCAATCAAAAAAGCAACGGTGAAGATGAAAACAATAAACCATCAATGTCTGAGAATCTTTTCATATTTAAATCTATATAACATATTGAAAACAATGTAATAAGCCGTCATTTGATTTGTAACAATGGATTCAATTACAGACTTCATTTATTTCTTTATTGATATAGCTTTTTTCTCTGTGTTAGAACATCAGACAGAGAAAAGCACTTATGCTACTACTGCAGTGTGTATCAGGAAATATGGGGACGGCAGAGACATTTCTAGGTTTCTACATTCTGTGAATGTGCTGGATGCAAGGAGAATTTTATTTCACTCTTCTTATTTGAAGAAACAGAAAACCTTTATTTTTATATTGAATTATTGCATGATTGGTATGAAATATACATTAATAACATTTTAAAATATGGTTCATTTGTTGTTAATATATTTCATAAATGACATTGCTTTAAAGGTTATCATCTAAGGCATTTATGACATGTTCCGAGGACACGCTGGAAATGTAAATGCTACTAGCTACTTGACACCCACATACATTTTGAGAACATCTGTAAAATTCAATAGGGAGCTCCAGCTGCCTATCCACTAATTCCCATATCAGGGAACTGGGAAATACTGTAACCAAGATAAGTGCGAATTCGGGATGTGGATCCTGTGGATATGACATGTATCAATGGAATGGACATACACGTTTAAGGGCATCCAGAATTAGAAAAAGGCTCTGCTTTTTTTTTTAGCAGCAATGGAGAGTGTGGAGACTACTGTGGATAATACTTTGGAAGCCATACAATCTGGGTACAACTGTGGTAGCATCATACTGTGAAAGGGGAATTATAATAGGTAGCTAAAGAGGTATTATACTGTGTACATGGAAGTTGTGAACCTGTCTGGCTATGACAGCATCACACTTTGTGATGAGCTATGGTGCCATCATACTGTGCATAAAGGAGCTGTGGGCCTGTCATACTGTTTATAAAAGAGCTGTGGGTGCATCACTCTTTGTATAGGTGAGCTGTGGGGGCATTATACTTTGCATAGGGGAGCTGTGGGGTCATCACACTAGGGGAGGTGTGGGCCCATCATATTTTCTAGCAGAAATATTTGAGAACATTACATTCTGTATAGGTAAACTGTGGGGGCATTACACTTTGTATAGGAGAGCTGTGAGGGCATCATCCTGTGTATAGAAAAGCTTTAACGGGATCAGAGTTAGTATGATGGTATTGTGGGGGCATCACACTTTGCATAAGAAATCTATGAGGACATCATACTGCCTATAGGGGAGTTATGGTGCAATCATACTGTGTATGGGAAGTTGTGAAAACATCCTACAGGAGAGCTGTATATGTGTTGTACTCTATGTACATTTTTACTGTATGTGGAGGGACTAAGGGAACATTATTACTGTAAATGGAGGACTCAAGAGACATTACTGTAAATTGGGCGCATTATTACTTGTTACGAGGGGGACCCGGGGAAGCGTGCCAAGATGGGGAATGGACAGCTTCCGCCGGTCAAGGTCCACTGTGCGGTGTAAGGGACCGCTGCTATGGTGGGTGAAGAGTGAGCGGGTTGCTGCTAGCGATCATCTGGAATGTCACAGACGATCTATGTACACCGGTCTGCCCTAACCCGTGTGGGTTGTATGGCAGGGATCACACGGCTCGGTGTACCTGTTGCACGGGGAAGCACAGAGGTGCCCACGCACGTGTGCCAGTGGAAGTCACGAGAATATGGCACGAGGGTAGCACAGAGGTGCCCACGCACGTGTGCTTTCAATAACCAGGTGAGTCCAATGGAGACTCGAGGAGCTCACCTGGGACAGGAACACGGCCTGTAGAAGGAGCTACTGCCGGAGCAGCAAGGCAGGGACACGGCCTGCAAACCAGGTGCTGCCTAAGCAGCAAGGGCCAAGCCCACAGAAGAAGATAATGCCTGAGCAGTGGCGTGGCAGCACGCTGCCAGACATCCAAACATAGAAGGACGGTCGCGCGCCGCCATGATGGCAGGAGGAGCTTTTAAGGAGGTGTAGCTCCAGCCAAGGGCGGGCGCGAGGCGGAGATGACGGACTTGACCCAATCAGGATCCACGACATCCCAGCCTGGCCAGTCAGGATTCACCACGTCACCAGCCTTGTCATCAAGCCGTGTGACGTCAGTGGGCGAATCAGGATCCACCAAGCATAGCACATGCTCACCCTCCTGCCTCTGGGAAATAGAGGCGGGATCCTCGGTCTCACAATGTGTAGAGATAACGGGAGTCTCACTGCTTCCCTGAGCAGCAAATCTCTGCACATTGCGCAACCTCACAGACCTTCGAGGCTGCTGAGCAGGAGGAGCTGTGGCAGGCAAGGAATGGGAGACTGCCTCATTTCTTGCAACAGGAGTACCACTAGGTGTCACCCTTGTGCTGCCTCTCTGAGGAGGTTTCTCCTGCACTCTGCGCAGTCTGGCAGACCTTCGGCGCTGCGGAGCAGGAGCGCTCGTGGCAGGCAAGGAGACTGTCTCATTCCTTGCCACAGGAGAGCCACGAGGTGTAACATTACCCCCCCGTCTAGGCCCCCCCCCTGCCCGTGCTCGAAGGCCGCTATCAAACCCGGGGCGTGGATATGATCCTCCAATTCCCAGGATCTATGCTCCGGACCACGGCCGACCCACTCCACGAGGTAGTACCTCCTGCCCCGTATAACTTTTGTCTCCACAAGCTTCGCCACCTCAGAGTCGTCGGGCGGGGAGTCAGTTTGAGGCGTCAGGGACCCCGAGAACTTATTAAGTCGTACGGGTTTCAGGAGGGACACGTGAAAGGTGTTGGCTATAGCCCAGCGTGGAGGGAGCTGGAGTCGGTATGCCACCGGGTTCACCTGCTCTAGCACTTTAAACGGACCCAGGTACCTAGGGGCGAACTTGGCTGCCTGTACCCGTAGGTTAACATTCTTAGAGGACAGCCACACTAGGTCACCAGGGGCGAAGGATGGTGCAGGGCGGCGGCGCTCATCAGCCGTTGTCACCATCCGGTCTTTAGCCCTCTTAAGGGCCTCTTGGGTGTTATCCCAGATCTCCCGGGCCTCGGTCGCCCAATCCTCCACTCTAGGATCGGGTGACGTAATGGGCATCGGAACCGGGATTCTGGGATGTTGTCCGTTATTGAGCAGGAACGGAGTCTGACCAGAGGATTCATGGACCGAATTATTAATGGCAAATTCGGCCCAAGGAAGGAGGTTAGCCCAGTTGTCGTGGTGCGCGGAGATAAAATGGCGGAGGTAAGTTACCAAGGTCTGATTGGTCCTCTCTACCAGTCCATTGGTTTCGGGATGGTATGCGGAGGAGATGTTCAGCTCTATCTGCAGGAGCTTACAGAGCTCTCTCCAGAAGCGAGACGCGAACTGGGGACCCCGGTCGCTCACCACCTTGTCAGGCATGCCATGCAGCCTAAATACATGCCTAATGAATAAGGTGGCGAGAGTACGTGACGTCGGGAGTCGTGGGAGAGGCACCAAGTGGACCATTTTAGAGAAGTGATCCGTGATGACCCATACGACCTTGTGACCTGCTGACTTGGGCAGATCTCCCAGGAAGTCCATTCCCACCACTTCCCAGGGACGATCCGGCACTGGCAGTGGGTGAAGAAGACCTGCCGGTCTCTGCCGGGATGGCTTATTCCGTGCACACGACATACAGGCTCCCACATACTCCTGTATGTCCTGGGGTAGTGTCGGCCACCAATAGTGCCTAGTCACAAGGTCTCTGGTCCTTTTGACCCCAAAGTGACCCCCGACCTTGGAGGCATGGGCCCACGATAGCACCTCATTCCGTAGTTCAGGGGGAACGAGGGTCTTGCCAGGTGGCACCTGGTCCAAAGAAGTGGGAGTGACCATCCTCAAGCTGTCCGGGGGTAGTATAAGACGAGGCTCCTCCTCGTCCTCCTCCAACACAACCATACAACGTGACAAGGCATCGGCCCGTACGTTCTTCTCACCGGCCAGGTGGCGGATAATAAAGCGGAACCGGGAGAAGAACAAGGACCAGCGGGCCTGCCTTGGGTTCAGGCGTTGTGCTGTCTGGAGGTATGTGAGATTTTTATGGTCGGAAAATACTTCAAATGGATGCTTCGCACCCTCCAGGAGATGCCGCCATTCCTGGAATGCTAGTTTCATCGCCAGTAACTCCCTATCCCCTATGGAGTAGTTCCTCTCGGCCGGAGAAAAGGTCTTGGAGAAAAAGAAACAAGGATGCTTCCTTCCTCGTTCGTCTTTCTGGTACAGGACTGCACCAGCACCGACCGAAGAGGCGTCTACCTCTAGTAGAAAGGGTTTGGAGATGTCTGGACGATGAAGGATGGGAGCTCTGGAGAAGTAAGTTTTGAGAGTGTGAAATGCCTCTACCGTTTCCCGTGTCCATGCTTTGGGATTAGCGCCCTTGCGGGTAAGGGCAATGATGGGTGCTGCCACCGTCGAGAAGTTGGGAATGAACTGGCGATAATAATTGATAAACCCCAAGAATCGCTGGATCGCTTTCAGCGAGCGGGGCTCAGGCCATTTCATCACTGTCTCCAACTTCCCCGGATCCATTGCTAACCCCTGACTGGACACGATATACCCCAGGAACGGCAAGGATTCACGTTCAAAAACGCACTTTTCTAGCTTAGCATATAACGAATGAGTGCGGAGCCTCTTAAGTACTCGGATGACATCCCTCCGATGGGTGGCAAGATCGGGGGAGAAGATAAGGATATCATCCAGGTATGCAACCACGGAAAGATACAAATCCCGGAAAACATCATTCACAAAGTCTTGAAATACGGCGGGGGCATTGCAGAGTCCGAAGGGCATTACGAGATACTCGTAGTGACCGTCCCTGGTGTTGAAGGCGGTCTTCCACTCATCGCCCTCTCGGACTCGCACTAGATTATACGCCCCGCGTAGATCCAGCTTCGTGAAGATCTTTGCCCCGCGGAATCGATCAAATAACTCCGTAATGAGGGGCAAAGGGTATTTGTTTTTGATCGTGATTGCATTTAATCCCCTGTAATCGATACAGGGGCGTAGATCCCCTTCCTTCTTTTGCACGAAGAAGAACCCCGCACCGGCCGGTGAAATAGACTTGCGAATGAACCCTTTTGCCAGACTGTCCTGAATATATTTGGACATAGCCTCCGTCTCTGGAGCAGAGAGGGGATACACTCTGCCCCTAGGTGGCTCGGAGCCTGGCTTCAGGTCTATTCGGCAATCGTATGGCCGGTGGGGAGGAAGGGTATCTGCGGCCCTCTTGGAGAAGACGTCCCTGTAGGCCTCATAAGGTGTTGGTAAACCTGGCTCCCCTGTATTCCCTGAGGACCCAACCGACCTAATGGTAGCGGGTGGTTCGGTAGTCACGAGATGCTCCCTACAGGATCCTGCCCATGATGAGATCTCCCCTGTTGCCCAGTTGAGTATAGGAGCATGCTGTCTCAACCAGGGGAGGCCCAGTAGGATCTCATCCGTCCCCCCTGGAAGCACCAGGAAGGACACCTGCTCATGGTGTCCTGGTGGTACTTCCATCCTGAGAGGGATGGTGATCTGGGTGATGGGATCGACTAGTAGGGACCCGTTGACTACCCGAACCCTGAGTGGCTTGGGTAAGAGAACCAGGGGAACTGAGTATCGGGTTGCCAGGGAGGTCGAAATGAAATTGCCATCAGCGCCTGAGTCCAGGCAGGCCAGAGCAGAGAAGAGAGTAGTGCCAAACTTCAACTGGGCGCTGATAGTCAACCTAGAGGGAGAAGCAGCGTCTAGTAACCCCCCTCTGATGGAAACTAGACGCTGTCTTTTCCCGACGGTTTGGGACATCGGGTAGCTATGTGTCCCCTCTGCCCACAGGAAAAGCAGATGACACCAGACCGAGAACCTGGGGTAGAGGAGACCGCTTTGGACACCTCCATTGACTCCACGGAGTCGCCTACAGAGCTGGCTGGGAGACCTGTCTGGTGGAATACGGGAGCCAGACGCTTTTTAGGCCGTGAGGACGTGGGTGCTGAAGAGACCTCGAGCCTCCGCTCCGCCTGGCGGATGTCTATGCGAGAGGCAACCACAATCAAGGACTCTAAAGTAGCAGGCACCTCACGCGTGGCCAGTGCGTCTTTGATGAACCCTGCCAGGCCCTCCCAGAACACAGGGACAAGGACCTTATCGGGCCAGTCCAGCTCTGCGGCAAGTGTCCTAAAGTGTACGGCAAAGTCCCCGACTGAAGTGGACCCTTGCCGAAGTCGTAGGAGGCGCAGCGCGGAGTCGTGGGTGACTTGAGGCCCGAGGAACACCATTCTCATGGCCCCAAGATAAGATGCTAAGTTATTCACCACCCGATCTCCGCGCTCCCACAACGGCGTGGACCACTTCAGCGCTCTCCCTGTGAGCAGGGACTGGACGAAGGCTACCTTCGCCTTCTCGGTAGCGTAAAGAGTCGCGGACAGCTCTAAGTAGGTGGTAACTTGGTTTATAAACCCACGGCACTCGGAGCTGTCCCCGCTAAAGCGCTCTGGAAGCGCAAGGCGAGGAGACCTTCCGCCCAATAGCACAGCCTGGGTAGCCGCCTGGGTGGCGACTGTCGTCAGAGCAGTCTTGTCGGAGGAAGACTGCTCCACTGCTGCCAAACATGATTCCAACTGCTGCACATAACGCAGCAACTGCTGCTGCTCTTCAGCCATAGCCAGACCTTTGGCGCGACCGTAATGTTACGAGGGGGACCCGGGGAAGCGTGCCAAGATGGGGAATGGACAGCTTCCGCCGGTCAAGGTCCACTGTGCGGTGTAAGGGACCGCTGCTATGGTGGGTGAAGAGTGAGCGGGTTGCTGCTAGCGATCGTCTGGAATGTCACAGACGATCTATGTACACCGGTCTGCCCTAACCCGTGTGGGTTGTATGGCAGGGATCACACGGCTCGGTGTACCTGTTGCACGGGGAAGCACAGAGGTGCCCACGCACGTGTGCCAGTGGAAGTCACGAGAATATGGCACGAGGGTAGCACAGAGGTGCCCACGCACGTGTGCTTTCAATAACCAGGTGAGTCCAATGGAGACTCGAGGAGCTCACCTGGGACAGGAACACGGCCTGTAGAAGGAGCTACTGCCGGAGCAACAAGGCAGGGACACGGCCTGCAAAACAGGTGCTGCCTAAGCAGCAAGGGCCAAGCCCACAGAAGAAGATAATGCCTGAGCAGTGGCGTGGCAGCACGCTGCCAGACATCCAAACATAGAAGGACGGTCGCGCGCCGCCATGATGGCAGGAGGAGCTTTTAAGGAGGTGTAGCTCCAGCCAAGGGCGGGCGCGAGGCGGAGATGACGGACTTGACCCAATCAGGATCCACGACATCCCAGCCTGGCCAGTCAGGATTCACCACGTCACCAGCCTTGTCATCAAGCCGTGTGACGTCAGTGGGCGAATCAGGATCCACCAAGCATAGCACATGCTCACCCTCCTGCCTCTGGGAAATAGAGGCGGGATCCTCGGTCTCACAATGTGTAGAGATAACGGGAGTCTCACTGCTTCCCTGAGCAGCAAATCTCTGCACATTGCGCAACCTCACAGACCTTCGAAGCTGCTGAGCAGGAGGAGCTGTGGCAGGCAAGGAATGGGAGACTGCCTCATTTCTTGCAACAGGAGTACCACTAGGTGTCACCCTTGTGCTGCCTCTCTGAGGAGGTTTCTCCTGCACTCTGCGCAGTCTGGCAGACCTTCGGCGCTGCGGAGCAGGAGCGCTCGTGGCAGGCAAGGAGACTGTCTCATTCCTTGCCACAGGAGAGCCACGAGGTGTAACAATTACTTCACTAGAAGGTGGCCCGATTTAACGCATTGGGTATTCTAGAATTTATTGTGTGGTTATTGTATGATTTTTATTATATACATAGATGTTGTTGTGTGTAGTTACCAAGTGTTTGTATAGGGCGATGTAACTGTTCTGGGTGTTGTCTGGGTGTGGGGGGGTGTGAGAGCGGTGTTGTTTGTATGTTGCGTTGTGTGTGTTGCGTTGTTTGTGGAGCGCTGTGTGTCTGCAGCATTCTGTGTGTGTGGTGCTGTGTGTTGCGCGGTTTGTGTGGGTGTGTGTGTGTTTTGGGGGGAGGTATGCTTTGTTCAGTCTGTGTGTGTGTGTGTTGGAGGAGTAGTCCTGAGGAGAGAGGAGTATAATAGGAGGAGTAGTCCTGGGGGGTGAAGAGTATAATAGGGGGAGTTGTCCTGGGGAGAGAGGAGGATAATAGGAGGAGTAGTCCTGGAGGGGGAGGAGTATAATAGGAGGAATAGTCCTGGAGGTGAGGAGTATAATAGGAGGAGTAGTCCTGGGGGTGAGAGGAGTATAATAGAAGGAGTAGTCCTGGGGGAGAGGAGTATAATAGGAGGAGTAGTCCTGGGGGGTGAGGAGTATAATAGGGGGAGTTGTCCTGGGGAGAGAGGAGGATAATAGGAGTTGTCCTGGAGGGGGAGGAGTATAATAGGAGGAATAGTCCTGGAGGTGAGGAGTATAATAGGAGGAGTAGTCCTGGGGGAAGAGGAGTATAATAGGAGGAGTAGTCCTGGGGGGAGAGGAGGATAATAGGAGAAGTAGTCTGGGGGGAGAGGAGTATAATAGAAGGAGTAGTCCTGGGGGGAGAGGAGTATAATAAGAGTAGTTCTGGGGGGAGAGGAGTATAATAGGAGGAGTAGTCCTGGGGGGAGAGGAGTATAATAGAAGGAGTAGTCCTGGGGGGAGAGGAGTATAATAGGAGGAGTTGTCCTGGGGGAGGGGAGTATAATAGGAGGAGTCCTGGGGAGAGAGGAGGATAATAGGAGGAGTAGTCCTGGGGGGAGAGAAGGATAATAGGAGGAGTAGTTCTGGGGAGAGAGGAGGATAATAGGAGGAGTAGTTCTGGGGAGAGAGGAGGATAATAGGAGGAGTAGTCCTGGGGGGAGAGGAGTATAATAGGAGGAGGAGTCCTGGGGAGAGAGGAGGATAATAGGAGGAGTAGTCCTGGGGGAAGAGGAGGATAATAGGAGGAGTAGTCCTGGGTGGAGAGGAGGATAATCGGAGTAGTAGTCCTGGGGGGAGAGGAGTCTAATAGTACGAGTAGTCCTGGGGGGAGGAGTCTAATAGGAGTAGTCCTGGGGTAGGAGTTTAATAGGAGGAGTAGTCCTGGGGGGAGAGGCGTATAATAGGAGGAGTAGTCCTGGGGGATGGTGTCTAAAAGGTGGAGTAGTCCTGGAGGGGAGGTGTCTAATAGGTGGAGTAGTCCTGGGGGGAGGTGTCTAATAGGTGGAGGAGTCCTGGGTGTCAATGTGTGTGGGGCGTGGCCGAGCGGGCAAAGTGTGCGGTCGAGTGGGCAAAGTGTGGGGGGGGCGTGGCCGAGTGAGCAAAGTGTGCGACGGGCGTGGCTGAGCGGGCACGGTGTGCAGGGGGCGTGGCCGAGCGGGCACAGTGTGCGGGGGGCATGGCCTAGCGGGCACGGTGTGCGGGGGGCGTGGCCGGGCCGAGCCAAGCAGCCAATGCGTGCGGGGGGCGTGGTCAGGCCGAGCGGCCAATGCCTGCGGGGGCGGGGTCGGGCCGAGCCGAGCGGTTAATGTTACGGTTGTCACTGTAATGACATCATTTTGGAGCAAGACAGAAAGACAGACAGAATAAGGCAACTATATATATAGATAGAGGACAAAATGGGGAATTATCTAGGGCACATGGAATTTTTCTAGAGCACTTGTAGAGGACA